>NW_023425529.1:128245113-128575113 GCF_014108245.1 Pipistrellus kuhlii
ATCTCATGTATATGAAATAATACAGTTGATCTGTCATGACCAACATGTTTAACCGTAACTACTGAATAGCACAGCAAATAATATTTTCACTGATAAGAAATGTTTTGTTAAAAAGAGCAATGGTATATTTTTCAATTTCTATTAATTCTAATTTAATTAAACTCTTTGATATCAATGTCATTATTGTACTAGATGAAAGTACTTAAGAATTAGAAACCATGTTGGCTATATTATCTTTATAGAGTCTAGACCATTGTCAATTGTCCAATCAACCTTGCCATCCATTTTGGCAAGTAAGGTTTTTATTGGAACACAACCACACCCATTTGATCATATATTGTCTATTGATGCTTTCACATCAGCAAAGTCAAATAATTGTGACAGAGATCATATGCCCCTAAGAGCCAAACATTTACTTTATACGAAAAGAAAAAAAAGTTTGATGGAGTAGTGGTGATCAGTAAATGTTAGCTACCCTGCAAGTGATGAATGAATCATGAAGAACCTGTGTAGAAAAGATAATCCATGAAGTTATCATTTAGTTTTTTAATCATAAAAATTTAGGTCATTTATGAGAAATCAGAGTTGAAATGCCATGGTGGGGCTCTATGCTCTTTCTTTTCCTAAATTACTTTATTTAACTCACTTAAGTTCTAATCAGTCCTCACTGATTCTAAGAATAGGTTCTTCTAAGAAACATCCCTGAAAATTGCTACAAATCTGTACTAGAAATATTTATTCAGATAATAGGCCCTATATACTAGAAAACAAAGTTAATAAAATATTTGATGAGTTATTAATATTATCTCTGAATTGAATATTACCTCACAACTATAGAATGCCACCGTATTCATGAGACAAAAATGAAGTATATGACAGCCAGGTTAAAGTTGTACATTTGCTCAAGTCTGTATCCTGGTATGTTTACTGGGCCAATGGACTCAACCTACAATTATTTCCTCAGTCCCAGAAAACGCATGATAGGAAAAGATGTATTGAGAAACTGACACAATTTTCATCTTGTTTTTCTTGCCCACACTGTCAAGTCTATTAAGAAACAATCACCACATGCCTACCACTACAGTTAAATTAAGGCGATCCTGTAATCATAAGGAACTTGCAGATTCTAGTGCCACATTAAAAACTTAAAATATGAAAAGGTAGAGATTCTATCATATCCCAAATTTCAGATGAATCTTGAATTATAACTAGGTTATCATAAATGTAATCAAGCAATAATAATGATTGTAGCTGACATTCCAGATGCAATATTTCTAAAAGTAAAATTAATGCAATTTATGGCCCTTAGTGTGTAAAATTAAATTTCACACTTTGTTTCTAAATCAATATTATTAGGGATATCAGGAACATCAGCATCACTTCAATGTCTTAACACAGAGATATGATAATTCTCCTTTCCCTTCAGTTTTCAAGAACCTTTGTCACTTTGATAACCCATAAAACATCACATATTTCCATGACATCTGTGAAAATATGTTATTGGCTTTGATGGGTAGGGAATAGCAAGTACACTAAATGTCCTATTTGCCAGAGGGTGGAAGAACAAAATCCTGTAAAATTGAAAAGATCTGTCACATTGGTGAAAATTCTAGGGGTACAGTAGTTTGAACATGTTAAGAAATTACATTAAAGTGAAAAACCTTAAGTGATATCACTGGAGACATAGCACACAAAGTTACATGCTCTACACCCAAATATTTTCCAATAAACTCATAAGTCTACTAGCTTTTCCTGAGGCCCTGAATAAGAAAGGCCTCTGTTGCAGATTCAAGCTTTTGAACAAACTGTTCTGCATAACTACCCAGAAGATGAAATAGTAGGAGAAGTGTCTGTAGATTACAGGGAAGCTCTAGGGAGCTATGTATGGAAGGCGGCCCAGAAAGAATTTGTGAGTAAAATCATAGTTTTTCTTCCAAAAAATTCTTGATTTGAGAATCACCTTCTGGTTTACTATTTTGTCACAGGAGATTGAATGGAGACCAGGAAGCAACTGTGAAATAACAAGGCCATTATGATTACAAAATCACAAGGGAGGATGTGCGAATCAGTACTTCATCACTATATAGAAATGCTCTCTATGGGAAGGGCTTACATAGGTCCAGAAGTAAATTGCATGAACATGTGATTAAGGCTTCCTGGTACTCATTTCTGCTTTTTTATTACTTTTACTTCAACCAGTTCCTAAGACTGGTAGTAAAGGAATTAAAATAATCCCAGGCGTAGACAGACAGATCAGCAGATAGAGCAAAAATAATTGAATTATGTTCATACGGGCTGTTCAAATCAGTAACAGGCTTCAGCCATGGAAAAGGAAATGGTACTAGCTTTGCCTCCCTCCATAAAGATTATGAAATTAGACCAAATGCTCAAGGCAACTGTTTTCAGGTATTGGACGATAGGTGATGCAGACTGCAATCTCTGTTAGAATATAAACATATGTGAACATGCACTGTAGCTCCCCATGGAGGGGCCATTTTTCACTGAGGGAAAGGGAAGTGGAACTTAAGCAGTGCACTTAAGGAAACATAAATTGAAGTTTGGTATGGTAAAATAATACTACTAATGGAATTGTGCACTGGAAAGGAGGTGACTGACTAGAGGTGTGGGTGTGAAGTGTGGTGTTAAGACATATGTGGGGGTAATTCTCTGCAGGTTCTTGCCCAAGGGTTGAGCTGCACATACACAGGGTGACACTTTACAAGATTTGGGAGCCTGGCTGCTACTGGGCTGAGATAAGAGCAGAGATTCTTGAGTCACACAGTACTGGGAGCCTTGACCTTGGAGCTTTGGTTCAGCTAGAATGGGAGACCTTATAAACTGGCATTCAACTGAAGTACCAGAAAGATCATATATTAGGAGTAAGAGTCATACAGTAGAATAAGAACTACATTATGCCCACTCTAACAAAGGCTTCAGTTAATCCATCATGTTGCCAAAATAGGCCTCCTGTAAAGTTCTTCTTGACAGAACTAAAATCAATACTCTTTAAGGCTGGCCAGTGTGGCTCAGTGGTTGAGTGTCAACCTATGAACCTGGAGGTAATGATTTGCTTCCTGGTCAGGGCCCATGCCTAGGTTGCAGGCTCCATCCCAACTGTGGGGTGTGCAGGAGATAGATGATCGTTGACTCTCTCTCATCATTGATGTTTCTATCTCTCTGTTCCTCTCCCTTCCTCTCTGAAAACAATAAAAATATATTTTAAAAAATACTCATTAAAAGAAAACAGCACAATGCATAGTCTTTATTCCATGAACACAATGTTTATCATGCTATTAAAAATTACTAAACAGGTGAAGAACCAAAAATATGTCAAAGACCCAAGGAGGAAACAAAAACAAACAAACAAAAATGCTCACAATGATCCAAATATTTGGATAGTAGAGTAGACCTTCAAAAATGCTATTATAAATACAAAGAAGTAAAGAAAATTATGGTTTTAATGCATGAGGTGACTAGGGAAATAGAATCCAACAGAAAATAAAAGCATAATTAAGAACTGGAGATCACAATTTCTAAACTATGGAAATAACTGGTGAGTGTGATAGCAGGAGTTGACAAAAAAAAAAGGTTAATAAAAAACAGAAAGAAAAAAATGTGAAAAAATAAACAGAATCTCAGTGACATGCGAAAAAATAAACAGAACTTTAGTAGTTTATTGTATTATAATTTGGAAACTCAGAAGGCAAAGTGAGAGATAATAGGACAGATAAAATATTTGAAGAAATAATGGTTTAAAATATCCCCAAATTTGACTAAATACTTTAGTCTACAGATTCCTCCCCTCCCCTGTAAAAAACCTCAGTGAATCCCTAGCAGCATAAATACAAAAATAGATCCACACTAGGCATACCTTATCTATGAAAAAATGATAGAATATTTAATAAATGATGTTAGGACAACTTGCTTTAAGTTAAAAATAGCTTAAGTCACTACCTGATATAAAATTCAGGTGTGTTAAAATGGTAAGCAGGAAAGGCAAAACTATTGATATTAACAGAAGAAAATTTAGTGGGGATGCATACTTAATGATTTAAATGAGATGAATAATTAAGCAAACCATAAATTATAGATGTCTTAAATACAAAAAGTCAACAGGAATAGTTTAACTATCACTATGAGGAAAATTACCCTAAATATATTTAAGCACTAGTAGTAGTTTTTAAGGAAAAACTACTTAACTTATATAACACACAGAGGAATAATACCTAAATCTTCAAAACACTTTTAAAAAACAATAAGACCTAATTGGTTTGGCTCAGTGGATAGAGCGTTGGCCTGTGGACTCAAGAGTTCTGGGTTCAATTCTGGTTAAGGGCACATGCCTGGGTTGCAGGCATGCAGAAGGCAGCCAATCCATGATTCTCTCTCATCATTGATGTTTCTATCTCTCTCTCCCTCTCCCTTCCTCTCAAGGTCAGATTGAAATAGCAATTGTATACATACAAATATAAACTAGAGGCCTGGTACATGGATTTGTGCACCAGTGGTCCCTTGGTCTGGCCTGTGCCTTTTCAGAATCTGGGACCCCTTGGGGAATGTGGGAGAGCCAGTTTTGGCCCGATCCCCATAGGCCAGGCTGAGGGACCCTACTGGTGCATGAATCCCTGCACTGAGTCTCTAGTATGCATATAAGATCTTTGGTTAATCTCACTCTCCCACCCCCCACTCTGCCCCATTCCCTATGAGATTCATCTGTCTGTTCTATGTTTCCATGCTTGTGGTTTCCACTCTTGCATTGAGTGATGCCCCCTGGTGGACAATGTGCGTCATAGCTACCAGACAGCCTGTAGCTTATGCTTTTGTATTTATAATTTTGCCTATTATGCTGAAAACATTTTAAAGTATTAATAATAAATCACATGCAAACTTTGCCTTAGATCATGATGAGAATATTTCTTGATGAATAAAGGTATTAGTAAAACTTCAAGGGAAAATATAAATGAGTCAGAGAAAAGTGGATGCTATGTTCAGATAGGAGGAAGTGATCAAATGCATTAGGATGTCCACACAGGTATCTGGTGAGTAGATGCTAAAAATATGTTTTTATTATCATTTTAAATATATTTTTATTGGTTTCAAAGAGAAAGGGAGAGGAAGGGAAAGAGAAATAGAAACATCAATGATGAATGAGAATCATCTATCCACTGCCTCCTGCATGTGCCACACTGGGGATCAAGCCCACAACCCAGGCTTGTACCCTGAATGGGAATTATATCATGACCTCCTGGTTCATGGGTTTATGCTCAACCACTGAGAAATCCCAGCTAGGTTAAAAATATTTTAAATGACATATTAAAGACATCAGAATTTGTCTTCTTAGTGAATCTAATGAGCTGTTTTTCATGGAATATTCTTTTATCCTGAGATCAAAATAAGGAGAGTGAATCAATTACAAAAATGCCACATTCACTTCCTCTCTTTGGAGATTCCTGTTTCACTTAAAAATAACAAAGAATATGAAAATAAATAAAACAAGCTTTATTTTGTTAGCTTTGTCTCCCAAATACATTTTTCTTTGGCACAATATTTATTTTTTATTATACTTGTTTATTTTTCAAGAAAGAGAGTGGCACAGAGTATAACTTCTATAAATATTTCATGGAACTTGTCATAACAGAGCACTTAGAAAAGAGCTGTTTTAAGCATTTAACCACTTAAAAGCAGGAAAGTGAGATAATTAGACATATGGATTAGCAGGAGAAGACACTGCAGACAAGAAAGTATATTGAGAAACTATTTTATTAATCATGAGAGGAGATAATAGAGACATGGAACAGGTAAAATTTAATATAGATCAGATTTAAGATAGAGTGTTAACACAATGGGCATGGATTCAGGATGAATACTGAAGGTAAAATTTACAAAACCTGAAGATCATTGAAAGTATTTAGATAAACCAAGCCTTAGGTTTTAAATCATATATAATAGCTCTAATATAATGTTACTAGTATATTCATATTGAATAACTTTTATCTGGGACCTACCTGTAAAGCCAACTAATGGCCAATACATCCTGTGTGAAATTTTAAACCATTATTCTAAACAGAAATTTATTATCCAACCAGGGGCACGGTGAATGAAATTCATGGACTGGGGGTAGGGGGGCATTTCCCTGCACCCTCTCCAAGCTGGGACCATTCGAGGGATGTCTGACTGCTGGTTTAGACCCACAGATATCAGGCCTAAACCAGTAGTTGGACATCCTTCTCACAATACAGTCCTGCAGAAAAGAGCAGTTGTGGGGAGATCAGGCCGGCAGGGGAGGGCAGTTGGGGGGAGACCCAGACCTGCAAGGATGGGAAGTTCAGTATCCAGAAAATGACTGATACAAGAAGGAAAATGGTCCTTCCCTCTGGTCAATGGCAGACAACAATGGCTTTTTTAGGGTGAGCTAAATAAGGGTCAGGAAAACCATCTACTTGAAGACACCAATGTAAATTGAGAGGTTAGGCTAAGGTCAGTGTCTCCATAAGTGTGACAAAATTGACATATACAGTCATTTCAAAATGAAGTAGGAGCCGCCATCCCATAGGAATAGCTTTGAACTTCTTTGTCCTTGAACCTTTGGAATGTTTGAACTGGGTAAAATAAAAATCTTTGGACTGGGGCAAAGCAACATTGTATTCCAAACAACTGTGGAAAGCTAACAGAAAAGCAGACATCTTGACCAGGAAGACTGAAAATTAAGGATATTCTTAGAATGAACACCAACACATATGGCTAAAGAATAACTTGCTTATTATCATCAAATGTACATTCTTTCATTAGGTTATCAGCACCACTAAAAATTCCTTTTTTTTTCTTCTCCTATTCATATAATCACTTCCCTTCCCTTTTTCATGAAACTCCATTGCCTTCACCCCATAATCCCCAAGTTATTTGCAAAGCCAATATGTGATATTATTCAGATTGGGTTAATTCAACAAACTTCAGGACACTGGGGTAAATACCTGGTATACCAATATAAATACATTTCTACTTCTCATCACCCCTATTTAGGACAGAATAAAATGTAAAAAAAAAAATTATTATTAATTCATTCAAAAATAGACTTGCCATTCATTTAACTAATTTTTATTCTTTGAAATCATATTAAAAGTTATGTTATTATAGAAGAACATACATTCTTAGAGCTTAGCATGCAGTGAGAACAGACAGACACTAAAAGAATAAAAAAAATGTCATCTTGAGGGGAGGGTATGAGCTATGAGATACAATAGAGGAAAAGGGGGTTTACACAATGTCTGAGAAAAGGAATATCACAATTTTAGCATGAGATATTTTACTGATACTATTTATTAAGTGACTGTTTTTCTTGGTTAAAACTGAATTCAACTTTTAAAATTAGTTTTAATTATTGTGACAATTAAATACAATTATATAGGTTTAAGGTATATAATACCATACTACATCATCTCTATATTTTATTGTGTATTCATCACCCTAAGTCAAGTCTCCTTCCATCATCATTTATCTGCCATTTATACCCTTCTGCTTCTCCCAACTATGAGCGTTTTGTTTTGGTTTTGTTTTTTGATTAACCGCTTCATCATTTTTACCCAGCTTCTCAATCCCTCTCCACTCTGAAAGCTGTCAACCTATTCTATAACTATGCATCTGTTTCTATTTTGTTTGTAAATTTTTTTCATTAGATTCCACATATGAGTGGAATCATATGGTACTTGTCTTTTTTCTGATTTGCTTATTTCACTTAGCCTAATGGTCTCCATATCCTTTCATGCTATATCAAGGGTAAGATTTCATTCTTTTTTTTATGGCTGAGTAGTATGCCTTTGTGTAAATGTACCGACTCATCTACTGATGGACAATTGCGATGCTTCCAAATCTCGGATTTGGTATTGTTGTTAGTTTGTTTTCAAGTGAGAGACATCGGTTTATCTTAATTTTTGTAAGACCTTGATAAAACATTTATATTAGCATTAGTAATAAAATAATATAGTTTAAATTTATATGAAGACTTCACTGATTTGGTTAACATGGAGTTAAAATAAACATTTTTATCATATTTTGTGGGCATTTATCTTATATGAAGAAAACTTATGAGGACCAACATGAAAAACTGTTGGCATGGATAAGTATTACTTTTAAGTACACTATAGGAAATTATTTTTGGCAGTTATTCCTAAGGCAGCTTTTATTTTAATCAATTTTATTTTCAGACACTTAAAAGACAAATATTTCTTCAAGTATTATGTATAATTATCATCAAGATGTCATTTTTTTTCTTTATAACTTAAACACAACTTTAACATAAGTAAATAAGAATTTATTTATCCACTGGTATTCTTCATTGTTAAACATTAAATCAATTCTATCCACATATAATGACTTTCTAAATGGCTTCTTGCAATTACTCTTGTGAATAATAAAGATGTATCAGTCTCCACTGAATTTCTTGTATTGAAATTCTGTAGAAAACTAAAGATAAATGTGGGCAATTTTAAGTCTCAAATGAAATTTTAATTGTGCAACTTCAAACATCTTTAAAACTATCTTCTTATAGTTATTAAGACAAATATATTGCTTACATTAAAATTTCAAAAAAGCAGAATAATATTTTTTCAATAACAACATGGAATTTAAGAGTTGGCTTTGATTTAGCATAATGTATAGCAGAAATAAATGAGATAAGAATGAAACATTTGGAAACCAATATATTCTTAAAATGTGTAAGTAAAATAACAAAAGCTCAATAATAGATGGCTGTTGGGAATCTTTTGGAAACCCTAAACACACGGTCCATAATGCCTTGAGGATTCAGGATAATCTTCAAGAAACAGGTAAACTTTGAACTATGGCTCAAAAAATGTGCACATGTGTAATGTAGACCCCAAGAAGAAAGATTCATGTGACGTGAACTCTAAGAGAATTTATCAGCTGAGATGAACTGAGGATCAACAATTTATAAATGACAACAGCAGAGTGACCACTTGCTGGCAGAGGCTTCTCACACACTCTCTGTGCCAGGGAGAACCTCAGACTGAACTCTGCTTCCTCCACTATGCCCTGTTCCTCTATTTGAATAAACTATTATAGGGGAGTTTCTGATCTCCAATTTGAGCTGCTCCATGATGACTAATCAGGATGCATAATGCCAACTAATCAGGACTGCCCAATTTTTACCAATCATAAGTATACAAATTTAGAGACCCTATTTGCATAAAATATGCCTAATTGGGATGCTATAAAAGGGGGGACTTTTGCTGTAAAAGAATTGGCAGAAGACAACCTAGGTTGCTACCTGAATGAGTCTGTCCTCGGGCTGCAATATTTTTTGCTCAAATTAATGCTTTTTTATTCTGTATTACAGTCTAAAATTAACTTCAGTTTACACGATGATAGAAGAGATGGGAACAAGGGTTAATTTAGGTAGAGGAACACTCAGAAGCAGGAAAGTATTAATAGCATGAACTTTTGAAGGAGAATGTTTAATTAATTTGACATGGGAAATAGTGCTGGCTAAAGGTTACTTCGGAGAGATAAGCAGAGCTCAGATCATGAAAAGGTTTGTTGGCTTCTGTAATTATTCTGTGGATCAATCAAAGCAATTCAAATGTAGGGAAGAAAACTTGCCACCCCAAAATGTGCTCTCAAACAAAGATTATTTTAAGAAACAAAAGATTCAGGAAGAACCTTTGATCTTCCCCAAACTTCCTTAAAGAAATTAAGATAGAAGTCCTGTGCCAGGAAGAATTATCGCCATAGATAACTGTGGTTTAATCTGAACCAGGTATAGTAGGCAGGGAAGAACCTAGCAAGGTCCCTTTGATCAAAATCCTTTCTGAGTCCCATTGTCTCTAGATGGCTCAGCAAACATTTGTTTACTGAACATTATTTTTTCCACTGTTGAAATTCCTTACTTCCCTTTGAAGTCCCAGGTCCCTACCTCCTTCTTCTTAGTCCAGAGTAACATGTAATTCATTTCTACCCATTATTTTTGGAATTCTTCATGCATATGTGAATTCCCACGCAACAAATTAAATTTGATTTTCTTCAGTTAATCTGCTCTATGTAATTTTAATTATTTGATCAGCAGTAAGAACCAAGGTAAAGGGGAGACAATTTCCCCAACACCGCATAAACATTTGATGCTCTCTCAACCTTCATTTAAAAAACGATACTAAATATCTAAGAACTTGATGAGGATGAGTGGAATTGAACTCCTTGCTGCAGTAAATTTCTCTCTGATGCATGATGCCCAGGGCCCATCGATGTAACACACTTGGAGAAAATAGAGACTGTACAACCCTGTACATGCTATACTCTATCATATTATTAATTGTTCATTTTAATCCAGAGAATAGTGAATAATGATCACTGATTTGTTCACAAAATCTTAAAATTCATCAATCCTATTTTTCATTATTAATATCAAGCTAATTGGGCTATAGCTTAAAACTCCCTTTCCTCCTTTTTTGTTTTTCTCTAGCATTATGAGTTCTTTCCTGATTTCTGATATGGAGAGTGTTTCATATGTATGCTTAGCATTGTAGTATCACACATGTAGACAAGCTACTAAACTTATTTTGAGTAGTTGTTTGTACTCTTTCTTTCCTTGCTGGCATTTTGTTTGCCTTAGCCAATATCTTTTTTTTTTCTTTTTTTTTTCTTCCCATTTTGAAGAGCATCACTTTTGACAGAGAAGAAAGAAGAAAGAGTAATTGTGGAGTTAGGCTTTTCTTCATTAGCTTTCAACTTTGGCTACTGGTTTCAAGAGATGGCTCAATTTCTATCTGGGAAGTTTTGTCCTTAATGTCACTGCGCTGTTATTACTTTACAGCTGCATATCAAATGGATAATGTCACAAAATTCCAAGACCAGATAGATAATGTTGCTACAATATTTCTAGGTAAGTAAATCTAGTTCTTAGAAAAATTTAGGCCCAGGATTTAATGTCCCATCTTCAAAATATTTATTACTCTATTCAGGAATTTTTAAATTATGCTGCTTCTTATTATTCAATTTATCTATAGCGTTCTCCACAGGTTGTTTGTATTTTTCTGAATGTAAAGAGAAAATATTTGCTCTCGATAACCACACAGTCTATGAAATACTTGTGAAATCCTAGAGAACTCTTTAGTAACAGAGGCGTGGTGCACAAGATTTGTGCAGGGGAGGAGAGGCTCTTCATCCCTGCCTGCACCCTCTCCAATCTGGGACATCCCTCCCGTAATCCAGGACTGCTGGATCCTAACTGCTCACCTGCCTGCCTCATCACCCCTAACCACTCTGCCTGCCTGCCAGATTGCCTCTAACTATTCCCCTGCTTGCCTGATTGCTCCTAACCACCTATGTCTGCCTGCCTAACTGCTCTCCTCTGCCGGCCTGATCACCCCTAATCACCTCTGTCTTGGCCCCCACCACTGTGGCTTTTTCCAGAAGGATGTCCAGAAGATGTCTGGAAGAGATCCGGTCTAATTAGCATAATACCGTTTTGTTAGTATAGATGATTCCAGAACTATATTTTTAGAATTCTGTTATACTTGAAGATTTCATAAGTAGTCCATTTTCCAGGAAAATTAAATGGTTATGAGGGCATACATGTTTTGTTTTATTTTTTACTTAGGTGCCATACTTTGCATAATTCCCCTTGTTATTTGGTTTTTTTTTTTAATTTTTTGTCATTAAGAATAAAGGGTTTGCTTTAGTTTAGCATTTGTCTTCTTTTGCATTAGTTTATATTGGGTCGGCAACTAAGTAATTGCGGGTTTCACACATATATGGCTTCAGTTGAATTTTTAGGTTTGCAGACATAGTACAAATGTAAAACACATTTTGTTATTTGATAGTTGGCTATTCAGCTGTTAATCAGTAAAAAAAAGTTTTTTGATCTGTTTTGTAGTTTTCGTTTGGCGTTTGTTGAAAAATGGAAAATCAAAAGGAACATTTTCGTCATATTTTGCTTTTTTATTTCCGCAAAGGGAAAAACGCATCGCAAGCTCATAAAAAGTTATGTGCTGTTTATGGTGACGAAGCCTTAAAAGAACGGCAGTGTCAAAATTGGTTTGCCAAATTTCGTTCTGGTGATTTTTCACTCAAAGATGAAAAACGCTCTGGTCGTCCAGTTGAAGTTGATGACGCCCTAATCAAAGCAATAATCAATTCGGACTGTCACAGTACAACACGTGAGATTGCAGAGAAGCTTCATGTATCACATACATGCATTGAAAATCACTTAAAACAACTTGGCTATGTTCAAAAACTTGATACATGGGTTCCTCACGAACTGAAAGAATCACAGTTAACGCAATGCATTAGCAGCTGCGATTTGCTAAAGAAACGTAATGAAAATGATCCATTTTTAAAACGACTGATAACTGGAGATGAAAAATGGGTTGTTTACAACAATATCAAGTGGAAAAGATCGTGGAGCAGGCCAGGTGAACCAACTCAAACAACATCAAAAGCTGATATTCATCAAAAGAAGGTTTTGTTATCAGTTTGGTGGGATTACAAAGGAATTGTCTACTTTGAACTCTTACCACCCAACCGAACGATCAATTCTGATGTCTACATTGAACAACTAACGAAATTAAACAATGCAGTTGAAGAAAAGCGGCCCGAATTGATAAATCGAAAAGGTGTTGTATTCCATCATGACAATGCAAGGCCACACACATCTTTGGTCACTCGGCAAAAATTAATGGAGCTTGGTTGGGATGTTTTGCCACATCCACCATATAGTCCTGACCTTGCACCATCTGATTACTTTTTGTTTCGATCTTTACAAAACTCCTTGAATAGTAAAAATTTCAATAATGATGATGATGTCAAATCGTACCTGATTTAGTTTTTTGCTAATAAAAACCAGAAGTTTTTTGAACGTGGGATTATGATGCTGCCTGAAAGATGGCAAAAGGTCATTGATCAAAATGGGCAATACATTACAGAATAAAGTTATTTAGTTCCATGAAAAAATTGTCTTTGATTTTCTTTTAAAAATCCGCAATTACTTCGTTGCCGACCCAAATATTTTATTTTTATTTTTATTGTTACAAGTTCATATTCTTTTAAGTATTTTAACTGTCTAATGTATTTGCTTTCAAAACTGGAATCTTAAAGATGTATTTATCTCTCTCTTTCACCTATCTTTTAAAATATTGCTGGATTTCTGCTTTAATTTATTAATAAAAATTTAAATGTTCTGTTTCTCAAGGCAGATTTTGCCTAAAGAACATTCTCCTACTTCTTGACCACAGGAAATAATTTCAGGGGACTTGTTGGGTAATCTTTGGTCAGGAAAAGGAGACTCTAAGATACTATTTGAGTGGTAGTTGATATTAAACTTGTGATTGTGCTAGAAACTCATAAAGTTTTAGAAAATACCTCTACACAATATTTGTAATATTTTAATGTATACATATATATTAAAATATATATATTTATTACATGCCTTTTTATTCTTCATTTCAATCATTATTTGAATATACATTTTTGTATACTGTTTATTATTTTTTTCCATGAAAACTGTAGACTAGGTACTAAAACAAGACATAAAAAATATCACCATAAAATGAAAGTCAAGTAAACCAAATTTTGGTGCCCGCTTAATTTAGAAGGATATAAAGAGAGGTTCACAATGTGAGAATAAACACAAATAGTCAAAAACATAAAAAACAAACAAACAAAAAAAAACCATCCCACACACAAAAACAACAACAACAAAGTATCCTTTTATTTTTTAATATCTTTTTATTGATTTCAGAAAGGAAGGGAGAGAGAGATAGAAACATCAATGTTGAAAGAAATCCATTGATCAGCTGCCTCCTGTAAGATCATATATCCACCCTGCAACCCAGGCGTTTGCCCTGACCAGGAATGGAACTGTGATCTCCTGGTTTGTAGGTCGACGCTCAACTATTGAGCCACCTAGGATGGGCCAAAGTATCACTTTAAAGTACAACACTGACAGCAATTCTAGACTTTAAAATAATGCTTTCAAAACGTTTCTGACAGAAAGAGAGAAAAGGAAATGGGAAAACCCAGCAGCAAATGCCAATTTGTAGTTACGGATTACATTGTACTCTCTGCGTGACTGCGGAGGAGTTTCTCAGCTCTTCTAATTAGGCTGGACAATAGCAATGCTTTGGTCTCCCGCTGCAAGTTCCATTCCCTGTTGGTAATTTGCAGAAGAGGCCAAAAGATAGTATAACAGTAGTGGAGTATTTCTATCTTAATTTTATCAGAGTGGAAGTTACCTCATGCATTTGAAGCATTTATCTGTAATTTACTAGCCTCTAACTGCTTTTTGGTTTCTAATATGTAATTTGTTTTGTTTTCTGTACTAAATAAATCATGTTCCACAGAGATTTCTAAAAGGAATTCAGTATCATATTTTCATTTTAACTATTATAAAATATTGGGAAGCTGTTAAAAATAATTATAGTATGTATTATGTTTGTCCTAGTAGGCTTGTAATGTGTAGATAACTAGAATACAGTGGGAGCTGTAATGTAGAACAAATTCTAATCCATGAAATACAGGCTGTGTTCTACATGTGGTAAAATTCAGATTTACCACTACTTGTTAGAGACTAGCTGTGTAAAGCAGTGATTATAGGTGAGTTTATTGAATACATCCTAAATTTCATAATTGCAAAAAATATGCATAATTCTTTGCAAAATAGGTTGCAACCTATTATAAGGAGAGCTGGAAAAAATTGAGAAAAAATGTATTAAATATGATATTGTCTCTAGGGACATATACTCCACACAATAGAATACTAATAAGTTTAGATGTAGAATATAAAGTATTAAAATATGTCATTTTTCAGGTGCTTACATAAATTACCACATTTGAGTGAAAGATAAAAAGAAATGATTTTTCCTTGAACAAATGAGATGAAAAATTAGCTAAAGTGAATGTGATATTTCCAATGATAATATTATGTTGTTTTTTTTAAAATAATAGGATAAAATTCAGTCTCAACCAAAGTTAAAAACAAACTTAGATAAAAATGATAGTGAATAGGAAAGTGCACAGGTTTATAAAAATTCAAACATTTTAAGTGGCTAGAGAATTCATTGTTTTTATTTATTTTTTTTAAATGCCAGAATCCTCTGGTGTAATCCACAGTAAAATTCCAATATCACTTATCAGATGATAAAAAACAGAAATAAATTATATAACTATTATGTTTTTAATATATTTTTATTAATTCCAGAGAGGGAGAAAAACAGAGAAATTCATTGACTGGCTGCCTCCTGCACACCCTACACTGGGGATCAAGTCCGCATCCCAGCCATGTGCCCTGACTGGGAATCAAACCTTGACCTCCTGGTTGATAGGTTGACACTCAACTACTGAGCCATGCCAGCCAGGCTGGAAATGTTATATTTTGTCTGTGAAAGCTAAGAAAATTATCACTGAGTCTGGCAAAATGAAAACTAGTGAAAAAGGATAATGAAGTACAAAATAAAACATGGGTGTTTCTCATACTTCTCATTGTATCAGCCATATAATGAAAATCTCCAAGGCTCAAGTTGTTATTCCAATTACTTTGGGACCTTTATGTAATATCAATGTGTTTAAAGCATTGTGAAGTCATTAAAAAATGTAGTAAATGAGTGCTGATAGATAACATGTAAGTAGTTGCTGAATTTTCACTGAGCTTCTGGGGCTGAAACATAGCAGAACTAAAACAAATAGTCAAAACACACTTGCTTTAGTAGAAAAAAATGTGCTGGTAAACATGGCATGTGAGTTCATTTTTCTCTTTAATCAGAGTAGATTTCTACAAATATGTATTTTTATATCACAGAATTTTAAACAATGTTAAAACTACACATTGTATTATAGCACATGCCATATTGCTCATGAAAAAAATAAGCAAAAAAATTATAGGAAAACTTTAAAATAATTTATACTAATGAGAAGTGACTCACAGCATGATGAGAATTCATCATTGAATTGGAAGCACTAATATATAATATAATATAATATAATATAATATAATATAATATAATATATATATATATTATAGGGTTGAAATATATTATCATAATATACTTATATTTATTTTTTTTATTCTCTCAAAAATAATTTCTTGAACACATTGCATCATTTAATTTTTATGTCATTCCTGAGTCGTAGACCCTTCAATTTTGAATATTTCTATTTAAAGATAAACAAGTACAGAAGATTAAATTATTTCTTGCATGTTTTGATAAAAGTATCATTTTCAGAACTCAAAGTTTTTCTAAGAAAATGTATGGACATTTGTATAAAAAGAACAACCTCAAAAATGCAGGTCAGCACTGATCCTGCTCTGTCCTTTAAAAGTGCTATACCATTTCACCTCAGGAAATTCTTCTATAGTTCTCTGAAGTTAACCTAAACCATGACAACACATTCCTTCTCCCTCCCTCCCCCTCTTTCTCTCTCTCTCTCTCTCTCTCTCTCTCTCTCTCACACACACACACACACACACACACACACACACACACACACAAACAGATCTCTGACTACAAAATCCTAATGTTGAAAAAAAAAAAAAGGAAATCGAATTGAAGGTCTGGAAATTGTGGCTGAATCTCAGGGTCTTTCTGGGGAGGAGCGAAAGATAATTTAATAAGTTAAGGCTGGTGGTGAAATCTTAAAGTGCTTTAATTGGGAAGAAAAAAGTTTAATATATTATCTTGAAAGATATGGATGAACAATTTAAGGAGAGTTAAAAGAAATCTATTAAGGTATTTACTATATGCAAGGTAGGATTTTGTATATGTGAATAGTTATTACAGTAATTCTATGACACAGGTAGTATGACTATCCACATTTTATAAATTTAAAAGTTTAAAAATGGGAGATAAAGTAAACATGACCTAGCTATAATGTGGCAGAGCCCAGAATTGAATGCAGAAAGTGGTGATTTAAAAACTGCCCCTTTCCCATCATGTTCCCTATTTTTCAAGGCTAATTAGGTCTCTGTGGTGGCAGTACAAATCAAAAGTAATGAGGATCTCATCTGGAGCATATGGAGATGAGAAATCAATGGGGATTAGGGACTGATTTTAGAGTGATGAAGAGAGTCAATTTTCAAATGATTTTGAAGTTTAGAGCTTAGATGACTTGTGAGATGACTGTGCTATTTAGAGAGACTGGAAGCAAGGAAAAAATGGACCATATATGAGAAATATATGAGGTTCAGTTGTTGAATTATGGATTTGGAAGTACATGAATGTAATTCAAACAGAATAAAGGATCTGAATGTTTAAAGAGAGGCCTAGATAGAAAAAAATAAGGTGCTTCTTTTCAATATTGTATAGTTAGGAATTGAAACTAAGAGAATGAGGTCTCTTCAGGATGGTATGTGAAAAATAGAAGGACTTCAGATACATTGATATTAAAGGGCTAAGAAAGCACTGAAGCCAGAAAGACAGGAGAGAAACAAAAGAGACTGCTGCCACTAAAAAAAATGAATGAAAGAATTTCAAAAATAATGGTGGTGTCAGCTGACTAAATGCTAAAGAAGTTGATGAAATATTTTAAAATAAATTTTCACTGGATTTTTATGCCACTAGTAACTTATGGTGATTATTGTAATGAAATGTCACAATTTAAGGTTAAGTTCCAATAAATGGAAAGACTTGGCTAAAAATTTTACCTGCAACACTATTAAACCATGAAGAATACCCTTAGGGCTAGCTAGAGAGAAGCATCTTAGTCCAGGGGAGTTAGTGTTTTGAAATAGAATCATTACGTGTTTAAAAGAAGAAAACCAGTAGGAAATACATGAGTTGAAAATCTAAAAGGAAAAAAAAAATTGAGTAGGGCTGGAAAGTGGAACTAAAAGGAAGAGGCGGCATCCAGATCCCAGAGGAAGGAGGATCTGGACTGCAGAACTGACAAAGCCATTGTGAGTTAAGGCTCCAAACTCAGACACTGACACTTAGGATAAAAAAAGAGAAAGTTTCCTTACCAGCTGGGCTCACTCATTTCCATGAAGTAACCAGTATTATTCTCTGCTAAGAGCAGGGGCAGCAGGGTTTGTGAAAGAACAATAATAACTAGCACATTGAATAACTGACTTCAGGCTAGTTGATATACCAGGTATTTTACAAATATTGTCTCAGTAAAGTTTACAATTATTCATGGAAGTAGGTGCTATTATTACTTCTATGAGAGGCCTGTTGCACAAAATTTGTGCACTGGGGGAGGAGGGGTGTCCCTCAGCCCAGCTTGCACCCTTTCCGATCAGGGACCCCTCAAGGGATGTCTAACTGCCAGTTTAGGCCTGATCCCACAGTTGGACATCCCTCTTACAATCCAGGATTGCTGGTTCCTAACCATCACCTGCTTGCCTGCCTGATTGCCCCTAATTGCTTCTGTCTGCCAACCTGATCACTCCCTAACCACTTTCCTACCTGCCTGATTAATACCTAACTGCTCCCCTGCCTTCCTGATCACCTCCAACTGCCCTCCCATGAAGGTCTGATCTTGCTCCCAACTGCCCTCCTTTGCTGGCCAATTTGCTTCTGATTTGTCAATTACTATGTTAGTAAGCATCAAAAGCTCTGCCTCATAGGCAGCCAATAGCTCTTCACAGTTCATCCAGATTTGGTCCTGATTGGTCAGTTTCTATGCCAGTCAGTATAAAAAGCTCCACCTACTAGGCAGCCATTGCTTCCTCCCAGTTCACCCAGACTTGGTTCTGATTGGTCAGTTTCTATGCCAGTCAGCATCTCTAGCCTATCAATGGGGCCTGATCAGAAAGGCAGGTTTGATCAGTAGCTGCAGTGGAGTCCTGGAGAGAAATGGAGGCACAGCCTAGAAAGAAAGAGAGAGGAAAGTGCTGATCAACACTGCCACAGAGGCTATGGATCAGATCCTGTTTCTCTCTTTCAGCCTCTCTCCAGGCCTGATTTGCAGCCCCTCAGCAGTTAGTGCTGGGTCACCATGCCTGCAGCCATAGCAGTCAGTGCTGTGTCACCATGGCAACCCAGGGCTGTCTGCAGGACTGTCTTCTGGTTGGTTGAGCTTCTGGTCATTGTGGATGTGACCATCCAGGGTTTTTACATATAAGGATTTTATAAATGAAGCTACAAAGAGGTGAGTAACTCACCCAAAGTTACAGTTGAAATGTTGCTGGAGTGAATCCAGGCAATTTGACTTCATGTCACTAGCTACTATATTTTACTTCCCCTTGAATATTAAAATTCTTTTAATAATTTACATGGAGAAAAAGATTAATTTAAGGCAAATTCAAATAATGACCTAGTAGCATCAATAGCAAAACTGAGCTGAAACCGTTTGGCTCAGTGGTAAAGCATTGGTCTGCGGACTGAAGGGTCCTAGGTTCGATTCCAGTCAAGGGCATGTGCGTTGGTTGAGGGTGCATCCCCGGTGGGGGGTGTGCAGGAGGCAGCTGGTCAATTTTTCTCTCTCATCGACATTTCTAGCTCTCTATCTCTCTCCCTTCCTCTCTGTAAAAAATCAATAAAATATATATTTTTTTAAAATAGCTCTAATAATCATAATGGCACCAATATGGTGCTTCACTAGCTGAGGTGGCTCAAAGAAGGCCCACAATTTTTTTTTTCTTTTGCCTTTTTTCCTCTGTTTCATTTTCTTTCACCTTAGTTCTTCGAGACTCAGGGCATTACACTTCCTCAAAAAGACTTTTGTTATTTTTAGTCTCTTAAGTGGCCTCAGGGCAAGGTGTTTTCCAATAGAGTGGGTTAACTGTATTTCTGCCAAGTAAGACAAACGTCTGTGTAGAAAAGATGTCCTCCACTACATGAAGGAATGTAGATTGGTGCAACCATTATGGAAAACAGTATGGAATTTCCTCAAAAAATTAAATATGGATTTGCCTTTTGACACAGTGATCCCACTTCTAGGAATATATTCTATGAAACCTGAAACACCAATTAGAAAGAATGTATGGACCCCTATGCTCATTGCAGCACAATTTATAATAGCTAAGATCTGGAAACAGCCCAAATGCCCATTAGTAGATGACTGTATAAAAAAGTTGTGGTGCACTTACACCATGGAATGTTATGCAGCAGTAAAAAAGGAGAATCTCTTACTCTTTGAGACAGCATGGAGAACCCTGGACAGTATCATGCTAAGTGAAACAAGTCAGTCAGAGAAAGACAAGTATCACATGATTGCATTCATATGTAAAATTTAAGTAACAAAATAAACTGGTGAACAGAGTGGATCCAGAGACATGGAAGCATGGAACAGAGTCCAGAATCTCAGAGGGGAGGTGGGTGGGTGGGATGTAATCAGTGAAAGACCTTGAATGTATATATGCATAACCCATAGACAGAGACAATAGGGTGCTGAAGGCCTGAGGCAGAGAAGGGAGCACAGGGATGAGCTGGAAGGAGCCAATGAGGGGGAAAAAGGGGACATATGTAATACTTTCAACAATAAAGAATTATTGAAAAAAGAAAAAGAAAATGACTTTTGTAGTTCCATTTTATTGTCCTTTAATTAGAAGTTATGTATTTTTCTTGGTATGCAGCAACAGGGATGTAGATCTACCATCACCACATTTACCTGTATTCTCAATGTTGGCTAACTTGTCTTTCTCTTTCTCATTCTGTATCCTGAAACTACTTGGACAAAAATGTTACTGATATGTCATAGCATATTAATTTTTGTATTGTTCTTATTTTACCCTAATATTGGATTAAGCTGATTCATCTTTCTCTCTCTCTCTCTCGCTCTCTCTCTCTCTCTCTCTCTCTCTCTCTCTCTCTCTCTCTGTGTGTGTGTGTGTGTGTGTGTGTGTGTGTGTGTGTGTGTGTATGCTCTGTCCCATATATGTATAACCTTCCCTATTATCAACAGCCTCCACCAGGGGGGTACATTTGCTACAAGATAAGCCTTGACAATTATCACCCAAAGTCCCTCATTTACATTAGGGTTCACTAGGTGTTGTCATCCTATAGATTTGGACAAATGTATAATGGTGTATATATATATATATACCATTATAGTATCATATGGATTAGTTTCACCCCTAAAAATCCTTTGTGCTGCCCCTATTCATCCTCCTCTTTCCCGAACCGCTGGCAGCCACTGATGCTTTCACTTTTTCCATAGATTTGCCTTTTCCAGAATTTAACATAGTTGGAATCACACAATATGTAGCCTTTTCAGATTGGTTTCTTTACTTAGTGATATGCATTTAAAGTCACTTCATGTCTTTCAAAGGCTTGATAGCTTACTTGTTGTTAGCATTAAATAATATTCCACTGCCTGGAGTACCACAGTTTACATATCCATTCACCTTAGATACTTCAAAGTTTTGGCAATTATACATAAAGCTACCATAAGCATCCATGTGTAGGCTTTTCAAAAATTTTGAACACTTTGGATAAAACCAAAGAGTACACTTGCTGGATTATATGGTAAAAATATGTTTAGTTTTATAAGAAACTGCCAAACTAGTTTCCTAAGTGGCTAAATCATTTTACATTCTTATCAACAATGAATCTGAGTTCCTGTAGCTCCATATCCTCAGCAGTATTTGCTGTTGTCAAATCTTCTAGACTTTCCCATTCTAATAGGTGAGAGCTATCACATTGTTGTTTTAATATGCATTTCATATGTGTATTTACTTTGACAAGGTATCTTTAAACTATTTCCTTTAATTGGTTTGTTTATTTTCTTATTGTTGAATTTTAAAAGTTCTTTGTATATTTTAAATAACAGTTTTGTTTTTTTTATATAATATGTCATTTGCAAATATTTTCTCCTAGTCTGTTGCTTTCCCCCCTATTTTCTTGACAATGTCTTTAATGGAACACAAATGATTAATTTTAAGAAAATCTAGTAATCAATTCTTTCTTTTATGGATCATGCCTTTGGTTGCATATAAAAAAGAATTGTCATCATATTTATGGTCATCTAGATTTCCTCTTATGTTTTCTTCTAGGAGTTTTATTGTTTTGCATTTTTCAGTAAGGTTTATAATGCATTTTGAATTAATTTTTGTGAAGGGTATAAAGAATTGTCTTGATTCATTTTTGACATTTTCCAATATAATTTATTGAAAAGTTTATGTTTATTCTATTGTATTGATTTTATTCTTTTTCAAAAATAAGTTTATTATTTATGTAGGTTTATTTCAGGGGTCTCTATTGGGATCTTCCATTGCTCTGATTTCTGTATATATTTTCTTGTCACTATTGTAACATGATTCATGCTTATTTAGATAATGTAAGAGAACACATCAAAATATTTTATGTCATTTTATTTATTGTACTTGGGTTATGCAAAGAAAAATAACTTATCTGTAATAAGATACGTTGGATAAACAGGCGTATTACTTAAAATTTGTATAAAGAACTGATAAAATATTAGTTATTATTTAGATTTATCCTGAAATCACTATTTACATGATTTTAAGTCTAGTACAGGTAAAGAATGTAAGCAAAAATCCTTGATATTTTTAATGTATAAAAATTAATCAGCTAGACAGTGAGGTTAGATAAATTTAGCAAAACACAGAGCTAGTTATTTCATATGCTACCCTCTGAAATGGACAGATGTGAAGTTATTCTCTAAGCATATGTTGCAGCTCAAGCCACTTTATGCCTTAATTTCATGCTCTCCTTGATGCATAGGTTATAAAGCTAGCAATCTGGCAAAACTGTAACTGTATTAAGAATTCTCATAAGATAAAATCCATATTGAGGAAAACTACAGCACAAAGCCCAGAAGTACATCATGTTTTATTTACATTGAAGTTTGGATGATGTTTTCTATATGGATAATACATCTTAGTCTTCTCTTAAAGGGTTCTTCTATTTAAAGAGTATCCTTCAATGTCTTCTTTCACCTACCTTTGTTCACTATACCTTTAGAATGTTGGAAAAGTATATCTTCACATATTTTTGAGAGGTTAATATAACACTTTTCACCAGCTTTTTATTTAGAAAATGTCCAAAACTATTAGACCCATCAAACCGATTAAAAAAGTTGAATAAAAATACTATACTGATATATTCTTCATCAGATTCATTATTAAAATGTTACATATGTGCTGAAACCGGTTTGGCTCAGTGGTAGAGAGTCGGTCTGCAGACTGAAAGGTCCCGGTTCAATTCTGGTCAAGGGTATGTACGTTGGTTGCAAGCACATCCTAGATAGGGGGTGTGCAGGAGGCAGCTGGTCGATGTTTCTCTCTCATCGACGTTTCTGGCTCTCTATCTCTCTCCCTTCCTCTCTGTAAAAAATTAATAAAATATATATTTTTTAAAATGTTACATATGCTATATAGCTTTACAGCTATCCATATGCAGGTGCTTATGTGTCCCCTCACCCACAACATGGAAACCTATTTATTTCCTTAAACACTTGGTATTATATCCAGGGTATCATTATATTTCATAGCCAAACACTTAATTACCATATTTTCCAGAGTATAAGACGACTTTTGAAAGGAAAAAAAAGTCAACCAAAAATCGGGGGCAAAAGACCAAAATTGCACAAAAATTACCTGCAGATCTTGACAGCAAAGTAAGTCTTTTCTTTGAAGTGGGGGGTAGTCTTATACAGCGAATAAAGGCCTAGACCTATGTTTTATCTGTAAAATTAGGGGGATCGTCTTATACACTGGAAAATACTGGAATGTCTTAAGAATAAAGTCATTCTATAACATAAACTTAAAACCATTTTCATTACCTATAAAATCCAGAATATTTTATAACACCATCTCAGTTTATATTTACATTTCCCTACTTGTTCTTATTCTGTTATTAATTTTTAATCTAGGATATAATCAAGTTCACAAACTGCATTGGTTTGTCATATGTGTTTGAACTCCTTTAATCTAGAGCCACTTGAATCCTCCAAACTACATTTTCCTGTTGTTTTTTTTTATGACATTAACTTAAAAAAATAACATAATAACAATATATATATAATTGATTTTTTTTTAACAGAGAGGAAGAGAGAGGGATAGAGAGTTAGAAACATCAATGAGAGAGAAACATCAGTCAGCTGCCTCCTGCACACCCCCTACTGGGGATATGCCCACAACCAAGGTACATGCCCTTGACCAAATGCCCTTGACTGGAATCTAACCTGGGACCTTTCAGTCCGCAGGCCGATGCCATATCCACTGAGCCAAACCGGTTTCGGCTTAAATATATTTTATTGATTTTTTTTTTTTTTTTTTACAGAGAGGGATAGAGAGTTAGAAACATCAATGAGAGAGAAATATTGGGTCTAGTAATAATTAATGTCGTTTTTAAACATTCGTTTAAAATCTTGCTTGGCGTTGACTTGTATTGACATAACCTTCAAACACGTGGTATCTACAGAATGTGTGAAGTGCAATTAACAAGTTTTGCTTGAAAAAGTTTGTGTTTGGTTTGGTTTTTGTTGCAAAACTAGGTCTAAGAAGATGGCGGATGAAGAGCATATTAGGCACTGCATGCTTTACGAGTTCCAATTAGGAAGAAAAGCAAGTGAGGCTGCAAAAAACATCTGTAGTGCTCTTGGTCAAGATGCAGTTAGGGCCAGAAAATGCCAGCTTTGGTTTGAGAAATTTCGCGAGGGAAATTTTTCGTTAGATGACAAGAGTGGTCGAGGCCATGTGTCCAATTTTGATCAAGAAGCTCTTCAAGCTCTTTTGGTGCAAAATCCTCAAATTACCCAACAAGTGCTTGCGACAACTTTAAATTGTTCACAAAAAACAATTTCCAATCAATTGCGTGCACTTGGCAAAGTCCAAAAGTTTGGAAAATGGGTTCCTCATGAGTTGACCGACAACCGTAATCAAAGAGTCACAATTTGCAGTTCGCTCCTCTCTCGTCAAAACCATTTGCGGTTTTTAGAGCAAATTGTTACCGGAGTTGAAGAATGGGTGCTGTATGTTAATTTGAAAAGGCGGCCTCAATGGTTGGACAAAAATGAGGCTCCGCAGCCCATGCCAAAACCTGACTTGCATGCGAAAAAAGTGATGTTGTGTGTTTGGTGGAATTTTAAAGGAATTCTTCATTATGAACTTTTACCATCTAACCAAACCATTACAAGTGCAGTGTATAGTGCCCAATTGGAAAGGTTAGCCCAAGCTTTAAGAGAAAAAGAACCCGCGCTGATTAATCAGAAGGGCGTAATTCTTCACCACGATAACGCACGACCGCATACTGCAAGAATCACTGCTGAAAAACTGCTCCAGTTGGAATGGGAAGTTCTCCCTCAACCTGCATATTCTCCTGATATTGCCCCTTCCGATTACCATTTGTTTCGTTCTTTGCAAAACTTTCTTCTTGGAAAAAAATTTAATAATGTAGAATGCCTCAAAAATGCATTGACCGAATTTTTTGCATAAAAATCACAAGAATTTTACAACAGAGGGATTAAAGTGCTTCCTGAGCGTTGGCACAAGTAGTAGAAAACAACTGCAACTATATTGTTGATTAAATTTTGTTGTATTGTTTAAATAAATTCGATTTAAAAAAGTATTAGAAAACGACATTAATTATTACTAGACCTAATATCAGTCAGCTGTCTCTCGCACATCTCCTACTGGGGATATGCCTACAACCAAGGTATATGTCCTTGACCAGAATCAAACTTGGGACCTTTCAGTCCGCAGGTTGATGCTCTATCCACTCAGCCAAACCGGTTTTGGCTATGATATTAACTTTTTTGAAGCAAACAGGATAATTCTCCATAGAAACTCTCACAGTATGACTCTGCTTTTTCTCATAGTGTTGTCAAACTGGTCTGTGTATCCTTTCTATTGCCAATATGTGAAAATTTAAATCTAATATTGGTGTCAAGTATAGGTAATGTTTTGCCTCAATCAGATGCCACAATATATCAAGTTGTTCCTTTTTTATTATAGCACTTTTTATGATAAACATTTTTACATCAAAATAAAACTATGTAAAAAAGCTAATTCCAAAGGAAAAATATGTACTTATATAATGGTAATATTGGTAATCTCCCCCTAAGCAGGTCTGCACAGATTTAAATGTGCAGACAGTGGTATTGCTTTTTCAATATTGCATAAATTGTAAAAATGAAATTGATCTTATATTTTCAGAATTTAATAAATAAATGATGAAAGTCACAAAAAAATGTTACCATGAATTTAATTAGTTGCAAAGTTATATGACCTAGCATTTTGGATATTTTTGATATGCTTCATAATGTTTAATTTTATGTTTAAACTTGACTGGTCACAGAGTACTAACATTAAGTATTATTTCTGCAAGTCTGTGAGGTGTTTCTGGATAAAATTAACATTTGAATTGATGGACTCAGTAAAGTAGGTTGACCTTCCCAATGTTAACAAATATCATCCAATCCAAGGAGGGTCTGAATAAAACAGAAGTCAGAGAAAGGAAGCATTCCTCCTTTTTCTACCTCATGCTGAGCAGGGACAGCTCAGCTCATCTCCTGCCCTCTGCCCAGGTTTAATGCTCTTTTAAAAAAAGAAACAACAGCCAAATGCAGTAAGTTTTGGTAAATCATGTCACCAATCCAAAACTTCATAACTAATCTACTTGCAGTTTCTACCTCTCCTAGAAGTGTAATTTTAAAACAACCAACCTGGGATTTTTCTGATAAATATTAGTGAGGTTACGTGCTTGATAAGATAAAATCTTTGGCATTTCTTCCCCACCCCCAAAGATGATTTGGCTTAAAACAATCCTTTCTTTTCCCTGCAACATTTTCCTGCCTATAAAAACAATCCTTCTGTGTGCCTTTCTGATAAATGGGATGCTGCCACATCCATCTCTTGATAAAGCCAATAAGATCTGCAAATTTGCTGGGTTGAATTTTGTTCATTAGCAATACCTTTGGCTCCTCTAGGGCTTTGGACTCAGACTGAATTATATCACCAGCTATCCTGGGTCTCTAGTTTACACAGAGCAGATTATAGGATGCTCATTCTCCATAAATTTATGAGCCACTTCCTCAAATAAATGTGATGTATAATGGGTTCTGTTTCTCTGGAGAATTCAGATTAATAGAGACTTTAAATATATATATATAATTTTATAGAAGCAAATTTAGCTCATTTAATGTATGAAATGATTTCTCATTAAACTGAATTAGCAGATGACCCAGGTAAATGAGTCTTAATTTTGTAAGTCTGACAATTTTTTAGTGTGAAGAAACAGCACTTTATATTCCCATGATAACAATACTACTTCTGAATTATAATTCATAAATAGACAGGAAGATTGAGAGTGAGGAATGGGGGAGGAGAGATAAAAAGAAAAGCTTATCATGAATTTTTCACCAAGATGAAATACAAAGTGTCCTGTTTTTTTTCTTATAGAAACCTTCTTTGCTTTCTAGGGGTTATTCTTCAACATAAATGTATTCTAGAATTCCTTTTATTTAGTCCAGGAGTTTTTAACACTCAATGCTCTACTGCAAGATTTGGATTAAGAGAATCTTCTCTCTCTCTCTCTCTCTCTCTCTCTCTCTCTCTCTCTCTCTCTCTCTCTCTCTCTCTCTCTCCCTCTCTCTCTCTCTCTTTCTCTCTCTGGAAGATGATAATTGTGAGAGGGACTTGGAAGAAGTGTTTGCACAGCACAGATACAGTCTAATTAGGATCAATCACAGGGATAACAGTAGCTAATAGTTTATGAGTTTCTAATATCAATCCGGCTATATATATATATATATATATATATATATATATATATATATATATCTCCTGATTAATATTTATAATATAAAAGTCCCATGAAGAGTCCTGTTGTGGCTTAGTGGTTGTCAACTTAGTAGCTGATCAAAGGTTCTCTTTAATCATTGATGTTTCCATCTTTCTCTCCCTCTCCTTTCCTCTCTGAAATAAATAAAAGTGTAAAAATATTTTTAAAATAAAACAAATATTTTTAAAAGAGGTTCCATGAAGAAAGTATTATATTTCTAATGTAGAATCTGAGATGTGCATATATATGAATTACAGGTGACCCTGAAAGAATCTAACTAATTCAAGCCTCCATATCTCCACTATTCAAAGTTGCCATTAACATAAACTATAGCCAAGGCTTTTTGACTAGTTTTACTAAATGAGGCCCAGAATTTTATGCAATAGTAAACAGGGTTTTTTTTCATGGATATCTATATATATATATAAAAGGCTAAGCAACCAACCAATGAAATGACCAGTCACTATGATGCGCACTGACCACCAGGGAGCAGACACTCAATGCAGAAGCTGACCCTGGTGGTCAGTGTGCTCCTGTGGTCCCTCCCCAAGCCAGCCAAACCTTCCATTATTCCTCCCCCTAGCTGGTCAGCTCCATCAGCCCGATCAGGGCAGCAGGCCTACCTCCTGTGGCCTCTCTCCCTGCCTGGCCAACCTCTAGCTGCCCCAATTGGTCCAATCACCAGGCAGGCTAAGGGATCACACCCATGCACAAATTCATGCTCTGGGCCTCTAGTTTTAAATATAATCTATGAGTAAGATGTGCTATTGAGAATCAAGGCCTCCATTTACTTATTTGAAGCACAGATCATGGCTCTAAGTGGCTATCTTCTTTACTCAATTGTGAGGTGGAATTAATTTATGCATAAATACAGATGCTCAGGTTGATACTTCATTTATTTTTTATTTTTAAGAATTTTTGTACATGCTATGTAATGGAGTCTAGTCTTCTTTTTCCCCTCTTATTTATGCTCTCACTGCTGGACAAAACACCCAAGTAAGAATATGCATGAAATATACTGTATAAGTAGTAGATTCTGGGTTAATTGATCATATGTCTTAAGAAAGTTTCTCACCCTAAAGTTATAACCTAATTCCTATATCTATATAAGTTAAGAAAGGCAAATTCAAAAGATACTATTGGGTCGGCAACTAAGTGATTGCGGGTTTCACACATATATGGCTTCAGTTGAATTTTTAGGTTTGCAGACGTAGTACAAATGTAAAACACATTTTGTTATTTGATAGTTGGCTATTCAGCTGTTAATCAGTAAAAAAGTTTTTTGATCTGTTTTGTAGTTTTCGTTTGGCGTTCGTTGAAAAATGGAAAATCAAAAGGAACATTTTCGTCATATTTTGCTTTTTTATTTCCGCAAAGGGAAAAACGCATCGCAAGCTCATAAAAAGTTATGTGCTGTTTATGGTGACGAAGCCTTAAAAGAACGGCAGTGTCAAAATTGGTTTGCCAAATTTCGTTCTGGTGATTTTTCACTCAAAGATGAAAAACGCTCTGGTCGTCCAGTTGAAGTTGATGACGCCCTAATCAAAGCAATAATCAATTCGGACTGTCACAGTACAACACGTGAGATTACAGAGAAGCTTCATGTATCACATACATGCATTGAAAATCACTTAAAACAACTTGGCTATGTTCAAAAACTCAATACATGGGTTCCTCACGAACTGAAAGAATCACAGTTAACGCAACGCATTAGCAGCTGCGATTTGCTAAAGAAATTTAATGAAAATGATCCATTTTTAAAACGACTGATAACTGGCGATGAAAAATGGGTTGTTTACAACAATATCAAGCGGAAAAGATCGTGGAGCAGGCCAGGTGAACCAACTCAAACAACATCAAAAGCTGAAATTCATCAAAAGAAGGTTTTGTTATCAGTTTGGTGGGATTACAAAGGAATTGTCTACTTTGAACTCTTACCACCCAACCAAACGATCAATTCTGATGTCTACATTGAACAACTAACGAAATTAAACAATGCAGTTGAAGAAAAGCTGCCCGAATTGACAAATCGAAAAGGTGTTGTATTCCATCATGACAATGCAAGGCCACACACATCTTTGGTCACTCGGCAAAAATTAATGGAGCTTGGTTGGGATGTTTTGCCACATCCACCATATAGTCCTGACCTTGCACCATCTGATTACTTTTTGTTTCGATCTTTACAAAACTCCTTGAATGGTAAAAATTTCAATAATGATGATGATGTCAAATCGTACCTGATTCAGTTTTTTGCTAATAAAAACCAGAAGTTTTTTGAACGTGGGATTATGATGCTGCCTGAAAGATGGCAAAAGGTCATTGATCAAAATGGGCAATACATTACAGAATAAAGTTATTTAGTTCCATGAAAAAATTGTCTTTGATTTTCTTTTAAAATACGCAATTACCTAGTTGCCGACCCAATATTTGAATTCAGATCATAACCCTAATTTGTAAACATGTGCCTATCCCAAACTCTTCTTATGATGTATTTTTTAAACTTTTTTTTTAAATTTAAAAGCAGTGCTTAATTTGCCTTACATATGTAAATTTTCTCTGACCATCTTTATGCCAGCCATAGATTGCCCAGTCCGCTGACATAACAGACAGGGCATTCTCAGTGGAGGCTCTAAGGCTAACAAAGCACCGGTCCCAAAAGCACTGACTCAGGTGAAATGTTTTGAAGGTTCAGGAAAGTCAGAGCAAGCCCTGTCTCCTCACATTGACCTTCCTCTTGAAGGCATCCAAAATGCCCTGCTCTCTGCAGGAACATCCTGAGTTAAAGGCAAGAGGATTTCCTTTTGGCTGCTAGTGTTTTATATTCAAAGAGAGTCTTTGTTAAAGCATAACAGGATCAGTAATAATAAACAATCTAGATAAATGAATATTTGACGGCATCAAAAGAAGTTGCACCTAGGAATTTAAAATAGTCATGAATCACTACTGTTTCAACAAATTGGAAGAGATAAATGTAAAACTGAAACTATAAAAAAAGATCCCGAATGGCATAAAATTGATAGAATTGTATGGATTGTTTTTAAACATGACTTTCAACAGCAAACAAAATAGTACTACCTAGAGTTATAAGACATTTTCAGATACTCAGTTTTAATGATTTAGAAATACTGTATAGTATGATTTTACAAAGTTCTAAATTGTTTATGTACTGCAGTTATTCATGTGTTACATATAAAGAAATATTAAATTAGGAGTTAGCATATTTGGATTGTTATCCTACTATTGCCTCTTCTTGACTATGATATTGAATAAGTCACTTAGCTAACATGGGCTCCCGTGTTCTCATGAGTAAAAATAATAAAACATATTTATAAGGAACCTAATAAAATGCTAAAAATGTTCAGATGCTAGAAATTCAAAGGTGGATAAGAAAGAATTGCTATACTAATCAAGAATGCACAGCATTTTATTTTATTTATTTTTTATCTTGAACTAGTTTCATCAAAATAAAACACTCTGCCTGACATATAGTATTTAATTTTTAGTATAAATTATTTGTGTATTCTAGAATTTGGGGGTACTTAAAATTTTATTTTATCAAAGCTAATTTTAAATAAAGATTACATCTAAAAATAGAATTGCTATCATTTAAAAACTTAGAAGTATGTATTTACAGAGTGGGGCAAAAGTAAGTGTGCATACATGAAAGAGTATATTCTTGTATTATTATTTTTAATTTTTTAATATATTTTATTGATTTTTTACAGAGAGGAAGGGAGAGAGATAGAGAGCTAGAAACGTCGATGAGAGAGAAACATCAACCAGCTGCCTTCTGTACACCCCCTACTGGGGAGGTGCCCGAAACCAATGTACATGCCCCTGACCTGAATGAACCTGGGACCTTTCAGTCCGCAGACCGACGCTCTACCACTGAGCCAAACCGGTTTGGGCTATTCTTGTATTATTATTTATTAATTACTAGAGGCCCAGTGCTCGAAATTGGTGCATGGTGGGAGGGTGGTTTCCTCAGCCCGGTCTGAGACCCCTAGGGGGATGTCTGACTGCCCATTTAGGTCTGATCCCGCCAGCAGTCAGATATTCCTCTCACAAACCAGGACCTCTGGCTCCTAACTGCTCACTTCCCTGCCTGCCTGATTGCACCTAACTACCCTATCCTGCTGGCCTGATCGCCCCTAACCACTCTCACTTGCCAGCCTGATTGCCCCTCAATGCTCTCCCCTGCCAGCTTGATAGCTCCTGTCTCTGCCTTGGCCACCACCACCACGGTGGCTTTGTTAGGAAGGATGTCTGGTCTAATTAACATATTACCTTTTTTATTTATTAATTATGCTATTATTTCCATACAAACAACGGCAAACCTACTTTTGATACACATTGTATGTGTGTGGGGAGTAAAAGTGGGGGGGAGAGAAGTAGACACTTTGAACTGTGCATTGAAGGATGCATTATGGAAAAGTGGGAAACAAAGTATACTATAAAATATGGAGAAAGGAGAACATTGAGTAGTTAAAAAATTTTGTACTTGATTAAATGTCTATGATTTAATAAGATATTCTAAAACATGCAATTTTTGCTTAAAAGAGTTCTAAGTAGCAATAGTTATTGAGATATTGCTATTGTTTGTGCATGCACTCACAATGTGAATACAGTTGGTAATTTAGCATCATTGTAATGAGGGAGTATTCTTAAGTTCAATAGTGGATATAAAAGATTAAACCACAATGTATAGGATATGTGTTTACATTTAAAAGTACTGTTGTGGTATTTTGACTGTTTTTAAAAATATAGCACTTTTTACAAGGTAGAAAAACAGTTTTACTTCTCGTTCACAAACTTTATATTCCTGAATAGTGATCTGGATAAACAGACACAAAGTAAGAAGTACAGAGATAGAATGACCTATTTTGGTGAAGAAGAAAAAAAAAAAAAATCTGCCTAGGGAGAACAATTGGAGCATAAATCCCTTTTAGAATTAGTTCAAAGTAAATGTTACTCTTTTCCCTTTTTCATGGCTCCCAACTAAGCACACATTTCTTCAGGATAGAACTTTGCAGTCACAAAACCAAGACAAGAGATGAATATAGAATAAGATCTCTGTGTAGGCAGTCTGAAGTGATTGCATTCCATGAAGCCAGAAGGGGTCAAAAAAAACAAAACCAAAAAGCAATATTGTAATTTTACCATGACAGTCACTCCCTCTCAAATGCCCTTGAATGTCACCTAGGAGAGAACATTTTTCAAAGTGCACAACATAAAACATTTTCATATTGTCAAATAACATCTTTATCACTACAAACAGCTGACTAAATGTAACCGAAATATTTGGGATTGGCTTTGGAGCCAGGTGGTGAAAAATGAGGAATCCATTCTTAAAGATTGAACTAATAACTGCCATGTTATATAATGGCAAAACATTTAGTAAGCCTACTGTTCAGTATATTTGAGTGGCAAAAATATACACTTAATGTCTTCAAAGACATTCTTAGAAGAAAATTGTTAGATAAAGTTGGATATATAAGGAGTGAGTTCAGAAAAAACAAATTGTCCTGTTTGAATAAGTGAAAGTCTAAGAATCCAGAAACTGCAAGATTTAGAGGGGTACAAAATAAAACATTGCCTACCATCTACCAGTAAAAATAAAACTCAGATCCATTTTAAGCCATAAGGTACTCATTAAGAAATGTGATTAGATTAATGATGGCTGTAAATCCCTTTAGTTGGACAAAATGACACAATGAAAAGGATCAAAGTAGAGATTCATGAAAACTGATAGTCTCAAAGTGCCAGTGATTGAGTTTATATATAGAGTCAGATTTTGAAAGAATTGTCGGTATAGTTATAGATATATAGGACTGATTGATTGAAATTTTTAAAAGTTATTTTATTTATTTTAGGATGGAAGTCTGTATTAGAAGAGACCATGACAATTCAACATATAAAATCTTATTTAGTTTATTAGCTTTTTACAGGCAGAAATCAGCCTAAATATTCTGTTCAGATAATAAGAAATGCTTATTTTCCAAGTCTACCATTGAAGGTGACCAAGGAGCACAAAGAAAAAGGAAAGTACCCTGGAAGAAGGAGTCAAGTGCAACTTCCTGGAAGCAATGGTGGGCCTAATCAGGGATAGGGGGCCTTTGTGATATTAGCTTAACAGTATTTTCGGATTTCATTGATCAGTACTGATGCGTCACCTTTTTTCTTTTTCCTTTCTTTCTTTCTGAATGGGAGTATTTATTTGAATTATGTTGGTTCTCTTTCAGTGTTATATGTTGCATGTGTAGATGTGTGGGTATAGAATAAGGAGCAGGCATCTCACATCTGGGTCATTGGGGAGACTATCATGAGATCCAGGCGTTTTTGCCTAATATGATGTTTAAATGAGAATTTCAGATTGCTTGCTGAGCTCTTAATATCTAATTCGAGATTACAAATATAATTTTACCAACTGACATATATTAAAATGTACATTTCATTATATTTTAATTATCTTTATTTTTCCTCAAGTATTTTTCTTTTGAACTACTTGCTTTTATTTTTTCTGTTTCTTAAATCACTTCATGTTTTATTAGCCTATGTTTTGAAAGAAAAGATTTTCTCCGTTATGCAAGTGGTGAAGGAATAGCCCTGAATGTAGTTTTGTCTCAACTACTCTTAAATCTCATAACAGGCACTGCTCTTAAACTTCTCATAAATGTTGCTTGATGACAGTCTAACCACTTGGCCCTAGTAAAGACTAAATATCAAGTCCTCACAAATCCTCAGTTATACTCTCTCCTTATTCAGATGCATCCTACCACACTCTTGCATATTATAGCCTTTTCTAAAACAAAGAAAGACAGCATTGAGGGACTGGATGAAAGAAGGTGAAGAGATTAGCCAAAGAGCATGTATGCATAACCCATAGACATATACCGTGAGATGATGGACATAGCGAAGGAGGAGTGAAGACTTATGGAGGTGGGCAAAGGTGGGCCGGGGAAGGACATCAGTAGTAGTATCAACAATAAAAATATAGTTTTAAAAATGCATGTAAAAGGGGAAAAAATCCAGAGTTGTGATTTATTTATTTTGTAATATATTTTATTGATTTCAGAGAGGAAGGGAGTGGGAAAGACAGAAACAGCAATGGTAAGTCATTTCTTTTCATGTGACTTCCATTTTTATGTGGGGCATGCAAGAGACAGCCTCTCAATGATTATGACCAGAATCAAACTGTGACCTCCTAATTCACAGGTCAACTCTCAACCACTGAGCCAACCTGGGCAGGCTAGAATTGTTTGTTAAGGAGAGCTATTATTTGCAGCAGATTGAGAATTTCATTCATATGACGCCAATTTATTTCTTAAATTTTAAAGTCTGACACTAAAATGTTTTGTTGGAAAACAATAAAGATGAAAAAACAAAGGAAAAAATAGCTGTGCTTCAGCTATTTAAATATTAAGAATCAACTCAATTGATCCAATAATATATACAACCTTGTTTAAAAAACTTTCTGGAACTTGAAGTATCATTAATTTAAAGTCATGCATAATTTTATTGTTCTGTTTTAGTCTATAAATATACCTGAATTTTAAATGAGCTATTGTCTTATTAAAAATCTTGTACATTTAAGAGACTAAAGTATTTTGAATGTAAAAAGTAATCTACTATTGACTTACTAAAAAATAAAACAAATACATAAACACCTCTCTTCTCTGGTAAATGAATTTTTCAGGTTAGAAGAGTCAGAAAACAAAAGAAAGTTATGAACCTGGGCTCTCCATCTGTCTGCTGAGCAGAGACTCAGCAGTTAGTATGATATGGGTTTTCCTTAAGTTTGTGGAACAGTTGTTATGGCAACTGCATTTCTGTGTACCACTGCTTGTATGAAATCAGGAGTAGAATTGAGGGAAAAAAAATTCCCTTGTTAGAAACAGGAAATAGAGGAAGTACAATTTTGCAGTTATTTTCCAAAAGAGAAAAAATAATGTAGGTATGTGTGTGTGTGCGTGTCTTTGTGTGTGTTTTGAGGAAGAAGGAAAAGAGCATCCATTAGGAAATTATAAGCCATTATTTATTTTTGCAATGTACACATGTATCTGAATTTTATATCAAGTTTAGGATGAGATAAATATATTTCATACCTAATTAACTTATTGAAATCGAACCAGATTACTGAATTAACCAAAATTTGAATATACCTCTAATCATTTCATAGTTTTTTAATGTTATAATAAATCAGGAAATTAAAATAAAAGGATTTGCCCTTCATGAAATCATTATGTAATTTAAATCATGTTGTGCATAGTGACAAATATTAACATTTATAATATTTATAGAATAATAAAATGTGCTCCTTAAAAAGACTTAGGAACTAAATGCAACAACCATTGGTAATATTAATTTAGTTAAGTTATGTCTTAAATAAAAAAATAAAACAAAAATTACTTTTAACTCTTTAAGGAGAATCAGTCTTGGTAAATATTAAAAGTACTTTGTTTACCAGCTGGTCTGTTTATAAAGATTCAGAGACTGAGTAGAGCCACTATTTCACTCCATCTGGAAGGAAGAGTTTAAGAACTTTAGGGAAAGAAGGCTGCTATAGTTTTGTGAATCCTTATATTTCTTCTTTCTTCATTTTTTTCTGTTTAAGGCTGTTTAGACTCTGCAGGTTGGGGCTATGACAAAGAGCACTTCTATGAAAAATTGTGCACAGATTCTTGTGTACAATAACTACTCATTTTTCTTCAATAGATACCTAGGAGTACAGTTGTTAGGTCACATTCTAAATGTCTTTTTTATAAAAGAAACTGCCATATTATTTTCTTTAGTGGTTGGACCACTTTACATTTCCAGTAGCAATTTAGGAGAGATCCAGTTTCTCCATATATTTGCTGGAATTGAATATTTTAATTTTTATGTTGTAACTATAGGCCCAATGCATGAAGATTCATGCAAAAAGGGCCTTCCTTCCCTTGGCTGTCAGCACTGTTTTCATTTGAGCCTGAGCCACCTTTCCGCCTACTGTGTTGTTGCCATGGCAATGACATGTGTCCCATCCCAGCAGCTAGGTGCCTGCATATGCAAATTAACCTGCCATCTTGATTGGGTTAACTTGCATACTCATTCCTGGTTGGCTGGTGAGTGTCACAGAGGTATGGTCAATTTTCATCTTTCTCTTTTATTAGTGTAGATACCTCATTAGGGTCTCAGTTTCTATTTACCTAATGCCTAGTAATGTTGAACATTTTTTCATGTGACTTCCATTTGTACATCCTCTTGTGTTAAATATTACTTTGTGACTTCTGCACATTTTTTAATTGGATTGTTTGTGTTGTTTATGATTGGGTTTGAGAGTTCTTTATACATTCTAGTTATGGGTTTTTTAGCAGATATATAGTTGGTAAAGATTTTTTTCCCAAATGTAGCCTTTAAAAAAAATTATCTTAATGGTTTTTTTTAAAGAACAACATTATCAATAGCCATTTTATTTATTTTTAGGTTTTTGTCTCTGATTTATGTTTCTCTATTGTCTTCTTACTACTTTCCTTTGGCTATCTTGAACATTTATTAAAATTTCATTTTTATTCATTTTTAGTGTATTTTAGTGTATCCCTTGGTATACTATTATTAATGGTTATCTAAGTATTTATTAATATCCTGTATAAAAAAGAGGTAATACACAATTTGACCCTCATGCCCTCCCACAAGATGACCAACCGCATGTGGTCAAGATGGCTGCCCCCATGTGGTCAAGATGACCAGCAGGGGAGGGTAGTTGTGGGAGATCAGACCATCAGGGGAGACCAGTTAGGGGAGACCACGCCAACAGGAGAGAGCAGTTGGGGGTGACCAGGCCAGCAAGGAGGGCAGTTGTGGGCAATTGTGCTGGCAGGGAAGCAGTTAGGTATTGATCAGGCTGGCAGTGGAGTGGTTAGGGGAAATCAGGCAGGCAGGCAGGCAGGCAGGTGAGCAGTTAGGAGCCAGCAGTCCTGGATTGTGAGGGGGATCCCAGATTAGAGAGGGTGCAGGCTGGGCTGAAGGACATCCCCTCTCCCCATTGCACACATTTCATGCACCGGCCTCTGTGGGAACCCTTAACATGACCCCCATGATTCAGGGCCCACTCAGGGTCCAGTTTCTGGAGGAGGCTGCACACTAAAATGAAGAGAGACTAAAAAAGAATTGATTTGAGACATATGGGGGGCCAGGTGGGAATCAACCTCTAGTGGGAAGACTCCACTAGGCTCTGGCCTTGCTATCCCTTTTATTGAGGCTGCTATGGGATATACTCATTACCTTTAAGCAGCTTTGGGAAACACCCAGTACCCTTAAGCAGCTTTGGGAAACACCCATAGCCCTTAGGCAGGTAATAAGGGGATTATCATATCAATAAGGATTTACATGATTACAAGATGGAGAAGTTGCCTCAGTTACCATTGTCTCAATTAGATAGGGTGTGGTTGGCTCTGATCTTTCAGACCTTCAAGGTTGACCAGCCTCTTTCTATTAGTGAGACAATGATTGGTTTCTGGGATCTCCCCCCGTTTCTTTCTTTTAAAAAATCTTGCATCTGCAGACCAGAAATAAACATATAAGAACAATAAAATGTTTGAGTCCAAATTTCAAAGTCTAAGAGTTCTAAGTCCAAGTTTCAATGTCCAAAAGTTCTGAGTCCAAAAGTTCTTCATATGTGCATGTCTGAAATGATATATCCATGGTGGCGATGCGGGACCGACCGTCTCTTTTTTGGTCCTAGGCAATCTGCAGCAGCGCAAAGCTGCTGACTGCTGGCATGACAAGGCATCGTCAGTGTCTTCCATGTCTGGACTGTTTCTCCTCTTCAATTTAGCTGGAGCATTCCTGCTAATTCCTCTCTGTTGCAGGAATCCACATGGTCTTGGAGTTGTTTTCTGAAAACATGCAAACATATCTCGACCAAAATTAAAAGAGGAATCTTTTCTATAAATTTTACTTGGGATCCTTTTAATTTTTGCCCAAACAATTTTTCTTTGACTTATTTGATACCATGTGTGTTTTTCATGGCTGTCTTGCTGATAGCATTACAAGTGAAAATTGGTTTTCAAAAGAAAAGTTTTCTAGATGTAATTTACTTACAGGACATTTTTTCTTACATGGTATTTTTCCACTATCCCCCTTTTTCTTATTTAATTATTATGAGGCTTTTGGAAAAAAATTTATAATGCAGTTTTGATAGCTTTTAAATTTTAATTTTTTTGCACAAAAGCTATGACTGCTTTAGGGTTCATTGCATGTTAAGCGATTTTACCATGAAATAAACTACCAATTTAAATTTTGGTTAATACTTTAGGAACAGCTTTTTGTACAATTAAATTTTCTTGAATATTAACTTATTTCATTTAGCCAATTTAAATTAATCTGAAAACTTGACTATTTTACTGTCAAATTTAATACTTTAACAATAATTTTAGTTTACTCTGTAAAAATTAATAGAAAGGATTGTATGCATCCTTGAGAAAGCCCTGAGCATTCTTGGATTTAGGCTAGAATTAGATATAGGACAGTCGCCATCAGCCACTTCTCTGTTGCTTGGGTCTCAATATGAGCTGGGCTAAGTCTCCTGTTTGTAGCTGGGTCTCAATCTGAGCTGGACATGTGAAGCAGCCATGGGGCAGGAGACCTCCCTCAGAAGGGGCGAGTGTTCAAGCCCCTGCAATGTTGGGGGGTGAGGATATGTGTCCCACCTCTGTTGACCCCCAAGTTCTCTCCTGATGGCCCCCGCGACTGTGCCTGTCTTTGGTTGCCCCTCCCTTGAGGGGTCTTACCCGTCATTGACGAACTAGCCATCCTCTGGGGCCAAGCAGGGTGATGTGAGGTTCAGTTTTGTCTCCTTGGTAGCCGATGCCCCTATGGCCTCCATGACTTAGCACCTGCCTTGGGATCGCCTCTAGTATACATAATAAATTCTATTGTGTCAACATATTGCCAGTTGAAGTAAAGAGTCAAAATCTTACCTTCCTTATATTCACCCCTTTACTATATTGAATGTTTCTGCATGCAGTGGTAACCACATTAGATAGTTTTATAATTTTTGTTTAACTGAGAAAAACAATTAATAAACTCATAAGTCAAAGGAATGTCTATTGCATTTAATAATAATTTTTTTCTCTTTTCTTTTTTATTCTGATATTCAAAGCTTCCTTTATTATAATTCTTTTTTATGTTTGAAGATACTCCTTCAGTCATTCTTTCAGATGAGGTCTGCTATTGAAAAATCCACTTGATTTTCTTTCATCTGAGCCTGTCTTTATTCCCCTTCATTTCTGAAGTGTATTTTCAATCAATATAGAATTCTAGGTTGATGGTTCTTTTTTTTCAGCACATGAAAAATATTGTGCCACTTCCTCTGAACTCCATGATTTCTGATAAGCAATTTGTTGGCTTTAAAATTGTTTTTCCCATAAATAGGTAATGCTTTGTTTCTCTCTGGCTTCTTTCCAGAATTTTTCTTTGTCTTTAGTTTTCAAAAGTTTCATTATGGTGTGCCATGATAGGAATTTCTTTGAGTTTATCCTATTTTAGACTCATTCTTAATATGTAGGTCTATGTTTAGTATTGCCATTATTTGTTTTGCTTTGTATGTAAAATTTGAGAAGTTTTCAGCAATTATTTATTATAGTACTTTTTAAAAAATATTTTTATTGATTTTTTACAGAGAGGAAGGAGAGAGATAGAGAGCTAGAAACATCGAAGAGAGTGAGTCATCGATCAGCTGCCCCTTTTACCCCTCCCCCCACTGGGGATATGCCCGCAACCACGGTACATGCCCTTGACCAGAATTGAACCCGGGACCCTTCAGTCCACAGGCCGACGCTCTATCCACTGAGCCAAACTGGTTTTGGCTATTCTAGTACTTTTTAAGTGTCACCCTCTTTTCTGTCTTCTTATCTTCTTATGGAAATCTAATGACACAATATTTTCTATTTTGTTATAGTCTACATGCTACTGAGGATACGCTGATATATATTTTCCCAGTCTATTTTTTCTCTGTTGTTCAGATTGGGCAATTTCCATTGATTTACCATCAGAATGGCTTCATTCTGCTATTGATATCAATTAGGTTTTTCCCGCCAATTATTACATTTTCTTAGTTTTATGATTTATATTTGGTTCTTCATATTTTCTATGCATTTGCTGAAACTTCCTATTTTTATTTGCATCAAGCATGTTTATAATGTTTCTTGAAATAAATCTATAATCAGTGCTTTAAAACCTGGTGATATAATTTAATACCTGATTCATCTTAGTGTTGGTCTATGTTGATTATATTTGTTTATTCTGTTTGAGATCCTCCTGTTTATCAGTATAATGAGTGATTGTTGATTGTAATCCAGGCCTTTTGGATTATATTTTACTAGAGGCCCAATGCACAAAATTCATGCAAGAGTAGGCCTTCCTTCCACCAGCTGCTGGCATTTGCTTCCCTCCATGACCCAGGCTTCCCTCACAACCTGCTGGTTAGTGGCCTGGGCTTCCCTCTGCAGGGTGATTGTGGGGTGATGGCTAGGTCCCAACCAATTCCATTGCACCTGCATTGGTTGACCTGGCACCAGTGGGTGTCATAACATGGTCCCGAATGGTCATCAGGATGGTCATCTCGATGGTCATTCTGCTGGTTGGCCGTTTGGTCAATTTGCATATTACACTTTTATTATATTGGATAATTCTCTGGATCTTATTGAAATCTCGTGCTTCATCATGTCTTCTCTGATATTGCTCTGATGGGAAAAGGGAAGAACTACCTCATTATTTCAAGGTTGAGATTTAACTCAGCATCTGTAGATAGGGTGGGAGAAGAATGGGCACTTGAGGTTCTCTTTGCTAGTAATAGGTAGAATGAATTGGAAGGTCAGGCTTCTCATTATGTCTCAATTGATACATACCACTCTAACTGGGATGGATAGAATGAGTTATTACTGCTTCCCATGTGGCTTCCAAACACCATGGAAGAATGATTTTATTCATAATGAGTGATGATAAAAATCCTGACTATTCAATAGTATTTCTCTGATACCATCCTAATGGGGAAGAAAAAAGGTATCTTGTTATACTTTAGTGGGGCTAGAAATCCAGGCTTCCGATATAGTCTCAACTGAAGGAATATGGGAGAAAGATTAGGGAAGGGACCATGTGTGGATGAAATACTAGACTTCCCCTTGGCCTTCTCTGAAGCCACAACAATGGGACCTCCTCACATTGTAGTAATGGTAGAACTCTAATTCCACTCAGGATTTGCTGGTGTGAGTGAGAGTGAGGCTGTAATGTTTTCTTCTCTGTGAATGTCTAATGTATGTCTTTCAATATCTAAGAGTTTTCTGTCTAAGACTATCTGTCTTGCTTGGCTGGCCAATCCTGGATTTGACTAGAGAAATCAGACATTTTGGAGACTTTTTTCTTTACCCATTAGCATTTCTGAGTTTATGACTTCTCCATAATCTAATCTAGGTCATATAAGGCAAAAATTAAGCCTGGAGAACTCACACTGTGTCATTCCTCATTGCCCAGTCTGTCTTCTTTTTACTATTAGTTTTTAGTTTACTTATCCTGAAGAATTAGTCATTGAGCATGACCTATGAACCAGGAGGTCATGGTTCAATTCTGTGTCAGGGCACATGCCCAGGTCAGAGAACATGCCCAAGGTGCAGACTCAATCTAGGATGCAGCTGTTTTTATCCCTCTCTCCTTCCTCTTTCCTCCTGAAATCAATAAAAAAAATATATTTTTTTTAAAATAGAGTCAATCTATTTCATCTTTTCAGAAGCAAAAGTCTGAGTACATTTTTAAAAACCAATAAAAGTGTCTCAGCACCTCACCAGTCCTACCCTGACCCATTGTCCCTCTCCTTCACTTTTGTTTACTAGCAGCAGCAGTCCTATTAAAAATAAGCCCCTGCCAATCCTCTGCCCAACACTCTCCAACAGCTTTTCATTAAACTCAGAATTAAATCCTAATTCTGTGCATGGCCCATATTGCTCTATGTAACCTAGTTCTCCTCTTCAATGTTATCTCTTCTATCACTACTTTTTCCCCATGATTCAATCAACATTGGTCTTTTGGAGTCTGTTTATGTTCCTAGAACACTTTACATCTGTTTTCTCTTAAAGGCAATTCATTCTCTCCTATAAAGAACTACCTCAGTTATTGACATGGCTCATTCCCTCACTGCATTTAGATCTCTGCTCAAATAAAATCTTCTAAAGAGACTTACCAATATGTCTAGAATAGCACTATCATTTTGGTCATTTCCTTTCCCCTTACATAATTTTATTTTTTATAAATATAATTTATTGATTATTTTAGAGTGGAAGGGAGAGGGATAGAAAGTTAGAAACATTGATGAGAGAGAAACATCAATCACCTGCCTCCTGAACACCCCACAACCAAGGTACATACCCTTGACCAGAATCCAATCTGAGACTCTTCAGTCCGCAGGCTGACGCTCTATCCACTGAGCCAAACCAGTTTGAACTGTGTTATTTTTTTAAGTAGACAAAATAAAATAGTAGGTACTCAATAAGTATTAGCTACCTTATGTTGAATTATTTAAATTAAATAGACCAATTCACATAAAAACATAAACAGAAATTTTTATATTTTATTCCTCATCAGTTTGCTGAAAATTTATTTGAAAATACTTGATAGCAAGATTTATGCTTGGGTGTGTGCTACATTTTTCTTTTGCTTTGTAACAAACAGCATTCATATTTTTAAATGTAAGAATATGGTGTCCTTGGAATGGTATGCCCGGAAGAAAATAAGTCATCCTCTATACATAATTTAAATGAGCTTGCTGATATTATTTTTAAATCTTATGAATTTTCAGTTAATTTTCTAATTTCTAATTGTATTTTAAAATTAACTAGAGTAGACTTTTAACCTTTATTATTAGAAAGAAATATGTTCTGGCCAGTGTATCAATAGTTAGAGCATCAGCCTCAAATCAAAAGGTCTTAGGGTTTATTCCCAATCGAGGGTACATATCTTGGTTACAGGTTCAATCCCCAATCCCAGTCAGGGCCTACACAGGAAGTAATCATTTGATGTTTATCTCACATATCTCTCTCTCTTTTTCTTTCTCTCTTTCTCTCTCTCTCTCTCTCTCTCTTTTCTCTGTATCTCTCCTTCTTACTCTCTCTCTAAAAATCAATGGAAAAATATTTTCACCGAAACCGGTTTGGCCTCAGTGGATAAAGCATCGGCTTGCCGACTGAAAGGTCCCAGGTTAGATACCGGTCCAGGGCATGTACCTTGGTTGTAGGCATATCCCCAGTAGGGGGTGTGCAAGAGGCAGCTGATCAATGATTCTCTCTTATCGATGTTTCTAACTCTCTATCCCTCTCTCTTCCTCTCTGTAAAAAATCAATAAAATTTATATTTTTTTAAAATAAAATAAATAAATAAAAATATTCTCAGGTAAGGATTAACAAGAAGAAGAAGAAGAACAACAACAACAACAACAAAATATCCATTGAAAAAGAAGAAGAAATAAAGAATACTACATCCCTGAGCCTCTAGACAACATAGTCGATCTGTCAGTTTATAAAGTCAGTATCTAGGAGTCATCGAAATGAGCTGGACTCTTGGGCTTTGTTTCCAGTTTTGATTATGACTCACAGAGTAACCTTGGGAACATCATTTAACCTTCTGTGACCACATTTTGTTGATATAAAAAGAAAACAGCAACACTAAACTCTCATGGGTGTTATGTACAGTAACTCATTTTTTTAAGTTATTTTAAACTTTTATACATAGGCAGCACAAACTGCTATTTGAACTATAACACCCAAGTCAACCCAAATCTTAACCTTGATGCATATAAAAAGGCTGTGAGTTTTTCTCTAATGTGATCTTTTCAAGGGAAAATTTGGATTAATTTCTAAAATCGTTAAGTAACACATTGCAATCAGAAGCAAAATAATCCATGAGAAATTCAATAAATTAAACATACAAATGTGCTTTTCATATTTTATCTTGATTTTTAAATCCTTAATTGTTTTAGTAGAATCATTCAATTGCAAGCATTTTCCTAACAATTTATCAAGTATACTCTAAAAATAGTGTTTTCCTCTTACATTCTTTTTTATTATAAATATAATTTAAATGAATTTTTAGGAAGAGAGGAAGGGAGAGGGAGAAAGAGAAACATAGATGTGAGAGCAAAACACTAACTTCAATAGTGCTTCCTGCATGCTCCCTACCAGGCATGGAGCCCACAGTCTTGCCCATATGCCCCAACCAGGAATCAAACTGGCAGCCTTGCAGTGCACAGAATGACACCACACCAACTTAGTCACTCCTGCCAGAACTCTTCTTGAGTTCTAAAAAAAAAATCTCACATTAATTTATGACACATCTATGGAAGATTTACCTTAAGTTAGATAAACTACAAGGAACTGGCAATACAGAGATGAGTTTCATATATGCACCTGGCAAACAGAACAGTGGGGGAAACGGCTAACAATTAAATATCACAATTTTAGCTCCATTAAAAAAAAGACAAAAAATACAACAAATTTCCATTAGACTCCTAAAGTCAACTGGCCCAATAAATGTTTAAATGCTTGAGATATTAATAATAACATTTCTCATAAACACATGTCAAAACTTGGGCAAGAGAACTTTGAATCAATTTTGTAAACCTTATTCTTGAAAACTGCCTCATCTCTTCATTCAACACACTTTCAAATGCCCTCTAAGGAAATATTTGTTTAGTTCACGTGTTCTTTTGTACTTTTTTTTTTTTCTGCTCTCTTTTTCTAAAGTGAAGTGAGGACATAATGTTGACCCTCTTTTTGGTCAGGGCAAGCTCACTGTGGAAGACTTAATTTGGCCAAGAAAGCAGCTGCGTGGAACATTCTAGATAGAGGATATATCCAATGAAGAGACACATGCAAAAAATAAAACCTTTTCTTGTGTTTGTCACTGGGGGCCTGAGTGAGAAAAGGTCACAAAGAATAAGGTGGGAGATATTTAGGAGGACCATAGCAGCAGACTTTGTGATGGTGTTTTACATGAGTTATCACTTTGAACCCTTACACAGCCTCTGAAAAGTTAGGATAACTACTCTCAAACCTCTCAGAAAATAAATAGGACACCAACATCCCACAGAGTGACAGACTGTAGACTTGCACCCGGGTTCACCTGATTGCACATCCAATGTTTTACACTGTACCACACAAGCACTGAAGCTGCAGTTCTAGCTCCTCTTCATCTTCCCTCAACCAAAGCAGCAAGGTGATTGTTTTCTAGTAAAGTTTCATTTCATATCTTCCCTTCATAATTACAAACTTAGGTTACATTGACTGCTTTTAATAAATTCATTCAACAGATACTTACCCTGCATTAGAGATTATAAATAGTATAGTCAATAAAATGTGTATTCTCTTATGAACCCTATAATGGAACTGTCCCGATGCATATACTATAGTATTGATATGGACTTGCCAGTACAGAATAGAGGAATAAGTCATGGTCAGAAATGTTTGTGCAACATTAAATCTATTCAGAAAAACATAGTATCATAAATATAAGACATAAATGTATTTAAATTTAGCTTCACCATTTTTATTTTAAAAGAAAAAAACCCCCACAAGATCACAAAGTCTTGGTTAACTTTAGAAAATGAAGATTTTATTTCAATCTGGAAAATTAGTTCACTGCACACAAATATCAATCTTATCCAAATTAGCTTCAAAAGGACATTAGCATTTTATATATATATATACATATACATATATATATATATATATATATATATATATATATATATATATATGGAGAGAGAGAGAGAGAGAGAGAGAGAGAGAGAGAGAGAGAGAAATATATATAGATATAGAGATAGACATAGACATAGAGATAGTCAGAGAGATAGAGATAGAGATAGAGATAGAGATAGAGATAGAGATAGAGATAGAGATAGAGAAAGAGATAGAGATAGAGAGAACGTGGTTATATATACTCATGTTGGAACAAATTTGGCCCATATGGTAGTTTATGAAGTTATGTTCTGTAAAGTCAGACTACTTCACCCACTCACTATTTCTCAATAATAATGTATGAAATTCATTCATTAAGCACTAAAACTATGATCTTATTGAAAAGGACACATGTACAAACTTCTAGGCAGTAGTCTGCATGTCATGTTTTAGTGATGTCAATTTAGCAAAATAAATTCTGAGCACATTGCTTTAACAATATAACTAAACATATTAATTAATATATCATAATGAAAACAAAATTACATTTGTAAGTTTTCTTCTATAAAGGCTTGTAATTATATCCTACTTCTCTGGCTGCTTCTAACTTTCTAGGGATAAATTAAAACAGTATTCAAAGGTAGAATGGAAACCACTCCAAATCTAAGCTGGGGCCAGTCTTGGTACTTTCAGTGGTCAGTTTTGAAACCTTGGACACAACCCTTTGTATCACTGGATCTTATTTTTTTTACATAGTGGGAGTATTCAAATAAATTATTGATATCTCTTCGAAGTCTCAGACAAGAAATTTCAACTCCTTTTTGGGGAGAGTTCAGGTGGCATACATCACCCCACCATACGGCATTGTGTCTCAAGGAAAATGTTAGAAAAAGAAACATGATACTACTGAACAAATTACATTTGCCAGAAATTTAACTCAAGTAAATACTTCCTACAGTTTCAATAAGGCTGATTGAAATAACAATAAATAGGCCCTTTGAAAATGCATAAGGTGATATCACCCTGTGTGATTATACTCCTATCAAAAATATTAATGTTAATTAGAATGTATAGATAACTTAAATCTGTGTATATTTTCAAATAAAATTTAAGGTTCAGCTTATATTTTGTGATTATCTCTAGATTTAACTGAAGGCATATTTGAATGTTAAAAGACTGATAAGTTCAAGTCATAGTCTTTGGTAAGAAAAAGAGGTTATTTAATTATTACAGGTTGATATTATTATATCAACTTTATCAAAGAAGGCAGCTCTCTAGAACGATTTTGAAAACTAAAAATAATACCTGATAGGGGAAAATATAGGAAAATAAAGCTAGGCATAACGGTAAGGCTATAAAAATTATTTTATTTATTTTTGTCTTGCTTGAAATTGATCTACATTATTGGTAGAAGTACATTTTCTCTTAAAGAGAAATTCACTTGTAACAGCTTAGACATATTTTATAGAATTCAATATATTTAGTTCTAGTATAATAAATGTTTGATTAGCAATTTATAATTTAGAAGATATATTCTTATTCATTATTTAATTTATATTTCCTATAACATTCTTTACCCAGAAGGTGAATATTAAATCCCATTTTATAAATATGGAAAACAGAAGTCAAGGAAGTTTAGATGAGTATCCACCATAGAAAAACTTGTGACAAAATTGATGCTTTGTCTATAAATTAAACCAATTCACGTATTTATTTTTGTCTCTAAATTTAAGGTTAAAAAATCATTATTTCTTGCTTAAGCTATATTTTTCTATACCTACAATTTAAAAACCTTAGGCAACAATTTATCAAATTTCAGAGTAATTCTTGCAAGCACTGCTTGACCTTGATTGAATTACCAATAAAACCATTAATGAGTCCCTAAATCAGCTCACAAATGAACTACAGTTACTTCATGAATGCTCCCACCATCTGCTGAAGAATATAATCATGATCACTATAAATACAAGCATTTGTAATTTATTACATACTAATGACACTATGCTAAGTTCTGTAAACTTTTAATAGTTTGTTTACACAGGATTTTATCATTTACAACATGCTTTTATATACAGTGCCTTATCCCATTTTAACTTAAAAGTGAGAAAGGAAGGTATTTTTGTCCCAATTTTATATATGAGAAAATGAGGCCAAAATATGTGATGTGGTGTTCTCAGAAGATAGAGTTCAAATTCGTTTTGGCTTACCCACAAACTAAACATAATAACTCTATTGGTTGTCTTCTGACAGAACATTAATACTGATAACAAACCAAATTATACAAAATTGCAAAACATTACAATAGGAAAAATAAATGGGGAATAAAACAGATTAATAGACAATTTATTTGGAGGTGACAATTCAACAAATATTTTCCCAAGATATGAAAAATAAACTTAAAATTGTAAATAATCAATGTGTAGCCTTAACTTTAATTGATCATTTGAATTGATAAGGAGAAACTATGAAAAAGAAATAGCTTGCAATTTTATCACCTTCATTTTAGTAAATAGAATCCATCCGAAGTTTGAAAGTCATTCTTCGATCTTTTGTAAGTCATCAAAAGGAAGCCTTTTGATGGAAATTGATTTTCTTATATAAAATATTCACATATAATACTGGAGCCTTCTTTCTTCTTAAGACACCTATTCATAAATTCTTCTTTAGAAGCCAACATCTACCTCTGAATTAAACTTTTATCTAGAGAGTTAAAGTTTTATAAGGTTTAAGCTTATAAAATATTAAAATGAAAATTGAGATTCTGATATGCTCAGTTAAAGGAAGTAAGATAAAGTTTTCCTTTTTTTTTTTTTTTTTAACTTTTACTCTTTATAAAGAGTATCAGAACTGAAATACAGTGCACTTGAAAAATTCCCCGAAGGACAATGGTGATTGACTAATTCCCTTTTATGTGTCATAACTGGTATCCTAAGACTCAGATAAAATAAATATTAATATAGACAGTCTTATACACTTATTTGAGTTACTGACTTATTTTTATATCTGAGTTTAATTATATGATATAAACTTGTATTTCTTCAGCCTATGTAATATTAAAAGATATTCTTAATCATAGTAAAAGACAAGTAGAAACCTGGTAGTGAACTATCAAGACCTAATTATGTCAATTTTTATCAGAACAAATTTACAATAGGTAATATTCAAAACATCATCATCAACATCTGTGTGTTTCAAAATGGCCTTGTATCATTTTTAAAGTGTTTTACATGCACGAACTAATTTTCTAATAATTATTGTTCCTAGAAAAATGAATCCCACATTTTCCATAGCTAGCAGTAGCAGATTTGAAAAAAATATATATTTTTCTAACATCATTCTTGAAATAAAATTGTCAATAGAAATCAAAACCAGAGAGTATAAATCATATTTCCAAGCCAAGTTTCATTGGAGTATAACTTATGTCAATAGGAAAGACTTGGGCATGTGTAGGTCACAGATTTCCACAAAAATATCAAGATAGGGAGTTAGGTTGGTCTATAAAATAATAATCAAAATATTTTCTCATATAAAAATGTGGAAACTTGTGTTATTTTTTATGTTGCAGAAATGTATCAGGTAGAGATTTTATAGCATCTTATTTAATCAGGATTAGTAATACTGTGCTTTTCCTAAAATCAAAATCTCACAAGATGAGCATTGAAGATATGGCCCTACATAATGAGTGAAATGGATAACGTATGTATACATTATTTTGTTGTTGTTGTTGTTGTTGTTATTATTATTATTATTATTATTATTATTATACTAGAGGCCCAGTGCTAAAAATGCATGCATAGGTAGAGTCTCTAGGCCTGGCCAGTGATCCAGGCCAATTGGAGACTTCGGCTGCTGGCCAGGGCCTCCCTTTCCCAGATGCCTTCCTTTGTTCCTCACCTCCCCTAGTGGTCAGTGCATGTCATAGTGAGTGACTGGTCTTCTGGTTGAACTCATGTGGGAACATTTTGCATATTAGGCTTTTATATATATAGGTTGATTTTTAGAAAGAGAAGAAGAGAGTGGGAGAGAAAAAGAGAGAGAAACATCACACAGTTGCCTATTGCATGCTACTGACTGGAGATTGATCCCACTACCTGCACATGTGCCCAGATTGGGAACGAACCAGCAACCCTTTGGTGTATGGAAAGATGCCCAACCAACTGAGCCACATCAGCTAGGGCATGGTTGCATTCTTTACTGATAGTTATCTTCAGCTCATCAGGTTATATTTTTGGTTATAGAAAATCTTAGTGTTTTTCTCAAGCTCTTTCTAGGCAGTGTTTTTAGCCATTACCATTTATTTGGAAATACCAATGTAGCAGGTACTTGATATTCACAAAATAGTGCTATTTTGGATATGTCCTGTTAAAAGGCAAGCATTTCATGCAGACTCTCCATTTATCAAATGTAATTCAATACAAGGAAGAAATTCCAACACTGACATTGTCTAAAGGAGGTGTAAGTTACAAACTAATTGAACTGTTTAAATTTATGGGAATGGAACACATCTTAAAGGTATTGTCCAAGGGTTTATAGGGCAGAATGAGCTGATTCTTCAATGCTTTTAGGGGCCCTCTCCACCTGCGAGTTATGATTCTCTCTGCCCTTGCTGATGTTATGGAGTGTCGATCAAATTGTTCTACTAACTTTTGAGATATGAAGTAAATTCCTAAGGAAATCCACATTTCGTTTTTTCAGGGGATTGGAGAGCACCAAAATAAAATACTAATTTAAAGAAATGGAAATAGTTTTCTTTACATTTTGGTTTTATAGAGTTATTTGATTTGTTAAACTCAAATAAGTTTACATTATGTTTATTCTTCTATATGACAAATATTTCCAATAATTCAGGCACTAGGTAACATATTATTTATCATTGATATCTCCTCTCTTGGCAGCTGTATAGGATTTTAGTTCTTTTCACACTAGAATTCAGATTCCCAATAAGCAGCAAAAATTTTGATGCACAAGGAAAAATATTTGCTCAATCAGCGGTGGAATTCAAAGTTAATGAAGCCATAATAAAATATGAGTTATGTCTCTGTTTAATGTAGCATAAGTATCACTCATTTGAAACAACAAGTAATCCCCTAAACTATAAAATATAAAGGCAAAGTCAATAGTTTTGCCTTATGGGAACTGATGAGAAGGGTAAGGTACAAGTCTGAGAACATTTAGGTTATTTTTCATAATTTTCTAGTATTGTGAGGAGTATTTTGGAGTAGCTATATTCCAAAGAAAGAGGCAACTTTTGTGATAGTAGCTAAACTGTAAAATAAAATAAAATAAAAATATTTGACATATTTTATTTTCCAAACGTACAAGTTACCATTAAACTGAGGCTTTCACATATTTAAAGCCATTTCTTAAAAATTTAATTTAATAAAATTAATATTAATAGTAGAGGTTCTACACACACTATAGCATATTTTAAAAAATACAATTTTATTAATTTCAGAGAGAATGGTAGAGAGAGATAGAAACATCAATGATGAGAGAGAATCATTGCTGGGCTGCCTCCAGTACAACCCCTACTGGGATCTACCCCACAACTCAAGTATGTGCCCTGACTGGGAATTGAATCTTGACCTCCTGGATCATAAGTTGACTCTCAACCACTGAGCAACACCAGCCATGCATATTTCAATAATAGTTACTCTGTAATGTATTTTTGAATAACTAATGTTGTGTGCCAACATTTAGTACTATTTAAAAATGTGAAAACTGTACTGGTTGGTTTTGCTAAGTGACCAGTGTGTTGTCCCATGTGCTAAATAGTCAAGGGTTCTGTTCCTGGTCCAGCGCACATACTTAGGTTGCGAGTTCACTCCTCAACTCCCTGCTCCTGTCACGATGAGTGTGGGAGGCAACGAATTAAGATTTTTCTCTAACATTGATACTACTCTCTCTTTCTCTTTCTTTCTCTTTCTCCCTTCCACTCTCTAAAAAGCATTGGAAAAAAGATTTTTAGCTTAAGATTAACAATAACAACAAAGAAAATTTAAAACTTTTTATTAAAAAAGAAAAAAAAATCTAACTTGGATTTTTATATTTGTTTATTTCCTCTGAATATGGCTCCTCTTTTCTTTCCCATTTACATATGTTAAATTCTGTTCAAAATCATGGGTGTGGTGGGGTGGGAGAGTGCTGGAAGCCAGTTCCAGCATGTCATGGTTACAAGAGTTTCATCAAAAGGTTGATGAAGCTTGGGGGCTCATCAAGGGCTGAGTCAAATATGTGGAGCATCTCCCCCAAACCTGGATAGGAGCCCTGATTGGTTTGGTTCAATGGATAGAGCATCGGCCTTCAGACGGAAGGGTCCTAGGTTCTATACCAGTCCAGGGCATGTACCTTGGTTGCAGGGTTGCAGGCGCATCCCAGTAGGAGGTGTGCAGGAGGCAGCTGATCAATGTCTCTCTCATATCAGTGTTTCTAATTTTATATCCCTTTGCCTTCCTCTCTGTAAAAAAAAAAAAAAAAAAAAAAAAAAAAGCAACCACATAACCTGAATAGGATAATCATTTGCTGCCAGACAGCTCAGGACATCTTAATCTACATGTTATTGCCTCCTGTGGGCCAAATACCTGAACAGCTGTAGGCTATTTTCTAATCTGACAATGCTTCTGTAAACCCTACCTTTTGAAACCCTACCCTTTGGAGTGTATTATCTCCACCTTGCCTTAGGACAAATTGTGTAAATAAAAAGCATAGGGTCCTGAGACAAAGAAAGTCTTTAGCTGGAGCTCCTCTGATCCCCAATGCCTTTCAAAACTATCTTTCATCTTTGGACTCCTTATTGAATCGATTGCTGAACCCCTTCACAATGCTGGGATATGAACCTCGGCAGGGGATGAATCAATTCAAGAGTTAAACATTATTCTTGAATATAAAGAAATAAAAGAATGAATTGCACATTTTGTTTGATCTTCAAGAAACTATGATTGAGTTAGAAAAACTTAAGTACACAATTAACAAAACAAATACAAGGCAGAAAGTGTTTATTGCAATAAACATACTAAACAAAAATGAATTAACAAAGATTAGATTGTTAATTTAAATGGAGAGGACAAAAAAGCTGCATGTAAATGGTAAAATTTAAATGTAATCTTGAGGAAATATATAGAATTTCAAAAAATATGATATGAAATCAAAAGGATAAAGAGTATTTTGGATTCTATGAATAAAACATAGAAAGAGATAATTAACTACCAAACTTTCCCAGGAAGTGTAACACTTAGAAGAGTGGAGCCTTAAGAATCTAGTGGATTACAGAAGATGTGAATGATAGATGAGTGCCATATTTGGGAAAGCATTATGTTCAGCATTAAGAATAGTTTTCTTTATGGCATATGCAATGAGAGATATTGAACCTTTGTGAGGAAGTGAAAGATGTTTTGTAGAAATTTAATTCAGAGAAAGAGGTTAAAGATAGGAAAACTATGTATGATACTGTTGTTAAGGTCTACTTCAAAAGGGGGTAATGGGAAAAAAAAAGGAAAAAGAGTGGAGCCATATTTGAGAGAAAAAAGGATTTAATGACTAATTTGGTACCTGGAAAAACAAACAAGTTCTGAAAAGGTTCAGATAAAAGAGTTGAGAAAGTCCTTTCATTGATATTTATTTACTCCTTGCCACAAACTGTGCTAGTATTCTATACACATTACCTCTTTTACTTTCTGTAATAATGTAATGAGAAAGACAATTGTTCGGGTTTTTTGTTTGTTTTGGTAGACCAAATATGTCTGAAAAAGTAACTTACCTATCATAGTACAATTTTAAGTGATAAAATATATTTTTACAAATATAATAAATCATTGTTTGATTGGAACTTTAATTTGATGTAAGTGTCCAGTAGGTACTATTTTGTGTGTGCATTTTTCTCAAAGTTATATCTGTGAGATTCGCTGGTTGCATGTAGCAGTAGATCGTTTTTGTATTTTTTTTAAAGTAGTCCAGTGTATGGATATGCCATACTTTATCCTTTCTATTGTTGATGGGTTTTTCAATGAGAGATTGTTATGAAATTTTTACTTATGTTTGGGTTCACATATGTAATTAATTTGAGGGTGTGCATATCAGGAGTGGAATTGGTGATTCATAAAGTTAGTGTGTTCATTTTTAGTATACATTGCCAAACAGTTTTCTATGCTAGTTGAGTAATTTATACTCACACAGAGAGTTGCACTGCATCTTTAAAAATGCTAGATATTGACTATTCTGTTTAAAAAGTTTAGCCATTCTGAAGGGTACTTAGTTATATTTCATTGTTTTACACTTGCATTCTATCAGTTGTCATTTGAGTGTCTGTTTTTGTAAAGTGGCCTGTTCAAGTGTGCTATTTTAAAATTGTTGGTTTGGTTCTTAGCATCTTCTTTGCCTATAGAAATTATAAGTTTTAGGTAAAAAAGTTCACTTTTGTAAGTGTATATTTACTCTGTGGCTTGCCTTTCCACTGTCAAATGGTGTGGATTTATGAACAAACGTTTTGAATTATAATACAGTCCAATCTATCAATCTTCCTACTTTATGAATCATATTTAAGTAATCTTTGCTTATCACAATGCATGAAGCATTTTTTCTCACATTTCTTCTAGATGTTTTATTGCTCTATCTATCACTCATGTTGTATGCATTATGAAAAGATATTATAGGGAAACTTACTCATAGATTCAATATGTCTCAGCAGTAAAGGCATCTGGGAAATATTGGACTCTGTATAACCTTCGGTTACTCTTTAATTCTCTGCATCCTCAGGTGTAGCTGACTACCCAGAAAGCCGAAATGATGCCCAAAGATCAATGTCAGCCCCAGGAAGGAGGTTAGTGAATGTGAAGTGTGTGGATAACTGCCTGATGGTGTATGTTAATTTAGAAGTGCATTGTTCTTCTTAGTGATCCATGTGACTACCCACCATATGCTTTACCATGAACTCTCTATAAGAAAGAGACTCTGCTCTGGGAGAGGGTGGGTCTCTTTCAGGCTGGCCACCACTGGAGCAGCTGCTTCGCCTGTGTATGTAGGTTTCTCCTATTAAAACTCTTATGAATTTGAATAAGGCTGTCTGTCAGTTCTTTGGAATCAATCCTGAATTTAAACTTTGGGGGCTTTCCCCCAACAGGTTTTGATATATTAATTTTTTTTTGCAGATACACAATCAACCCAGTGTTATTTATTTTATTTGTATTTAATTATTTTTATTTTTTTTAATTTCAATTACAGTTGACTTACAATATTATATTATTATAGTTTCAGGTGTACAGCATAGTAATTATACATTTATGTGACTTATGAGGTGATTATCCCATAAGTCTAGTACCCACCTAACGACATAGATAGCTACTACAAAATTGTTGATTATATTCCCTGTGCTGTACTTTACATCCCTATGACTATTTTTATTACTGGTAATTTGTATATATTTCTTCCACACTATTGCAATGGTGACTTTGTTATATGCCAAGTGTGTGTAGTTTTGTTTCTATTTCAATTAAATACTCCTCTATTCTACAGCATCAGTAATACAATGTTCAATTTCTTATAGCTTCTTAATAGGCTTTGATATTTTACAGAGTATCTCTCTAAGATTTTTTAAAAGTTTTTGATCTCTAAAAATTCCATGAAAGTATAATATTAGCTCATGACTTCCTTTAGAAAAAGGTGGAATTTCAATTGAGGAATAATTTAATCTATTATTGACATCTTTACGACATTGACTCTTCCAATTACTGAATATGGTCTCTCTGTTCACTCATTTAGTTTTTTAATTTATCTTGGTAATATTTGCAGTTTTCTGTGTAGAATTCTTGTACACCTTTTATAATATTTATTACTTGTAATTTTATAATTTTTAAGTTCTTATAAAAATAACCTACAAATTTCATTTTTAATGATTTATTCTAATTTAGAGGTGTTAAAGTACCTTTCCATAGCATTCTTCCATCCAGCATCTATACTAAATTTATATTTTTCTACTAATTAGTTAAGTTTCTTAGGCAAGGAGGTGCTTGATTTTGGTCATTCAATACTGTTTTTGGTAAGCCTGGTATATTTATTCAAGAACAGATATTGTATGTATGTGTGTGTGTGTATATATATATATATATATATATATACACACACACACACACATACACACACATATATATATATTTATTTATATATGTTCCTGATGATACTATATTTCTCTAAGAATATTAAATTTTCTTTTGCTAAGAAGATAAAATATAGACAGATTGTCTTTTGATAGGTGAGGAAAATCAAATTTTGTACTTACTCTTGGAATATAGCCCACTTTGGAGTCACTACAAAAAAATCTGGTGTTTTCTTTAGCCTATCCACCCTGGCAGGTCTGAATTTAAACTTTTATCTGACCAGTAATATGAGAGTTCTTACATTTTTATTTAACTTTTGTCATAGTAGCCATTTTCTGTTTGGTTTATTGGGGTTTCTACCAATGCCTACCTCCTTGCTGTTTTGGTTTTTGTTTCTATTTGTGCACCTGTTTGTTTGTTTATTTATTTATTTATTTATTTATTTATTTATTTTTATTTTCAGCTGAATAAGTATTTGATTCCAGCTTCTGTCATACAGTCAGAAACAAATTAATCTTCAAAACATGATAAATTTGAGAGGCATCAAAAAATCCACATAGCACTATCTGTCTTGAAAACATGAGAAATTTTGAGGTATGCATAAACATTTAAAATTTAATCATCTGACTTTACCAGCATTAAAGTATTTGACTGATTTAGATGTGAAAGTAAAATGTGTGAGATATATTTGTATTACATGCACACTAAATAGATTATTTAGGTGCATAAATATATTGAGCTAGAAATCTACCTCACAACATCTCAATAAAGATACACAACTTATTTTTCTTCTATTTGTTTAAGTGTAACTATAATGGTTCACCTTTAGTCAGTGCAAGACAAAAATTGATACTCATTAAATTGAGTATAAATAAATTCATTGATGAATAAGTGAGTATAGCATCTTTTTATGACCGTGTTATTATAGGTTTTATTTGTTTATTTTAAAATATTTTTATAATTGCCTTTGTGAACAAGCATATTATTGTTATCAGTTTCTTCTTTTTTACCCTAAATTAATACAGACTTTTATTTTTTATATGAAAGTTCCATTTTTATTTTAATTCTCCCAACCACATTATGGCTGCTTCCTAGAGATACTTATTTCTGTTAATTTAGCCACAGGTTCTGACGATTTTTAATGGCAAATCCAGTTTCCTCTGAAAATATTTCAGTTTTAATTCATCAGTGATTCCAAACATTTACTTACAGCTCTAAGCATCCACATCCATCACATCACTAATCATTTCTTGTTAAGTAGACTATTGTAGGTAATAAACATAAGACCTTTAAGAGATTCACATTTTCTATATTCCAATATCATATTTTTCTAAGAGCAGTGACTTACTTTTTTACAGGAAAGCACTCCACAGACAACATTAATAAGTACATAGTTTTTATCTCTAAAAAGGATGAATCTCAACTTAAAAAAAAACACCTGCAATTACAACCTTTAAAGATTTGAATATAATGCATTTATTAAAACTGGGATCATCAAGCACCTTCTGATGTGATCAAAATATTATATACAGTAATGATTATATTATAACTTCCACTCATATTCTCATTTCCCATGCCATTTAGTCATTAAAAATTTATCCATGAATAAATGTAAATGAAAAATATATATAAATGGAAAAAGTGCAAAATACAACCTAACTATCATGATGCTAATCTCAAATTAAACCCACTTGATAGCATTCTTCATCTGAAATATCAATTTAAGTAAAATAGAATTTTGGTTTTACAAAATTACTGATTTTACAAAATCTTGTAACCTCATCTTTTTACTCCATAGGAATCCAAAGAGGCAAAAGCAAACTGTTGAAGTATTTTTTAATTCTTACTAATAAAAAAATAATATAAAAATATTCAGTATTCTGTTGTTAGTAATATATTATTCCAAGCAACCTCACAACTGTCTGTGTTGCACAAATGCCTAGCTTCCCTGCATTTGAAATGCTGCCTGGGAGAATAAAATTTGAAAATATCAAGTTTCAGTTTAGATTATATTTATATTTGAGTTTATGTAACTGGATGGATTATTTTTCTTCCTAGGGTCAGAATCATTCTTAAACTCAGCCAGGTTAATTCAAAACAACCCCAAGCATAAAAACTAAAAATGTTTTCTTCTTTAGGAAAATATCCATAAAAATGTTAAGATAACTAGAGGCCCAGTGCATAAATTTGTGCATGGGTAGGGTCCCTAATGGCTACTGGCTGCCAGCTGGGACCTCCCTTCCCCTGGCCACCTGCTTCCACTGCCGGCCAGGCCAGGGTGAGGCTGGCCGGGGGAGGGGCCATGGGCAGTTGGATGGCTGGCCCCACCCTCTGGTAAAATTCCTGGTTGAGGGGACAATTTGCATATTAGGCTTTTATTATATAAAATAATTATAAGCTTTAAGCAATGCCTATCATGAGAATTGATTGATTTCCAAGCTTCAGTTAGAAGACTAATTAAAAGACGTGGGCACAGATTGCACAAAGCTACTATTATTCATGAGAGTTAATTAACCAGCATAAAAAGAGAATGAATATTTACTTTGACCAGTTGGTATCAAATAATTTGCTAGGTTTCTTGAATGAAAAGATGAATAAGAAGTACTTGCCCTAAATTTTAATTTCAGCACAAACCTTAGAAATATTAAAGTAATGTAGAGAGCTTCTGCAGATTTAAAATTTGAATTTAATACTTGGAGGTGAATATTAAATATATGGGAATGTCATAGCATATCTCATATCAATTAATATATACAAGGGTGTTACAACTGTCATTCAGATGCTGCTACTTGGTCTTTGTCCACACATCTGTCATGAAAGTCCTTGCCAAGGTAGTAATGTTCCATATTTTCAATTGTTTGATCAATATTCACTTAACAGTAAACTTCACAAAGTAAATGACAATTGCCTATATTGTGTTTCCTAGAGTAAAAATATTTTGAATAAATGAAGAAGTGTAATAGATATGTAACCTGGCCACCTGCCAATGACAGTGCACACAGACTTGAGAATTGGGTCTAAAGCTAGGTGGGAAAAACTGACTCCTAAAAATTGTTTCGTTGGCATTGTTACCTGGAGATTTCAGCTCTTCAGACCCTCTAATTATCTACTTTCTTGTAATTAATTTTGAGTTCTAGTTTCAATACAGTAAGTTGCACACATATAAAGTGTAAGGTTTGCCCATTTTTAACTAATGTGTACATGTGTGAAGCCACCATCCCAACTTAATTATATTTTATGTTCCTTATACAGAAAGCTGCATTGTATTCCTTAGCAGCCAAATCCCTAGTGGATCCCTTATTCAGGCAGACTTGTCTAATTTCTATCATCATAGATATCTCCAGTTCCTCACAGGACTTCATATGAATAAGTTTATAAAATATGTGTTCCTTTGTGTCCAGCTCCTTTTGCTCAACATTTTTGAGAATCATATTTTTTAAATATTTTTTTCTCAATGGTATTCCACATTATAATTTTTAAATATATATATTCATTTTCTTGTTGGATTATTTTCAAATTTTAACTATTCTGAATAAAGTTCCAATTACCTGATTCCTGTTACAGCCCTCGGAATTCTGACCGCATAATTATCAAGTCATTGGAGTCATTGATGTTTCTGAATCTCTGAATATGTTTTTGGATGTGCCTGTATGCATAGGGAGGAGGGAAAAGTGGTTCATAATTTTCATTCTCAAATAGAGTTGCCTAGAATAAATAAAAGTTGTTGACCCTGTTTGCTTCTTTTGTTCTAAAATGTCACAAATTGGCTCAAGGCCCTGTCTGCTCACTTGCTCAATTTTCAGTTCCTGGCCCAACATTAATTCTCCCACATCAGTCCTTCAGTCTGAACCAGAGGAACCCCCTTATTGCCAACATGTTATGAGAGGCAATGAGGAGAAAAATTAGGGAAAGGAAAGAGAAAATAAATATTGATTGCTACATTCTTGCTTCACTTCTTACATTACTTTAAAATCATTAACCTTATTTAATATCATTTGAAAACATATCTAAAGTCTGAGGCATATTTTTCTGTGACCATCAGAGCACAACATGTCTCTTAACTTTCAGATTTATATTTTAGCAATATAGGTATTATGAAATAACTAAAGAATACCTGTTATTTATTTGAGATTAGAAAATTAGATTTAGAAAAATAAATCAAGGTTTAAAAAGTTGGAGAGGGTGATTTTGGCCTAATGCTGACTTGCTACTCCCATCTTCTTCATTGACTATAAGACCAGAGTCCTCTGGAACAATGATAATTGAATATAAACACAACAGTGTTGCTTCTTTGAGTGGTTATTTTGTGTTATAGAAAAATTATTATTTTATCTAAGGCTGCAGATATTGGTAAAGGACAAAGTAAATACTAATCAAGTTTCTAAAATGTGGTGATACATTTTTTGAATATAGTATTTCATACCTTGAATATAATATAGTATTTCATACCTTGAATATAGGAGATGGCCTAGGACTGTGGTCGGCAAACTGTGGCTCGCGAGCCCCATGCCGCTGTTTGGCCCCTTGAGTGTGGCTCTGCCAAAAAATACCACGGCTTGGGCGAGTCTATTTCGAAGAAGTGGCATTAGAAGCCACTTCTAATAAACTTCGAAATAAACTTCTAATAAACTTCGAAATAAACTTCATTAGAAGAAGTTTAAGTTTAAAAAATTTGGCTCTCAAAAGAAATTTCAATTGTTGTACTGTTGATATTTGGCTCTGTTGACTAATGAGTTTGCCGACCACTGGATATTGTCAGCTCCAACTTCATGGTTAAATATCTCTAGACTATGTGCTACACATTGAGCCATTTTAGAAAGAGGACATTGATTGAGAAGAAGTGGAAACAGTTGATTAAGAGCTGGAGGTTGAATGCTGATGTGCCTGCCTGTTCTTTCTCCAAACACTAACAACAAATCAGTCATTAGGTTTTATTTCACTTTTTATATGGATATGTGATCTTATATAAGTTTCAGGTATACAACTTTGTAGTGTGACATCTATATACACTACAAAGTGAAAAAAAAATCAGCCTGTTTAAAATTTTTGAATGTTCATTAACACAGGGAGAGAACTATAACTTGCATCATCAATTAGTATTTAAAATAAATGTTTATGAATGATGGAAGATTTTAAGAAACATAACATTTTTCTTTGGATTTTATTTTTAAATGTATGTGATTTAGTGGAAATAAACTGCAAAGGGGAGCAATGCAAACCTATTAGAACCAGGACTTTTACAGATTGACTTTGATGCCAGAAGCTGTGCCTTTGTTCAATGACACCTGAGTATCAGTTGACGTAAGACTTAGCAGGTGGATCAGACAGATGGTAGTCAGAATTCCCAGGTTTACCACTAACATGCATTGCTTCATCAAAACCAAGATAAAGCAAAAAATATTTAAAAGAGAAGGCTAAGCATAAATCAGCTCCTATTATGGAGAATAGTGAGCTAAATTTTGCATTCCACAGTGATTTTGTAGGGGAAATTAAAGCATTAACTAAAGACATTGATAAATATTTCTATCAATTTGCTCAGACAAAAATGTTTTTTAAACTACAGACTATAGCATAATTATTCAAAATAAACAGTAATTAACTGAGCTAAATCAAGCAGCACAAGGGCTTGCAAATTTGCCCTGTGGTTTACCAGCTGTGCTCTTTACTGTCTGCACTGTGAATTTACACTCAAGCTTGAGTTCTCAAGAGGTGGGAGAAAATTGAAGCACATTTTAGACTCATATTAAGTAAAGGTAAAATTACTAATTTGTTCAGTCTAAATCTCCTGACAATGGGAGATCTATTTAAAAGAAATCTTTATGAAGAAAGTTAACAAGCCTTTGTTGGGCACCAGTTATGTGCCAGGATCTATGTGTGAAACATGGGGATATAAACTTAGAGAAGATAGTAGGGTTTAAATAGAATTAAAAAAAATAGAGACATGATGAAAACCTTTTTGATAATTTAACTGTAGGTTACTGACTTAGTAAATCAGGGAAATTAGCAGAATTATCCTCAACTCCATTGATTATCTCAGATTCATAACCCCTCCTGTAGAGTGAGAAAGATTTATTCCAGAGTCTGATGATTCTGGGAAAATCTTCTATAAAGTTTCTACTTGTTATTAGAAAGAGGTCCACAAAGCATGCTGCAAGGGCCCTTGTCACTGTCATGGTTGGAATTATAGTAGATAATTTACATGGCACATTATGGCCTGTGCTAAGTTCTTATACTTCTATTTGTAACCATAATATATGTTATAATTCTGCTGAAAATGGGAAGATTGCATTATAAGATAATAAAAAACAATCATTTTATATTACAGTTCTTAAATATTAATTTAGTTGGTATTTTGTCAATGCTTTTTCTGCACCTACTAATAGGATCATATGAATTTTATCCTTTATCACACTGATCACAAAACAGAAGGCAATAAATAAACAAACAAGAAAACCCTCATGAACACAGATGACACTATAGTAGTTGCCAGAGGGAGATGGGGTGAAGTAGCAGAGGAGTTAGGGGGACAAATATATGGAGATAGAAGGATATTTGACTTTGTGTGGTAAACACACAATACAATATTCAGGTAGTGTATTATAAAATTGTACACTTGAATCCTATAACATTATATTAACCAGTGTCACCCCCATAAATATAATAAAATTGTACTACTCAAGCTCTGGCTGGGTAACTCAGTTGGTTATAGATTCTGGATATGCCACAGTTGTGGGTTCGATCCCCAGTCAGGGCACATACAAGAATCAACCAATAAATGCATAAATAAAGTAGAACAGCAAATGAATGTTTATCTCTCTCTCTCTCTCTTTCTGTCTCTGTCTTTGACTCTGTCTCTCTTTCTCTCTTCAACCAATAAATTTAAAAATATGAAAACAAACAAACACTAATCTGTCCACCTACCTGAGCATGTTTTCCCTTGTTCTGATTCACATTTTCTTTATGATTCTAAATGCATAGATTTTAGTTTTTAAAAGTAAAATAATATTAATAAGCCTGTTCTAGGGCACTCAACAGAGCACTGAAGATAGGAATTAAGAAAACTATGTCTCTGCCTTCAGGGATCTCACATTCTAGTTTTCTTAAGATCGGTTTGTCATCTGGCTCACTGTATAACGCTGTCATGGCGTGTTCATCCCGTGACTGAACAAATATTTAAAATCCATATTAAACCCACACTATTCAAACCTGGGAAAACATGTCCAAGCATTTTCACTTATACTTTAGGAAGAAAAAGGTAATATGTAAAAAGTATCCTCTATTCAGTGGTTATCTTCTGTAATATGTTGAACTAATAACATTTACTGTTCAAAGAACCTTGTAATGATCATTCTTTTACTATTCAAATATTGCATTTATTTCCATTTACTTTCTGTTAACATGGAAATTAAGCCTGTTTGAAGAGCTTGGGAGAAACAAGAAATAAGCTGCCACTCAGATCAATTGCTTCCAATGCTGTGGTCCAATATGCACAGATGATTCAAATAAAATTATCTTACACAATGGGAAAAAGAAAAAATAGAAAAAAGAAATAGGCAGTGCAAGGCAAGGACCAGGGATGACAATTCCTATACACACAGTTTTGGGGAGACTATAGATACTATGCTCATGGAAAGAAATTCCCCAAAGTGGGACTTTCCAAGAACTCTGCGATCCAGAATTGCCATCAGAGCCAGTGAGAGCTGCCATTCTCCACATTCCTTCCACCATAACCATCTCTGTCCTCAGGTAACACGTCTGAGCAGTGCGGCAAATTGTAATCAAAATTAGAATGAAGTAAAAAGAAATATAACTGCCACCCCATGAAGCCTAGTAAGAAGGCAGACTCCATAAACACTGACAATCTTACACAATGACTAGTGCAGACACACCCACCTTCTGGAACACTCAGACCATCTCAGACACATTGATAACACTACCAAGCTAACACTAAGGGAATGTGGGTGGTGGATTGAATTACTCTGTTAACTCTAGGGTTATTTCTTCCATGTAAATAAAAATGTTTTGGTTTCTTTTCCAGAGGATCTATCTGGTGTATGTGTAAACTCCCAATTATCATATGAAAATCAAGCTAACTCCAAATTAATTTTAACTTAAATTTTTTGAGGTATGGATCTAACATAATGGTTTTTCTATATGACTTTTATGTGCTGTTTTTTCCCTCTCTTTTTAATTTTGTCACCTTTTTATTTTTTTAAATATATTTTTATTGATTTCAGAGAAGAAAGGAGAGGGAGAGAGAGAAAGAAACACCAATGATGAGAGAGAATCATTGATCAGCTGCCTCCTGCATTCCCCCCTCTAGGGATCGAGCCCGCAACCCAGGCATGTGCCCATGACTGGAATCAACACTTCAGTCCACAGGCCGAAGCTCTATGCACTGAGCCAAACCAGCTAGGGCATTTGTCACCTTTTTAAAGAAATAAAGGAAAAAATAAAATTGTAATATATTTAAATTTTATATTGTGTGATGTGATATACATATACACTTGAAAGAATTCTCCAATTCTAGATAATTAATACATATATCACCTTATATATTTACTTTTTATGTTTTCTGAGAATTCTAATACATTTCTTAATAAAATTCTAATAACTTTCTTAATAAATTTAAATTATACAATATAATGATTTTAACTATAGTCACTATGATTTATATTAGATCTTCACATCTTATTCATCTTAGAGCTGAAAATTTATATCTTTTTACCAATCTCTTCCTATTTCCCCCACACTCCAGCTCCTGGAGCCACTTTCAAATCTCTATTTTTGTGCATTAGACTCTTTCTTTTAAGATTCTACATATAAGTGACATATGCATCATTTGTCTTCTCTCTGTTTTTTTTTTCCCACTGAATATTTATTTTAACATTGTCACTGATATTTTGTTAGTTTTGATTTATGAGAATTAGATGTGTTTCTATGTAATTACTTAACATTATTTCAAGTAACACTAGAATTTTTTTTAAAGCAGCAAAAGTATGCATCAACTCTTAAACTTACTGTAGTGCATAAAGTATAAGTAAGTTTTGTTTATATTTTGTATCTGCCAGAGTTTTACTTTCAACAGAATATGCTATTTCTTTTCAAACTTTCTTTGGTCATGTTAAATCATATGTTGATCATTGGACCTTTCAAATGGTATAAAGGAAAATAATGTTTATTTTATTTTATTTACAATGACATAAATCAACAAATTATGGTTATTTTATTAAGGTCTTCTGGAAACAAGGTATAGTGTATTGAATACAGTTAATTGTTTTAATTTCTTATATTTTATGAAGTGACATATACTATTTGAGTTTTAAACCACAAGTTAAGTTTCACAAATCACACCGCACCTACAAGGAATCGCCAACATTGTATTTGGGATCATTACCTGCAGTGGCTATGCGTAGGTTCTGGTGTGTAAACTGTGACTATTTTGTGAGTTGAAATAGTAATTACTAGTATGTGTCTGCTCCTCTCTGGAAGAACTAACTATCAATAGCTTATGGCTTCATGTAAATTCTGATATAAAAGTTTGATAATAAATTCATATAAATGGTTAAGTAGATTTATTTATTTGCTAATACTCTTTTATTTTGCCTCTAAATAGGAAGAACCAAGTATCAATTTAAAGTATTAGAAACTGAGCTTGAGAAGTAAACGTTTTAGAGACTCAGTCTTAGAGGAAGTTCATGTTTTTTTCTGAGTTTTAACCCCACAAACCCTCTATCAGAAGCTTATGTTGAAGATCTGAAAAATAAAACCACACACAAAAAAAAAACCCTTGTTACTTCCAGCAGGGCAAAGGGGAAAAAGTGATTTTCTTGAAATATCCTCAAAGTTCTATGTTCTTTTTAACAAGGTCTGACCTCAAGGGAAACTATTGAACTATTGTACCATAACCTAACCTACTGAGATTTTATCAAAACAGGAAAGGAGTTACATACCCAACTCAGGCTCACTGAAAGACAGACCAAATCATAGGACTACAACCCCACACTGTACCACCACATCGGCAATGCTACTGCATCATAAAAGGGGACTGCAGCTAAAAGAACTGCAAGACTTAGATGCTTTTTAAAGAGTCTCATGGTATATTCAAAGAATATAGGGAGACTGAAAGAGGAGCACCAGAGGAAAGTTTAGCCTCCGACACCACAGCTTCAGCAAGTAGTTAAACACAGCCTAACTTCTAACCAGACAGTCATAAAACCTCATTTCCTTTTACTTGATACTTTATGTATGTCTTTCAACAACAACAACAACAACAAATACAAGGCATACTGAAAGGACAAAAAATAAACAGAGCTAAGCATTAAAACTAGACTCAGATATGGCAGAAATTTTGGAATGATCAAACTGAGAATTTAAAATAACTATGTCTAGGACCCTAATGGGAAAAATAATATGTTGTATATAACACAGCAAAGGCTCTAACTGAAAAAGTAGACAACACACAAGAAACAGGTAGGAGATGTAAGTAAATAAGTGGAAACTCTAAGCAAGACACAAAAAGAAATGCAAGATTCAGAAACATTGGAACATAAGTGAAGAATGCCTTTCATAGGTTCGTCAGTGAACCAGACACAGTTGTGGAAATAACCAGTGAGTTTGAAGATGTGCCATTATTGAGTTCCAAAATTGAAATACAAAGAATAAAAAAAAGAACACCATAAAACAAGAATGGTGTAAAAGATCCAAAAAGTGTAGCATATGTAATGTTAAGAGAACATTAAGTAGAATAAATTCAAAACAATAAAAATTTAGGGATATCATACTTGAACTGCAAAAGATTAGTGACAAAGAGATTATCTTCAAAGAAGCCAGGAAGAAGAGAGAAACAACAGGCCTATCTATATTAATAATAGCCTAGGTGGTTTCACAACCTCATGTCATCACAAGGTGGCTGTCACAAGATGGCCACATGCACATTAAAGGTGGGGCCTGATGGTCACTCTGCATGGTGAGACCTGGGGTCCTAGGCTCTGTGCAGTGCAGAGGAGGCCAGTCCCCACATCTCCACTGCCAGGCACAGATGAGGCGGGTCCTGGTGGAAAAGGCAATTAGTGGCAGGAGAGGACAGTTGTGGGTGATCAGGCTGGCAAGGGAGCAGTTAGGCATCAATCAGGCTGGCAGGGGAGCTGTTAGGGGGCCATCAAGATGGCAGGCAGGCAAGTGGTTATGGGTCAGTAGTCCCATATTGTGAGAGGAATGTCTGACTGCCGGTTTAGACCCTATCCTGCAGAGCCTACATGGGCAGTCAGGCATTCCCACTAGGAGTCCTGATTGGAGAGGGTGCAGGCTGGGCTGAGGGACACCCCCCTGGTGCATGAGTTTCATGCACCAGGCCTCTAGTAGAAGAACAAGATAAAATTACAGTAAAAGTCTCCTCAGAAACTTTTATTCTTTGCAAGCAAGAAGAAATTGGAGCATAATATCTAAAACATTGAAATAAAAAAAAACAACAACACAAAACTAAAATTATTTTCCAGAGAAATTATCTTTCAAATATGAGAGGCAATAAAGATATTCTCAAACAAAAAATAGAGACAATTGCCACCAGTTAACCTGCCTAATAGGAAACATTAAAAATAAAAAAGTTATTTAGAGAGGGAAAAAAAAATGATATAGGTCAGAAACTTTGATCTACATGAAGAAAGGAAGAGTATTAAAGAAGGAATAAGTAAAGACAATACAGAAATTTTTATTTTTCTTATTCTTAATTAATTTAACAATTTGTTCCAAATAATTGCAATAATGCATTTACCAATGCATTATAGCTTGTGGATAAGTGAAATAAATGACAGTGATGTTATAACCAAATGAAGGGAAAAAACTGAAAATACTCTATTATAAAGTACTTGATTTACCTGTGAAGCTGAAGTGCTATTAGAAAGTAGATTTATGTTACTCATAACTATATATTTCAAACTCTAAGTTAACAACTGCTTTTTTTTTTAAAGAAGTATAATTTACATGCTGGGAGAGGACAGAAAATTGAATCATATAAGATTCTCAATTAAAACTAAAGAAGATAGAAAAAGTAAAAGAAAATAAGAGAATAATGACAACACATAGAAAAAAGTATATAACAGATGTAATTGAAACTATTCACAAGTAGTTTAAATATAAATGGTCTAAATAAAACAACTGAAATATGGACACTCTCAGAGTAGGAAAAAATAAGACCTATGTATATGTTGCCTACAAAAAAACCTATATTAAATATAAAAACATATAGTAGCTATAAGGGGGTAAAAAAAGTCATGAAAGGTTAACACTAATCAAAACAAAATTGTAGTAGCTATATTTCTTTCAGGCAAAATAGACTTCAGAGCAACAAAAATTACATGAAGCAGCATTACAAAATGATAAATGGTCAATTCTTCAAGAAGATATAATAATCTTTAATATCTATGCACCTCATAACAAAGTGTCAAAATATGTGAGGCAAAAACTGATAGAACTGCAAGGAGAGAGAGAGATGAATCCACTTTTTTTTTTTTTTTTTTTTGAGAGTTCAACACTCCCCTATCAGCAGTGGACAGATTGAGTAGGCAACAATAGCAACAAAAATTATAAGATGTAGTTGAAATTTTATTGTTGATGCAGTTGTTAATAGTTTTCCATAGTTTCCCTTCCTGATAGTTTGTTATTGGTGCATAAAAATGCAAGTGATTTCTGAATATTTATCTTGTATCCCACCACATTACTGAATTCATTTATCAATTCAAGTAGTATTTTGGTGAAATCTTTTGGTTACTCTATATACAGTGTCATGTCATCTGCAAATAAAATGCCTGGGAATAAATTTAACCAAGAATGTAAAAGACCTGTACATGAAAAAGTATAAAACACTGAAGAAAACAATTGAAGAAGATATGGATAATTGGAAGCATATGATGTATTCATGGATAGGAAGAATTAACATCAGTAAAATGTCCAGACTAGCCAAAGTAATCTATAGATTCAACATAATTCCTATCAAGATACCAAAGGCATATTACACAGAACTATGACAAATATTCCAAAAATTTATATGGAAACACAAAAGAGCCCAATAGACACAGCAATGTTGAGAAGAAAAAAAGTTGGAGGAATTATACTGCCCAATACCAAACTACACTACAAGGCACAATAATCAAAATAGCATGGTGCTGGCATAAAAACAGACATATAGATCAAGGGAACAGAACAAAAAGCCCAGAAATAAATCCATGCATTTATGGCCAATATATTTGACAAAGAAAGCAAGAACATACAATGCAGTAAAAGTAGTCTGTTCAATAAATTGGTGTCAGGAAAATTGCAAAGATGCATGCAAGAAAATAAAAATATTATAAAAATGAACTAAGCCACCTTCTTACATCGTGCACAAGAATAAACTCAAAATGGGTTAGAGACTGCAATGTTAGTCTTGAAACTATAAAAATCTTAGAAGAAAATATAGGCAGTAAAATCTTCGACATTTCTCATAACAATATTTTTCCTGGTATATCTCCTTGAACAAGCAAGACAAACAAACCAAAAGTGTAAACAAATGGGACTACATCAAACTAGTAAAAAGTTTTTGCAAAGCAAAGAAATCTATCAACAAAATGGAAAGACAGCCCACTGACTGGAAGAATATATTTGCCAATGATACATATAAAAGGGGTTAATATTAAAAATTTGTAAAGAACTTACACAACTCAATATTTAAAAAAAAAATTGGGGGAAAGGCACTTGGAAGACCTAGTTAAAAAAAAAAAAAGGTGAAGGAATTAAGCAAAAACAAACACAAACAAACAAGCATACTCATAGACACAGACAACAATATGGTGATTACAGAGGGAAAGGAGTGTGTGTGGGTAAAGGTACCATGTTTCCCTGAAAATAAAACATCCTCCAAAAATAAGACCTAGCGCATGGAAAGATAAGACATCCCCTGAAAATAAGACCTAACACAACTTTGGGAGAAAAAATTAATATAAGACACTGTCTTATTTTCGGGGAAACAGGGTAGAAGAGGGTAAAGGGGGTATAAATCATGATGGAAGACTAGACCTGAGGTAGTAAACACACAATACAATATACAGATGATAAATTATAGAATTGTATACTTGAATTCTATATAATTTTATTAATCACCTAGAGACCCAGTACATGAAATCTGTGCATGGGGTGGAGGGGGTGGTGGTGTCCCTCAGCCCAGCCTGTACCCTCTCCAATCTGGGACCCTTTGAGGGATGCCCAACCACTCTCTCACAATCCAGGACTGCTGACTCTCAACTGCTCACCTGCCTGCCTTCCTGATTGCCCCTAACAACATCTGCCTGCCAGCCTGATCACCTCCTAACCACTCCCATGCCAGCCTGATTGATGCCTAACTGCTCCCCTCCCAGCCTGATTGCCCCTAACTGCCCTCCCCTGTAGGGTTGGCCACCCATAACTGTCCTCCCCTGCAGGCCTGGTATCCACCAACTGTTCTCCCCTGCAGGCCTGGGTCCTCCCAGTTGCCCTTCCCTCCAGGCCCGGTGGCCCCCAACTTCCTTCCTCTGCTGGCCTGGTCACCCCTAACTTCCCTCCCCTACAGGCTTGATCGCCCCCAACTGCCCTCTCTTGCAGTCCTGGTCCCTCCCAACTACCCTCCTCTGCTGGCATCTTGTTGCAGCCATCTTGTGTCTGCATGGGGGCAGTCATCTTTGCTCATATGGGAGCAGCCATCTTGTATGTTGGAGTGATGGTCAATTTGCATATTACTCTTTTATTAGATAGGATAGAGGCCTGGTGCATGGGTGGGGGCCAGCTGGTTTGCCCTGAAGGGTATCCCAGATCAGGATGGGGATTCTCTTGGTGTGTGGGGCAGCCTGGGCAAGGGGCCTTTGGTGGTTTGCAGGCCGGCTATGCCACCTGGTGACCCAAGTGGAGGCCTTAGTATCTGGGGTTTATTTATCTTCTATAATTGAGTGGAGCCAAGTATCCTGCTCACTTCATGGTGGTAGCCATTTTTGTTGGATTTATTTATCTTCTATAATTGAAACTTTATAGTGGAGGCCAAGATAGGCCAGGGCTGTGGGAGATTGGCTTCCTCTATCACCAGGGGAAACTCAAGTCTCCTGTTCTCTCCAGCTTGTGGCTGCTGCCATTTTTGTTGGGATTTATTTATCTTCTATAATTGAAACTTTGTGGCCTTGATTATAGGCCTGTAATGGCCAGGGTGGCAGGGAAGCTTGGCTTCCTGCATTTCTTGGGAAATCCAAGCCTCCTGCTTGCTGTAGCTCTGTGGCCGCAGCCATCTTGATTGGATCAATTTGCCATAATTGCTCCTTATTGGCTGGTGGGAGTGACTTGTGGGTATAGCAGAGGTACGGTCAATTTGCATATTACTCTTTTATTAAATAGGATTATTATTTTTTAAATGTATTTTATTGATTTTTTGCAGAGAGGAAGGGAGAGAGATAGAGAGTTAGAAACATTGATGAGAGAGAACCACCAATCAGCTGCCTTCTACACACCCCTCACTGAGGATGTTCCTGTAACCAAGGTACATGCTCTTGACCAAAATTAAACCTAGGACACTTCAGTCTGCAGGCTGATGCTCTATCCACTAAGCCAAACTGGTTAGGGTTAGATAGAATTATCGAAAAGTCTCAAAAATCACCAATTATCTAAGAACAGAACTGTATCCATATGCAAGAAAAATAAAAAGTGGGCTAAAGTTTAAATAGATGCCTCACCAAAGGCAGATACACAGATAAAAAATAAGCATAGAAGAACATGTTTAATATCATGTTTAATATCATGTATCGAGTTTTTGAACATAGCCAAGTTGTTTTAAGTGATTTAACAACAATATACCATTATCCATCTCCTAGAATTGCCTAAATCCAAAATACTGACAATATTGAATGTTAGTGAAGATGTAGATCAACTTTTGCATGAGAATGCAAAATAGTGCTTTCACTTTGGAAGAAAATTCAACAATTTAGTTAAAGGCTATAAACCAGGAGGTCATGGTTTGATTCCTGGTCAGGGTACATGCTCAGATTGCAGGCTCAATCCCAAGAATGGGGCATGCAGGAGGCAGCTAATCAATGATTTGCTCTCATCATTGATGTTTCTATCTCTTCCTCTCCTTCCTCTCTGAAATCAAGAAAAAATATTTTTAAAAAGGCTGAACATATTCTGAGCATATAACACAGCAATTATGTTCCTAGATATTTCACCAAATGTATTAAAAACCAATGTGCATACAAAGATCTTCACATGAATATGTATAGCAGCTTTATCCCCAATTATCCCAAATTGGAAGCAACCAAGATGTCCTTCAGTTGATTACTAGATAAACAAACAGTGGTTTATCCATCATAAAGTAAATATTATTTAGTAGTAAAAATGAATTATCAAGTCACTAAAGAACATAGAAGAAATTTCAATGCATACTGCTAAGTTAACATAATCTGAAATGGCTTTTGTGTGATTCCAGGTATATGACATTCTGTAAAAGGCAGAATTATAAACAAACCACTTTTTAAGGGTTTGGTGAGGGGAATAAATATGTAAAACCCATAATGTTTTTAGGGCAATGGAACTATTGTATATGATACTGGAATAGTGGGTATATGACTTCATTCATTTGGCAAAATCCATAGAGTAATATAACACAAAGAAGGTACTCTAGTGTAAACAATGAACTTTAGTTAAAATCAATGTATCAATATTGTATCATCAATTGTAACAAATATGCAACACTGTTGCAGTATGCTAATAGTAAGGAAAACTGAGGCAGTGGTGGTAGGAAGCAGCTTTGGGAAGTTTATAGGAACTCTCTGTATTTTATGTTCACTTTTTCTATAAACTTAAAATATTCTTAAAGTAAATTATATAAAAAATTTTATAAAGCTAAAAATGTTAGGAACCACATTATATATATAAAAAGTTTAGAAAGGATAATATGAAATAGAAGCCATGTAAAACCTCTGAGTATGTGCTGTGCCCTTTCTGTGATATTTACCTCATTAGGTTTTGTGCTTTTTCTTTCCCAAAGACTCTCTCCTCGTTAAATAAAAGGTCAAGCAGAATTCAGTCCATATTTATTATTCTTTCAAAAATTCTCTCCTGGGAAAGCTTTTATTAACCCATTCTTTGTAGGTGCCTTCTAGAAGGCCATTCTTTGCCTGGAAGAGCTTCTCACCTCTCAGCCTGGTCTAGGCTGAGACAGGAAGAATTTACAGAGCTGGCATTGCTCGGCTCCTCTCCCTACATCTGCATAGCATGCTCTAATAAAGAAATTTAACTCTCACTGGGTAAAGAATAAAAAATTATGCTAAAGAACACTCTTAGACCACTTAAGCACCAGCCAACACTCTTTTTACTACAACATTCACAGTGAGGATGGTAGATTCAATTTCATCTGCTTATATTTAAAAGGTCATATTAAATAGACTCTTCATTCACACACACACACAAGTATTTAGGATTAGCCAATTAATAATGTTCAAGGAGTTATTTAAATAAGCCATTAAGTTTTTAATGACAAATGTAATCATAGAAAACTTTCATTTGTATTACTTCCAAATTTTCTATTCAAATACTAATAAAAATGTGACTATGAAAAATATGCAAACTCAAGGTTATTTGAAGGCCAGGAGGCTTACCAAAGGGTATTGGTTGGCTTTGTAGATAAATAGTTTCTAGACCTTTGGAAAGCCACTAATGAGATCTGGGACCTTGTAAAGGTCAATTAACATTTGAGGGCCTTAGTCTCCTGGAGTTCTCGTCTCTGCAATAAGAATGGTGAGTCAAACTAATGGCTGCCAGCTCTGCTGTTCTTTTAATGTCAAGATTCCATGCAGCACACTGGCATAAACATATTTTTTTTAAAAAAATAAATTTATGTAATTATTTCACCAAAATAAATATATACACATACAAAGTAATATTATATATTGCATTAAATATTTATCAGAAACATGAAATGCATTTTATGTTGAAGTGAACAAATTTAAACAACCAATTTTCTAAAATGAGCTACCTCAAAACATGCACATTGGTTTTCTTGTTAGCATCAATGACTAGATCTTCCTTTTGATAAACTGCACAGTTTGATGGCCAGCAAAGAAATGGACCAGTTTTAAGATATTTATTTAACCCAAGTAATTAAAGACAGAATGGTCACATTTGAGAAAAACACAAACTATCAAGCATGTCAAAGATACTGCAGTTGATAAATACTCAGGTCTTCCTATAATATAGATCTAAACCAAGGCAGGGTCAATAATAACTTCAGTAATTTGTTCCATATAAGTGTTATCCAGACATGGTTAACCCCATATCTTAGCAATTTCTATTTGTAGAACTTGTACCTCATTCAATGAATTAAAATTTTCCAGGGCATAACAATATCTATCATTCAAAGGCTCCCAGGTAGTTCTCTTATTAACTAAAATTTATAATTCATGGCATACATGCTATGGCAGATACCTAGTGAAATACCAATACACATAACTTTCTCTGTTCATGATGCCTATGTAAGCTGTGCTCTTTCACTTTCCTTTTTATCATGTCTAGAAAATTACTTCTTTGTTAATGTCCCATCTAGAATAGAGTATTTTAAAAACATAGTATAAATGTTTTCAACAGAGGAATAATAATTATAGCAAACATTTATATATTTATAATGTGCTGGCTGCTGTTTAACTGTTTTAAGAATATTAACTCTACAACAAACAATCCAACTAAATAGGTAAGATTATTAGCCTCATTTTATGAATGAGAAAAAAAAGCCTAGAGAAGCTAACTTATCTGCCCATGTCACACATCTAGGTAAGTTAAATATTTGAGTTGGGATTTGAACTCAGGACATTGCACTCTTAATCCATACTTTATACAGTTAATTTCATTGATTTCCTTCTTTAGGAATGTTTTTGGGAAGGTTCTTTAGCAGATCTCTGGTGTAGGTTTATATTAGGGCATGATAGTGCGTTCCATGGTTTTGGATAGTGATTCAATTTCTGATTCATTAGGTAAAAGAAGGATTTGTGGACAGGTACCAAGATGTATCTTCTTGTGGCAGTTCACTGCCAGTAGTACAGCATGCTGTTCATTAGTCAACATGCAGCCTGGTGTAAGAGTCTGGCAGAGTCTGAAAGGATGCAGGTTGGCAAGGGTCTCTCATTGCCTTTGTGTGTCTGCTTATTGCTTTGTGAGTGCTGTCTTAATGGACCAGGGAATAAATCTGAGGAATGTGCCAACATTGCTTGGCTCTTATTTCAGACACCTGTCAACATTTGGCAAAGGCTCAGAGAGTGCAGCCATTAAGTGACCACACGGTCATTTATACTTACCAGAAGGAAATCATAAAGGCAGAAAGAGGTATAATAATTGGAGAAAGGAGCTTTAAAATTAAATCATTTACCACATATTTTTTAAAGTAATTCTGTATCTACTAGATAAACCTATAAGTTAATATTGCTTCTTATCTTTCTTATATCGCCTCTTCCTCACTAGTATATCTATTCATATTTGTTTTATAAATATGCTGACAGGCTGATATATTGATTAGCCACAATTGTGTTACAATTTAGTTTTCTACTAACAATTTTATTTATTTTATGGTCTCATACATATTAATATGCTTTTAATTTTTTTTATTTCTTCATTTTTATTTATTTATTATTTTGACTAGAGATCCAGTACATGATTTCATGCATGAGTGGGGTCCCTCTGTATGGCCTGTAGGAATCGGGCTGAAACCCACAGTCCACTGTGCCTAGAGCTCCTACCAGCCCAATCATTTCTCTGGGAGAGAGTGCAGCAGCACTCATCAACCATGAGCCCTGCATCTGGCGCCCTCCCAAGGGGAGTGGCCTGTGGGATCAGGCTGAAACTGGCTCTTTGACATCCCTTGAGGGGTCTAGGATTGTGAAAGGGTACAGGCCAGGCTAAGGGACCCCACCAGTGCACAATTGAGCTAAGGAGGGATTGTGGAAGAGCTCCAGGGTATGCCCTGCCCATCTCACTCAGTCCTGCTTGGCCTGACCCCAACAGCAAGCTAACTTAACAGTTGGAGCATCTGCCCCATTGTGGACAGTGTACATCATAATGAGCAGTTGAGCATCCTTAGCATGTCATTAACATATTACTCTTTGATTGGCTGTTCAGTTGTTCTGCCGTTCGGTCTATTTGCATATTATCCTTTAAGGTATAGGACAATGAAAAACATAACATACAATTTTCCATTTTCCCCCATTATAGTTCACTTTCAATATTATTCTGTATTAGTTTCAGGTGCACAACATAGCTGTTAGACAATCATATACTTTACAGAGTGGTCCCCTAATATTTCAAGTACCATCCTGGGAAAGAAGAACAAAGTAGGAGGAATTTCAATACCAGATATCAAGCTGTACTACTGGCACAAGAACAGACATGTAGATCAATGGAACACAACATAACCCAGAAATTGACCCAAGCCACTATGCTCAAAGAATATTTGACAAAACAGATGAGTGCATATGATGGAGTCTAGATAGTCTCTTCAATAAATGGTGCTGCAAAAATTTAACAGATATAGACACTTTTATTTCAAATACACAAATAGAAGCTTATAAAAATTCTAAGTGCTCTTTATGTTTTAAGTTGATCTTTCTTTCTACCTTGCTTCCCTCTTTCTTTCCTACTCAATAATACATCATGCACGTTCCTCTGAATAATGCTAATTCACTATTTTGGTGGTACTATCATACTTTATGGTGTTGTTGTACCACTTATACTTTTGGTAGTTTTTCATATTTTTTCTGAAAATTGCTACTATACGAATATAACAAAAATTTTGACAACTTAACTTAAAACTATGGATCTAACCAGGAAAGACTTTGTCCCCCAAAGGATATTGAGCAATGTCCAGAGGTAGTTTTGGTTGCCACAGTTGGAAGGGGTGGGCGGAGGCAAATGATGCTGTAAATACCCCATAATGCACGGGACAGACCACCACCACCACAGACAATGATCTGGCCAGGATATCCATAATGCCAAGATTGAAAAACTCTAAGTTAAAGGATATATGTATTTTGCCTTATAGGCTTGGATCAGTGATTAAAGTGTCAAGGATACAGGTTCTATTCCCAGTCAAGGGCATGCCCAGATAGGTGCCAGCTAGGATAGGCAATCAATCTCTCTCTCTTTCTTTCTCTCCCACTTCCATCTCCCTTCCATTCTCTCTGGAAATCAATGGGAAAAATATCCTTGGGTGAGGATTAAAAAAGAATATCTATATTTTTAATAGTTAAAGCTATCTTTAGAAAGTTTTCCCAATATAATACTTCACAATTTTACTAGAAAATTAGAGTACTCCTTTTGTTACCTGTTTCAAAACTCCAACCTCAATTGAGGTGATAGTTTTTCAAGTTGTTTGTCAGATTAATGGGTGTGAATGAGACTCCTTGATGTTATCATAAACTATTACCAAATTTGAGCAAAATCACTAAATTTGATCATCATTTTAATTTGTCTATTATTATTATATGTCTATATATAACATGCCCTAAAGTTATCAGCATTTTAAATGAATTTTACAGGTAATTGTTTTTAGTTGCTTTTTGGTGACATATTTTTGGTCATTAAAATGTTTGATATTTCATTTAGTTAACTATGTCCATCTTCTTATTTCTGAATTTTGCCTTAATATTATATTGCTCACTGATATATTTTTTTCTTTTGACAAATATATAGAAGTGTAACTCATACTGCAATATAAAATATAAAACATTTCTATTACCCAAAGTAGTTATTTGACAAATACTTTTCCCCACTCTCTGGCTTTTATATTAATTTCTTAATAGTATATTTTCATTAGCAGATATTTTAAGTTTTTATATCTGATTTATTTCATTTCTTCTTTCATGTTAAGAACTTTTTAATTCTTATCTAAAAAAACTGCCTGCATTAATGTGATAAAAATATTTTACTACATTTTTATGTGGAAGGTTTATGGTTCTAGCTTTTACATTTAGGTCTGTGATACATGTAAAATTAGTTATTGGATATGGATTATGGTAGAAGTTGAATTTCAGTTTGCTCTATACAAGTTTTTTGTTGTTCTAAGTACAATTTGTTTTTTGTTTTTTAAATCTTTCTTTCCTTATTGAATTGACTTGGAACCTTGATTAAATATCGATTGACTGTGAATGTGTGATAGTCTATTTTAGGAATCTCTATTCTGTTCTATTGATCTTTTATCTCTATTTTATTTACTAACACTATACTGTCCTGATTACTATAGTTTTATACTAAACCTTGAAATCAAGAAGTGTAGGTCTTCAAACCATTCATCTTAAAAAAAAAAAGTTATGGTGATTCTATATATTTCCACACAGATTTTAAAATCAGTTGTCAATTTTATCAATAAAACTATCTGAGGTTCTGAAGCCAATTGCATTAAATCTAAAGATTTATTAATAAAAACCTACTAACTACAGAAAGTCTTACAATCTATAAAAAGGAGATGTCTCTCTATTTCTTTAGGTCTTAATAAACTTTTATCAACACTTTTTTATGTTTCATTCTGGCTGACTTACAGAGTTTTCATCAGATTTATTCCTAAGTAGTTGAAAATATTTGATGTCATTGTAAATCGTTGTTGTTTTTAAAACTCACTTTCAGCCCTAGCCAGTTTGGCTCAGTGGATAGAGCATCAGCCTGCACACTCAAGGGTCTCAAGTTCAATTCCAGTAAAGGGCATGTACCTTGGTTGTGGGCACATATCCAGTAAGGAGTGTGCAAGAGGCAACTGATCGATGTTTCTCTCTCATCAATGTTTCCAAATTTCTAGTCCTCTCCCTTTCTCTCTGTAAAAAGTCAATAAAATATTTTTTTTTAAATTCACTTTCAGATGGATGGTTATTATTATGTAGAAATAGAAGTGCTTTTTAATTTTATTTTGTTTAAATATGATGCTGTTAAATTGATAAATGTTCAACCAATTTAAAAGATTGTCGTGTGGTTTTAATATCATCTTTAGAAATGTATCATCCTTATATTCTTTTAATTCAATCACTGTATTTAGGGATTTCCTTTTTTTAGAAATATTGCAAAGTACATATCAGGACAAAGAATAATTATTTTTGTAAAAATTCTGGACATTTTGAAATCACACAAAGTATCCTTTAAAATGCACTCCAGAGCCAACAAGAATGTAAGGGAGGTTTAGTTTAACCAGTTTGTCCCAGTTTGCTCAGTGATTTTTCCAGATTTAAAACTGAAAGTGCCAAACCCTGGGCACTACTTTCATTCTGGGTAACAGATAACTGGCACAATTGGTATATTTATTTTTATTGTTAAATAACACATCACCACAAATTTAACAACTTAAAATTATAAACATGTTGACTATGTCTTCATTTGCTTAGATAAAGATTAAAGACTCCAATAGTACAGTCCAGATGTTGTCTGAGCTGCTTTTTAATCTGGATGTTCAACTGGAGAAGAATCTGCTTCCAAACTTAACTCTTGGCTCAATTCATTTCCTTGCTGTGAGAGTCTGTCAGCAGACCCATACCATGTGGCTCTCTCTATAGGTCCTCTCACAAGATGGCATCTCACTTCCTCTAAATTAGCAGGGAGACAGTCTATTTCATGTATGCTAAAGAATATAGTTATGGCTATATCTGTACCTATATCTATCATCCTATTTCCTTTGTAATATAATTAAAATTAATCATGGCTTTACCATATTCTGTTAGTCTACCAAATTCTGTTAGAAGCAAGTTATATGCCTCATTCACACTCAGGCAAAGGATGTGGACATGACAGAGACATTCTAAGATCTACCTATGATAGTCCAACGTCTAACCCCAAAATATTCACATCTCTGCCATATGCAAAATACACTTACTCCTCTCCCAGGCTTCCTGAGTTTCATCCTGTTATGTTGTGAGCTAAAAGTCCCCAAACTCTATCATTTAAATAAGATTAAGATAGAGATGATTCCTGTGTGTAGTTCCATAAAATAGCTACTACTACAGTATATCTCTTCATCTGTGGATCTGTATATATATATAGATAAGTATGTACATTAAATGTTCCCTATCCTATATAATAAAATCCCAGTGACCAATATGGCAGAACGACCAGAGACCAGAGATCAGAATGACCGTGGCCGTTGGCCCAGCCAGCCTGCCCCCCAGCAGGGACCTCCACCCCAATCGGGGGTGAGGCAGGCCTGCAAACTGCCTATGGCCCCTAGCCCTTGTGACCCCGTCCCTAGCAGGGACCCCCACCCCAATCTGGGCCTGCCATCAGGGCAAGCTGGCCAGCACCAACCCATGCACCAGGCCTCTATCCTATATAATAAAAAGGTAATATGACAATTGACCCTAATGGCAGAATGACTGTTCAACCAGTCAGTATGAGGTACACTGACCACCTCTCAGTTCCTTCCTCCAGTCAGTAAGCTCCGATGGCCCGATGACAAATGGGGAACTGGGCATGGGTGGTAGGGGATGCAGACAGTGCCAGTCCAAGGCCCCCACCCTGCCGGATGCCCCACACATAGAGAGCAACCTGTGATGGTGGCAGGGCTGGTGAGCAGGCTGGAATGGCTGACCTGTCGGTCTCTTCCTCCAGCCATCAGACTCCAATTGGGGGACGGGGCCACTGCAGGTAGCTGGGAAAGATGGCCCTGATCATAGGCCAGGCCTAGAGAAAGTACCCATGCACACATTTTGTGTGCTGAGCCTCTTCTATTGTAGTATTATATAGTAGAACTAGAGGCTTGGTGCACAACATTTGTGCATAGGGGGAGGGTGGTGGTGTCCCTCAGCTCAGCATGCACCCTCTCCAATCTGGGACCTCTGGAGGGATGTCCGACTGCCCTGTGGGATTGGGCCTAAACAGGCAGTCAGATATCCATCTCACAATTCAGGACTGCTGAGTCCCAACTGCTTGCCTGCCTGCCTTCCTGATTACCCCTAACCGCTTCTGCCTGCCAGCCTGATCAACCCCTAAAGATTCCCATGCCAGTCTGATTGATGTCTAACTGCTCCCCTGCCAGCCAGTTTGCCCCCAACTTCTCTCCTCTGCCAGCCTGGTCACCCCTAACTGCTCTCCCTTTTAGGCCTCATCCCTCCCAACGTCCCTAATGGACATCTTGTCATGGCCATCTTGTGTCCACATGGGGACAGCGAACTTTGGTTACATGGGGGCAGCCATTTTGTGTGTTGGAGAGATGGTCTATTTGATTATTACTCCTTTATTAGATAGGCTAGAAGCCTGGTGCACCGGTGGGAGCCAGCTGGTTTGCTCTGAAGGGTGTCCTGGATCGGGAGGGGAGGGTTCCGTTAGGGTGTGTGGCTGCCTGGACAAGCGGACTGTGTTGGTTTGCAGGGTGTCTGGGATTTATTTATCTTCTATATTTGAAACTTTGTAGCATTGACTGGAGACCTGGACCAGCCAGAGTGTGTGGAAAGCTTTGCTTCCTCCACTGCTGGGGGCAAATTAAGCCTCCTGCTCTCTCCAGCTCCATGGCTACCGACATTTTTGTTGGGATTTATTTATCCTCTATAATTGAAACTTTGTAGCCTTGAATTGAGGCCTGGGCCGGCCAGGATTGTGAAAAGTTTGGCTTCCTCCATTGCCAGGGAAACCTAAGCCTACTACTTGCTCAGTGGCCATAGCCATCTTGGTTGGTGGTTAATTTTCATACTCGCTTCTGATTGGCTGGTGGTCATGGCTTGTGGTTGTAGCAGATTGATGGTTAATTTCCATATTACTCTTTTATTAGCTAGGATATATATATATATACATAAATAAAATAGGTATTCATATATATTGTGTATATATATATATATATATATATATATATATATATGAATACCTATTTTATTGTATAATCCTATTTTTATCAAGTATTAGGCTTTGTGATATAGCTGGGCCTATTTTCTTATTTGAAAAATGAAATAACACTATTACCAATCCCATAGATATTAGTTGCAGATGAAATAACATGATTTATGATAAAGGCTCAGTGTAGTGTACATGGAAAGCATTTGATAAAGTATAGCAAATTTTTTTAACAACCATATGTGATTTATCTATAATTTTGGGTAACATCTATACTAATAAAAAGGTAATATGCCATCTTTCTTGACAAAGCCATGGTGGCAGGGCCAATGCAATGGCAGCTAGGAGTGATCAGGCCAGGAGGGGAGGGCAGTTGGAGGCAAGCAGGCTGGTGGTGGGGAAGTTGGGGGCAAGCAGGCCAGCAGGGGCGCCTCCTGGGGGTGAACAGGCCAGTGGGAGAGCAGTTGAGGGCAAGCAGGCTGGCTGGGGAGGGGGGGCAGTTCAGGACAATCAGGCTGGCATTGGGGGGCCATTGGGAGTGAGAAGGCCAGTGTGGGGGGGCAGTTGGGAGTGAGCAGGCCAGCAGGTAGAATGGTTAGGAGCAATCAGGCAGGCAGGCAGGTGAGTGGTTAGGAGCCAGTAGTCCTTGATTGCAAGAGGAATGTCCAACTGCTGGTGTAGGCCCCATCCCTGTGGGCTTAAACCGGCAGTTGGACATCCCTTGCAGGGTCCCAGATTTGAGTGAGTGAAAACCAGGCTGAGGGATACTCCTGCCTCCATGAACAAATTTCTTGCACCAGAGAGAGAAAGATTGTTGGCTGGTATACATATATTTTACGTCCAATTCAAAATTTTAAAAATGCAAAAAATTGAAAATGTAGGTAGTGTGTTTTCTTCTATCACTTTTTAAGCAAATTAAATTCAATATAATTTATTTTTGTAACTAAAAGCTAAATACATTTTCATTTATTTACAAAAAGGTAAAAATAGGATGTAATCTCAAGTATTCTGATTCACGTGAATACTAATGTTAAATTCTCTTTTCAAAATTCAAGAGAGTAAATTTGCAATTATAAACTAGTAGAGCCACATGTTTAGGTAATATGTCCTTAAACATTCTAGATAGAAAAATATGACATAGGACCTACTGTATTTTCCGGCGTATAAGACGACTTTTGAAACGAAAAAAAAGTCAACCGAAAATCGGGGGCAAAAGACCAAAATTGCACAAAAATTACCTGCAGATCTTGATGGCAAAGTAAGTCTTTTCTTTGAAGTGGGGGGTAGACTTATGCCGCAAATATAGGCCTAAACCTATGTTTTAACTGTAAAATTAGGGGTCGTCTTATACCCCGGAAAATACGGGTAAGTTATCAGTGGTATATATCTCCATTTATTTGTGTTCTGTAATCCTATAGGTCACATCAATCCTGGATTTATTTTTTTATTGACAAACTGAGCTCTATATGTTTTTAATTCCACTATAGCTTCTTGAACTTATTTTAATTCAATTATTGGGTGACAGTGGTTCTCAAAACCATACAGATTTCAAGTGTATAACTCAATGAAACATCATCTGCTTACTGCATCATATGCCTGTGGCCCAAAGCAGTCTCTTTCTGTCCCCATTTGTCTCCTCTTTGCCCATCTACCACCTGTTATTCTTTACTTTATGCTATTTCAGTTATTTAAAACACAGTCCTCTGCTTGATCTGAGATTTTGCCATGCAAATGTTTAATGGACTGAGTGTCACCTTGAGATTTCATGTCTTCATAGGTCCCATTCATCTCATTTTTTTGTATCATGTTCCTTTAGTTCAGTATCTAAACTTCACACTATTTTTTTTCTTTTATTTTTATCATCAGACCACTTCTTTTCTTTCTCCTTGAATTTTCTATCTGATTTTCTGCTCCAACTTTTGCTTTTGTGATTGTATGACTTTCTCTTGTTTTTTGATCCTCTTTAATCCTCACTATAAGACCTATGCAGAGTCCATGTGCTGTTTTCTCATAAAATGATAATCTTTCCAGACTTGGCATTTGCTACTATGAAAAGTCTCCATGCACTTATAAACTTTCATTTTGTGTTAATTGGGCATCAAAACTTCAATTGTTGAGCTTATAGATCTAAGCAATTTTGTTTTATTTTAACTATTCAACTAAATTCATCATTCCCTGGGCTGCTTCTACTTTCCTTTCAGATCTTAATTCTTCAATCTGTTTTAGGAATGCATCCATTAGTTTGTTAGAACCTAATTTTTTAAAAAAAATATTTTGTTTGTATTGGATTAGCTCTTCTCAAAGGACTGCTGGTTTTGAAAGAAAATCAAACAAATATGTCCTCATTGAATTCTACATGACATGTTCACAAGTAAGCTCTATAAATATATTTTTTAAAATCTCTCAGAGCCAGGTTTCATAGAATGAGAATCTTAGACTATTTTTGTCACCCCTTACCATTGCTTCTCTTTATCTTTGTTACTCTTGTTTTCTTTGTTAATCTTACTTTTCTCTCTCTAGTTATAGATATTTGGCTGACAGTCTGACACATTTGCTCTTGCTCAGACTTCTATAGACTTCTAAGAAAGAGAAAATCAGTACCCTCAATTCTCTTTAATTTCACTAGTCACTGCATTGGCTCTCTCAAACTCCAAAAGTTGCCACTCAAATATATGACTTGATCAGCAGGTATTTATCTAAGCTATAATAATTCAATTGAATGAAGACTTTATCTAAATGACCCGAGTCCCTCTCTTCTCCATTGCACACTGTATCTTATGTTTCCAAAATATGTCCTTTTAATATATAGCTAATCAAAATACATGGTGGTCAAAAGCCAATAAAATGTGTTGAAGTCTGGATTAGAGAGTTTACAAATTTTGAGATGTAATAGCTAACTCATTGTAACAGATGGAATGAGAAATAAATGATCATAATCCTACATGTCCCCAAACTCCAAAGGATAAAATCAAGGAATCAAAGATTTTTACCTTCAGATAGATAAGGAAATAGGGGGTAAAATCTAGCTATTCACAGCCACTGTAGTTATTTTAAAAAAGAAACAGAAATAGCCTATTTTTTTCATTTTGTTTTCCTTGATGTCCTGAAACATCTGCCTCACTGAAAGAAAAATATAATCAGAAAAATGTTTTGACACAGAAAGTATGTAGGGGGGGGGGGGGAGGCATTACTTAACTTGGTAGAACTTACATTGATTTTTATTAACAAATTTAAGTTCATATTAGTCTGCTTTTGACAAAGTATTTTATAGCTTTATCTCTTATGGTATTTTGAAGCAATTATATCACGCAAAGAGCTTTACCATATATGGATTGATCATCCTTGGGGAGTGGGTGTCAAAGACTGGGATATGATGGCTAAGAAAAAAAAAAAGCCATATGGAATTTAGAACTAAGTTAATATCCTTGAATATTTAACTAAATAGAAATTTCTCCCATGCCATTATTTGAGGATAACATTCATATCTGATTATGGAATTACATATTTTACTAAAGTATTACCAGGAACTGTGTTTAATTTTACCAATCAGGAGAACTAATTTTATTTCAAATTACTGGTCATTCTTTTTAACTTGAGAAAATTGGATCCTTTAAAAAAGATATTATGTGGAAATGAATCCACTTATAGGAGGCAGGGAGTTCTTCATAGTGCATCTGTGAACTTGTCTGATTTATGTAAAAGAAATATAGTGCAATCCTCTGTTTCTTTATATGAGAATACATTGACTCAATCTCTGCTGACTGGATTGAATTTGAGAAAATGGTGTTGCTTGGGAAGAAGGTAGAAATTCATCCAGTAAAATTATTAGATTCATTAAGATCAAAATAGAAAATTCCCTTTTTTACATGTCCATGCTTTCAGGTAGACTGTGTTTACGAAGGTTTAGCATTAAGGTGTAAGACATTAAAATAAAGTTCTCCATCTAAAGCAGAAAGAGCAATTTTACTCTGAGTGCACTTGGACTTATTTCAGGGAAAACTAGGAAAATGTCATTTTTACAAGGCAACTTGTGTGACTTCCTCCATTGCTCAAGTGAGGCGAGGACATCATTTTTATGCCTGTCACTCCTTCCTCTGCCTCTTGGCAAACCGATAACTGCCACCCTTCTTTCTCCATGCCTATTTGTTTCTCCTCTCATACCACTCAAAATATTCAAAGTAAAGAACTATACCTGTATTTTAACTCATTGAAATGCTAAGTTAGCTAAGAGAATCAATGACAACATAAGTGGGAAAAGAGTGAATTTAATAAATCTCCATGGCCATACCCTTTGCCCAGTTCCCAATGTTACTAAATATAGTTTTTTCCTTATGTCTCCACATAGACATCTTGCTTTTTAAGTTCCTGGTTTAATGGCTCTGATGTGGTATTAATTTATGCAGCCTAGAGAGTGATTAAATGCTTAATTGCTGCTCTTAAATTATTGCTTTAGTCATTGACCTACTACATAACTAGTAGTATCAGTTACAAGATCTGAGTGAAATTTGGGAAGGTCCTGAGATTTTGGGATTATTTCTGAGAGAGCTTCTTGCAATAATTTTAAATAATAGTTTTTCAGTGATTGGCAGAGTATTCCAGAGAAAAATAAAAACATGTAAGATCCAAGAGAAAGAAAGACTCCTTGTACTTAGTTTGCAAGATTACAAGGAAATGACTATATAACTATGGGACTCGGTGAAAGTCAAAGTTCAGGGCCCCTTGTTCAATATTATTAAGAGTTTCAATAGGGAGACAGTAGAGCATTAAAACCAAACATGGGACTCTTCTAAGCTCAAGTCCCTGAGAGAATGGCAGATTGCACACCCATGAAGTTGGCTCTATCAGGATATATTAAAGTAATGTATTTATTTTTGGAGATAGTTTATGAATTTGTAGCTTTCTTTGTATATCATGACACATTTTCTCTTTTTTCTTTTTTTTCCTGCCAACGGCAATATTCCTTAAAAATATAATAGTATTTTGTGATTGTTTCAAGATAGATTTGAAGGATATCATTCATAACATGGCTTATTGTAGGTGATGAATGGGAAAATGATTTTCACCAAAAATATAATCTAGATTCCACAGGTCACAGCAGAAGCCAACAGGTATTTGCAGATAGTTTTGATTCTGTTCCTAATGCTGTGTAAATTGAGTCTCTGGTTCCAAGGCCAAATATGTTATTGGAAGCAAAAGGGGCTGTCCTGTAATTCCTAATGAAACTTTAAAGGCATTCTCAATGAGGTAATTCACTTCTAGTGTAATTAGCACCAACTATGGCACATTTGAGAACTTTCCATCCGTGTCTTGAGGTGAAAATTCAGAATGACCTTTCAGTACCACACAATTTTGGGAACCGGGTTTCTACTTAACAAGAAAAACCTTCCAAATGTAAGATCCTGAAAAGAATTTGCTGTTATGAGACTTTGCTGTAGTAAGACTTAAATACAAAAACAAAAAACAGATGCCAAATTGAAAGCACAGGGAAACTTATTTGCTCTGTGTACTCTAACTTGACCTGCCATACCAGGTAGGAGAGGGATGTGATTAGCAGTAGATTTATCAGTACAGGTTATTTTCAAGAAAGCAAAATAATGACAAGAATCAATTGCCACATTATCTAACCTCAATAAGGACAAAACTGAATTATTAAAGCAACAATAGGCTAAATAAAAATATTCTAGCTGCAGTACTACCTTAATGGCAATATGATATTATGAAAGATTCAGTAGTTCCTTGTTATCTGCAGGGTATAGAATCCCAGGGGATGCTTGCATATGCAGATAGCACTGAACCTTATATATACTATGTTTAATTTGCCACACTTAGTAAGATATTCATAACAATAACTATTAATAAAATATTATTATGTAATATTGGTTGTACTGTTACATGGGTTACTAATAAAGTTCTATATAAAATCTCTCTAGCAAATTACACCTGACAATATTAAAACCTAGTTACAGCTCTGTCTAATAGGAAAAAGTGACATGTACAAGCATTTTCAATCTAGTTTCATTAACTCTGGTATTATAGGCCATACTACCCACATTCTTCGTTCAACTGCTATGTTTTATTTGTTTAAGCCTCTACATGCTTTCAGACACTCTGCCATGATTCCTCGATAAATATGCATGTGAGGAGAAGACAGACTTGGAAATCTCATTTTGAGACTCAGTCTGAAACTTGCATTATCCCTTTCAAGTTTTTCATACATCATTTTGCTTCCCTTGCACCATTCTCATTTGATAGGCTATTCAGAGTCCTCACAACCCTGGCACCTGGAAGTAGTGTCTAGAAATTTTTTTCACTGCAGTTGGGCACCTATTCTATGGGCCTTGAATACTCAAGAAACAAAGCCCTTTCACCTCTGAAGACTCAAGTGAGCTGCTTGAACTAGTTTACCTTATATTGTCGTTTTTATGCCCTCTAGTCATTGAAGACATCAAGACCCATCAAATCCAACTATATTACTGAGCATATTCAATCTTTTATAAATGATTCATCATACAAGGTAACCCCTGCTCCTGATTCCTTCAATTCCACATTTTTATCTCAAGTTACTAACTCATTCTTATCGCCATATATTTGGTACTGTCACTATTCAGGTCTATTCTTTATGTGAAATCTTAAGAAACAATATATTCTCTACTATAACTTCCTAAATTTTAACTTTTATATTCTTTTACCCTTCTGCAACTATTCTACATGGATTTTTTTTAATAAAATAATGATATCAGCTACTTTCTAAACTCAGATTGTTCAAAACAGAAATAATTTTCTTCCTTTCAGATTCTTGCATAACCCACTCTATAGAACAACAACAACAAAATATCCACTGATTTGCCCATTGAAATTTTTAGGACTCTTACCTGTCCACCTCTTTTACAATTAAACATGCAATTAATTGGCAGTTGGGGCATTTTATTTTCCAAATGTTTTATTTTCTTCTGTCTCTTTTCTTAGTAGTACTTCCTCATTAGAACAGTTATTTTAGCTTTTAATGTCTTTCTATTTTCAGCTGTACCCCTCTTTTCTCTAGTCCAACTAACATATTTTGACAGGAAAAACAAATCTAGTGTTTTAATTTCATCAGCTAGGTTCATTGTTTTCCCACCACTGTAAGTAAAATCTAGTCTTTAAAATGATCTAAAAGGTCTGGTTGTCTGACTATGATCTATAGCCCCAGCCAAATCACCTGATATTTTATCCTGGTATACTCATATTAATTTACTTGCTTCTTTTTTTTTCTAATTAGAAACTGTATATTGTAGCGCTGGTCTTTATTGGGATCTTTTCTTTTTTGTACCTTGAAAAATCCCTTTTAATATGTACATAATTTGTATAACACAAGTTAAATTTGATAATTGCTCATGTATTAAACTTTATTATTATTATTATTTTATTCTGTGAAGAAAGGGAGTTTTCTACACCTCTTTTAATCTTGGGAAGCTGTCATATTTTCTGGAAAAAAAGTAACTGATTTAAAATAATTGTCACTGAGTGGAAGTGTACATTTGGTTCAGAGTAAACCTTAAGTGTTTGAAATAGAGTTCAGTTCATATCTTAAGTAGAAGAAATGCAGTCCAATTCATGCTGCTATTCTAAGAGTCAAGCTGATTCAACTACAGGAAAAGATCCACTGTCTTCTTTTGTAGTGACAAAGCCTGAATGCTTTAGCTATAAAGTATTTCTTCCCTCTCCCATCATCTTCCAATGAGAAAATGAGGTAAAGAGTAATTTAAGCAGCAATGTTAACATTTTCCTTAGCAGGTAGAGTTTACCCAAAAGCTTAGGTTTTCTGATGCTGATTCCAGTTTTCTTTACATTGTTGCATGTAACCTTGGGTGCCAATACATTAAAATAAGGCAAACAATATTAACTTAGAGAAAACATAAGCTAGAAGTATTTTTATTATAAGACTAGTTATTTTCTATTACTGACATAATACATATTTCAGTTTCTGTAATTATATTTTTCTGGAGTTTACTGATGCATAAAATTTTTGATTTTTACTATACTTAGGTGAAAAGTTGGTATGGCAAATAAAATGAGAGACAATATACGAAAAATAAGAGATACAAGTGAGTCTTCACCTTAGATGTGCCAATTTAGGAAAATAAAAAGTAAATTTACATTCAGAAAAGATTTTAAGGACTGTCCTTTAAGAAACTATAATAATACAACTTCACTTATACAATTGAAAGCATATTCTTCTAATAAGATATCTATTTACAAGTCATAGGCTGTTGTTTAGGGAGAATTATTATATGCAAATATTTTACAACTGTTAGGATAGTAAGAGAGATAGGGCTCTTTTTCCTGTGGGGGAAATATGTTTAGTGGTGCTTCCAAGTTATTTGATAAAATGCAACTGAAAAAAGAGAAGACTGCATAGCACATTCCTTTCTGTGTCATTAAGGTAAAACTCATGGGCCATATTGCTTCTTCTCTCGTATTGGCAATGGAAATGATTACCACTATTTAGTGGAACAAGTACCATATACTCACATAAAACGTTTGAGCTTTCTTTGTAGAAATTCTTACTGTAAAATTATTCGATATTCTTTTAAATCTTTTGGTAAAACGATTGTCTTCCATGTTTGTATGTTTCTCTTATCTTTTGAGAAAAGGAAGGCAGCAAAAGACTCCATGTGAATATTTCACTATCAAGTTCTGCAAGGCAAATGTTATATATCAAATTAAAGAGATGCTTGGCTTCAATATGTGATTCAAGACAAGTTAGCATTAAATTTCTATTCAAAGTATTAAATAATTAAAACAATGGACAAGTTCATTTGACTTAGATAAATGTTAAGGAGAAATATAACATGTAGTGAGTTTCTTTGGCTCATCACACCCTTTTTTCAGTCAATCACAGTGTTGGAAGACTAGTTTGTTTGTTTTATATTTTATAGTACATATAGATACACACACACATATATCATTATATGCTATTATAAAATTATGTATGTACTTTATTTATATATTGTTATGCTGATAACACACTATCATAATTAATGTAGCTTCAAAATAAGTCAGAAAGTTAGTCAGTGTTATTTCAAAATTTGTTCATTGTTTCAAAGTTGTTTGTTTAGTCTAGAGCCATTAAAAATTTTAAGGAATTTTTAGAATAATTGTCAATAGAGAGAGAAGAAAGGAGAGAGAGAGAGAGAGAAATATCAATTGGTTGCCTCCCATACACGCCTTGACGTGAACTGAACCCACAATCCAGTTAGTGCCCTGACCAGGAATCACATTCAAAACCTTTTGGTGAACAGGATGATGTGTCAATCAGCTGAACAACCCAGCCAAGGCAATCCTGTCAATTTTTAATTTAAAAAAATATTTTTCTTAGACATTGTGTATAATTTATAATCAATTGTGGAAGAATAAATATCTTAATAATAGTAAGTCTTTTGATCCATGAACATAGTATATTTTTCCATTACTTATATCTTTGATTTCTATCAGCTTTATTTTATTGTTTTCAGTGAATGGATCTCTCACATTTTTTTGTCATGGTATTAGCAATGGAAATGATTACCACTATTTAATGGAACAAGTACCATATACTCACATAAAACGTTTGAGCTTTCTTTATAGAAATTCTTACTGTAAAATTATTCGATATTCTTTTAAATCTTTTGGTAAAATGATTGTCTTCCATATTTCATACTTTACTGATATTACTATGAAATGTATTATTTCAGTTTGTTCCTTGATAACATAAAAATATAACTGGTTTTGTATATATTATATTATTATCATACATTTATATTACATATAAGATAAAAAAATGTATTGCAGTTTTTGTTTTTGTTTTTCTATCCATCATTGATCTTTTAAATGTTCTATATATATGTAATAAAAATAATCTTTTTAAAAATTTTAACCTACATAGTTACAATTTATTTATTTATTTGTTTGTTTGTTTGTTTGTTTATATCAACTGATGTCATTTTCTTTGTTTTACTTTAGACTAGAGGCCCAGTGCATGTATTCATGCATGAATGGGGTTCAGCTGGACTGTCACAATGGGGTCCCATTGGGCTGGACCAGCAGTGGGGAGGCCAGCTGGCCCTGCCCTCAGTTGGGATATTGGGGGCCAATGAGGGGGTGATTGGGGCCCAGTCACACTGGTTGGCTGTTACAGTGCACATCTAGCCACCAATAGTTCTGATCCTTCTGGTTGTTCTGTCGTTTCGGTTGCTGGGCTTTTATATATATAGATTATTTCATTGCTATGTTTTAAAGATCATCATCTTTTTCTTCAATTTCTGCTTTGTCATTAATATTATCCAGAATATTTTTCATCTCAGGCCTGGTAGTTATATTTTCATCAAAAATTTGATATTTGATCTTTTCATATGTATTATAACCTAGTTAACTATTGGAGCATAAGGAATATAGTTTTAACTGCCTTAATGAACTTGTCTGTTACAGTCTTGGGCCACTTTTATTTGATTGATTTTGCTTCTCATTATAGTTCATATATTTTCACTTCTTTATTGTTTAGTTGTCTTCAATTAAATGTTAGACATTTAAAAATTTACTTTAACTTTTTCTTCAACTTTGTTATAGGGCACAGTTAATTACTTGGAAACAGATTAATAGTTCTAATTTTTACTATTGAGACTTATTAAATGGTACCACACCAGTATTCATTCTAAGACTAGTCAGTTTCTATTACTAACAGAATGTCCTTCCACACATTTTTCTAATAAATTATGAGATTTTTCATTCTGTTTGTTATAAACAGGTACTATTCCCTCTAATTTTGAATAGTCCTTTCTCAACAATTGGGTAGTTTCCTTAAGCTCATGGATTAATTAGTTACCTGCAGTTGCAAAAATAGTAGCAAGTCCCATGTACCCCTCACTCTGCTTCCTCCAACTGTGATATCTTAGATAGCTTTAGAAAAATATCACTCCATGGATCCTAAAACCAACTGCATGCTGATAATGCCACATTTAATTACTTACTTAATTAATTATTTTTCAATTACAGTCCACATTCAACCCAATTCTATATTAGTTTTGGATGTATAGCATAGTAGTCAGAAAGCCATGTGCACAGCTCTCTTTTGAAAGACACTTTCTCTTGGTCTCCCTGCACATAATTCTAAGTCCAACCTTTTCCATCCTTTAGGTGGCCTTAGTTCAATTCTAATACGTAACATATTTTAGTTTGATTTTTTATACTTGTTATAGTTTGCCATGGTAGATTATTTTGGCACCTTTTCTCCTTAGTGATATTGCTAGATATTGACTTGTATAAATCAGCATTTTCATCTTAACTAAAAAATTATGGAAAAACTTAAATTATGGGATTAAAAAATTGGGAGGATTTATATTAAGAGGGAATGGAAGAATTAACCATGATGCCGTTTTTCAAGATATCTTTGTGGGATTTTTTTGTTTTGTTTTGTTTCCCTGGCAGATTTCAATTTTACTCAATGCTCAAGGGGTCTCCTCAGGTCAGTATTCAAAACTAACTGAGCTTCAGAGAAAATGGAAAAACTGGTGTTGATTTTTTGTAGTTTTGAATTTATGAATATAAAATATCCTCACTTTCTAACTCTAAGATTAAACTTTGAACTTTACTATTTTGAAAATAAATTTAGAGTAGTTTTTATCATTTATAATAAAATTTAAATATGATATCTACTTTTCAGTTACCTTAACTTTGTTATATTAACATGTAATTACAATAGAGAAGTTTATCCAAATTAGTGCTTGAATGTTTGGTACTTGATAATCCACTGATGGTTTTTAAAGATTTACTTTACTTGTACTGTTTTCTTTCTCAAAAGGCATGACATTTTCATATAACAAATAACTTATGATTCTGTTGCAGTGGTTTTGGTTAGATCATGTTTAGAAATATGAATATCTGCATATTATCTGCCCAGAAATTAGAAAATTAAAAAAACACATTTAAGATGAAAAAATCCTGGGAAAATAATATTTTAATCATTTTATTCAAGTGAGGATGAAAGACGAATTTGTGCTCCTGTTTTTAGCCCAAATAAAATAATAGAGACTAGACTTACGCTCTAACCTGAAGCAATAACAAAGAATGAAAGAAGAAGAAAAAAAGACAAAAATTATATATAGACAATATAGAGAGAAAGAACGAGAGAGGAAGAAGGAGGAGAAAGAGAGGAAAAGGAAGGGAGGAAGGAAGGAAGGAAGGAAGGAAGGAAGGAAGGAAGGAAGGAAGAAAGGAAGGGAGGGAGGAAGGGAGGAAGGGAGGAAGGGAGGAAGGGAGGAAGGGAGGAAGGGAGGAAGGGAGGAAGGGAGGAAGGGAGGAAGGAAGGAAGGGAGGAAGGGAGGAAGGGAGGAAGGAAATAGAATCTAATTACTTTGAGATTCCACTTAAAATTATGCACATTTTCATGTTTGGATACTTGATTTAACTCTAAAATTTACTGCAAATCTCAATTTTCTGTAATTTCTATAAGAACTATTAATTAAAATCAATAAGACAGGACTTAATATGTAATTGGTAGAAGTGCATCTTCCCCAGATACACAAATTTTCTTTGAGGCTTGGAAAAAAACAAACCAATGAAAACAAATATCTGATCAATATTATATTCTGTTAACCAAAAGCCGATTTTGATTGAATAGGGAGGATTTCTATAATACTTTAAAATTATTTAAAAATAGTACCTAAAGGATGTCAATAATATAATTTACAAAGTATTTATTGAAATTTATTAATGAAAACCAGAATACTGTCTTTCAGTTAGCATTGATCTTTTGTGTTTTTTATAATTAAAAGTTGTAATTATGTAATCTGGCATTTATATTCACATCTTTCTTTCAGATAGCTCTGGAGATTTGGGGACCTGCAAATTCAACCTAGTGGTCTCATTTCTTTTTCCTTTATGATCTTCTTGTTTGCTTTAAGCAAACATGTTCAGAGGGGAGGGCACCTGAATATTGTGGGCTTATTTGCAGAATGCCATCCAAGTATTATAATTTTAATTGCATCCATGCATATAATCCTAACCAATGGACACAGACACCAAGGGGGGGAGGGCATGAGTGGGGGGAGGGACAATGGGGGATAACTTACATATGTAATACCTTAATCAATAAAGAAATAAAGAAAAAAAACAAAGGCATACATTCAACGAAGTACAAAAGACCTTTTGTAATAAAAGAACAAGCAAATTAAAACAAAAAAAATAAAAAGTTGAATTACAAAAAAATTCTAGCTGTACTACTTAAAAGTCTGTGACTCTAGGCAAATTAATTGTCTGTTTATATCTCAGTTTTCTAATTTATGTAATCATTGTACCAATTGTATGAGAATCATAGAGTGGTTCTGAATATTAAATTACACAGTATAAATGTTCATCATGCTACCTTCTAAATAACTAGGTTGTAATCAATGTCACTCATTATGATTATGAAAAATATTTATTCACTCAACAGCATTTATTGAGTGACTACATGTTCTGGGATAGAGATAAAATGATGACCAAAACAAACACCCTGTCCACTGGACAACTGTAGTTAATAACAAACAACAAAAGCAACACAACTATTAATATATGGTTATAAGCTATAATAAGAAATTAAGAAGTAGAGAGCAGTTATTCAAAGAACATAAAACAAGAGGATAGCATATTCCAAAAATCTTTTTTAAGTTAAAAATTTGCCTGGGAGAATTAATGAATGCTTCTCTGAGAAATGTGCAGATCTTTATACAAGACATTTCAATGATAAAGAGGAATAAACTCAGGAAAAGGTGTGTTCGGAAAAGGGGAGTCACTATACAAGGAGAGGTAATAAGTTTGTGAGGCCCAGAGGCAGAGAAAATAATAAAGACATGGAGTCTTGAAGGCAGAGGGTGATGGGAGGTTGGTGATTGAAGGGCCTTGCTAGCAGATAAGGGACAAATCACTCAGGGCCTAGATGCCCAAAGTATGGATTGAGGTCAGAGGACGGTAGAAATGTTTTGTAGATCAGGGGGAGGAGAGGCAGGGATGTGGCAAAATAATTCAGATTTTTAAAATAATTTCATTGATTCTAGAAAGGAGAATGGATTACAGGTGGCAAATTTAATGAAGGAATATGATGCAGATGGCATTTGAGTTGAAAGAGGGCAATATCTTAGAATCGGTGTAGACAGTGGGGATGGAAAGAAGTGGGACAAATATGGGGGCATTTTTCAAGTAAAAGCGATAGTTTTAGGTGAAGTATTAAAAACTGTGGGGATGAGGATTTGGAAAATAAGACTCAGATTTCTAGTTTGCACAAACCAATGCATAGAAAGCCATCCTCTATGACAGAGAAGAAGGACATTGGGCAAGAGAGAAAGGAGAGTATGAGCTCGATTTTCTATATGTATATGTGCTATCTCTGTGGTATTCACTACAGAGTGGTGGATTTGTCAGACCACAGGTCAGGGGAGGTCTAGGTTTTGAGTTGCACATATAGAGTTTAGGGATTGTAACTAAAACCATGGAATCAGATGACTGCCTTCTGGGAGAATTTAGAAAATCAAAAAAGTAAGCAGTCAAACAGGTTTTCTACTCACATCTGTACACACTGCAGGAATATAAATATTTCTCTTTGGCTTCCCAGTTTACTACATATAAAATTTTGGACAAAAATATTCATATCAAAATATATATACTGATCTGAATAGCTGGGATTTTTATACACTTTCCAACAACTAAGTGTAGACAGTAGAGAAAAATGATTAAAAACATAGGCCAGGAGCCTATTACTGTAAAAGTTAGAATTCTAAATGATATAATGGTTGAGGTATTAGAATACTGAGATTTGTTTCTGTATGTCTGGCAGGGTGGAGTAAGATAAAGGTTGGGTTTGGGCAACAAATTAGTTTACCACTGTCTTTCTGCTGCCTTTATGTTTCACCTCCATGATAATTTGACCTTTCTAGAATTCTGAGAATATGGGCAGCTTTTCCCTGAGCATCCTTCAGCTGTTGTTTGAACAACAATTTAAATAAACTGAGCTGCTTATACTTGTCTAGAACAATGTTCCTAACTTGTATGAGACCAGATGAATAGAGAGAAGATGAGACTATGCAAGAAGAGAACAGAAAAGAGGCCAACTCTTGCTTTATAAAATATATGAACATTTTTTTAGCATAGCAGTCAGAGTTGATAAAACTAATTGCTAAAAATCAAGTCACTGACATCACAGTACAATGATGTAATAATGACCACAGTAATCAAAATCATCATTCAGAGTTTATATAGTTTATGTACTCATTCATCATTATAAACATTATCTCGATTTGCTGCATAAGTTATGATAGAAACAAAAGTAAGTCAACATTACAAATTATTTTGTTTATTATTTTCCATTCAGTATATAAATCTGGAAATGTTGTCTCTTCTGTGAAATGAACCTTATTTTTACAGCATGTTAATATAATATTGATTATGACTAATTATTAAGGTTAGTAGTATAAATTCAATCAATCATGATAACAGAGTCAATGTTCTATGAAGGTTTAGGTATATACAATATCCCTGAGAATACTAACCAGTGCTAACTTGTTTGTCCAGTGAGAAATTTAAATTAATCTAAAGTATTTAAGCATTAATAAGAATTTAAAAATAAAATTAAATTTGATTTTTAATAGTTTACATATATAAAATCCCATAGGAGACTTCCATTCCAATAGTAAATATGATTTAAGGTAATGTTAGGCTTATTTTCAGAATACTTTTCACTTACAACTCTTTGTGAATAAAAGCACTGATGTATGTTAAGAAGAGAGAGAGACTGGTAGCTAACTCTGATGGTGTTTTCCCTAACTGAGCTATTAGTCATTAGTTTTATTTTTTATTATAATTTCTTATGTCAATATTCCATTAATATTTTCAAATCCTCCAACTTACAAGAAAGTCTTTCAGAAATTACTCATGCCATGTATGTCTCATTTAGATACAACTATATTTGTTATAAAGCAAATTGTTTTTTAAATGATCAAACATTAATATCCCAGAACATCAAATATTTTAAGCTGACTTGAAGACATCACAAAACAATTCATTTACTTTTTATTGAACTGAGTCACAATATATCAATTTTAATAAAATAGCAATTAGTAAATGTTTTGTCTGTATTTTAAATATATAAGGTGAATTGGTAAATGTTTATGAATGATTGCCCAAAACTGGGAAAAACCCAACATATTTTATTTAAAAAAAAATAGGTCTAAAGCTTCAGGTAACGAGTGAATGCATAAACCAAATAACTTCATGGTCTTACTGGTACCTAAAATTCTAATCTTCTTGGTAAAATATCTTATTTGAATAATAGATAAACTTACATTTGATCTCCTATATGTGGGGGGGAGAAACTTTAAGATACTTGAGAAATGCAAAATAAACTACTTCTTCTTTAAAATAATTATCTCACATTTATTCTGTGTTTATGTTCAATGCTGTTAAGATTCAAATTTAAACCTACATAATCCATATAAATGAAGCAATTCAAGATTTCTTTAAATCTCTAAACTCACATTTGTCAACATAATTAAAGTACACATATATATGACTTAATTCACAAGAAGCTGATTCAATCAGCCAAGTTTTAAAAGTTGCTTCTGTTTCTAATTTGTTAGGTAATTAAGTTTTATTAACATATTCATAATAATTTCCTGTTTCAATAATGTGTTCTGATATCATATAAGACAAATGTGTTCTGATATCATATAATAATGTGTTCTGATATCATATAAGATAAATGCATATCTTTTGATATCCTCCTTACTTGCCATACCTAGCAATTATCTGTTGCAGATTATGAGTCATTCTCCAAAAATGTAAAACTTTGAAGAAGTCTCATGTGTGTGAAGGTTTTCTATAAGTTTTAAAAGTAGAACTCTACCCAAAGAGGTAAAAACATTAGAAATAAACAGGAAATAATGTTGACCTGCTTAGTAAGGATACACAATCCCATGCTGAGCCAACAAATCAGAAAAGCTGAAAGCCAGTGGGCTCAGCAACAGTTCAATTCTAAGACTTTGAACAAGGCAAAAGTAGAGAAGGATAAACAAAAGTCGGGAGGGAATAACACGCTATTTCACGGAGGGTGCGGGGCGCAAATCCACTGTCCAGGAGGCTACTCATTTGTGCACCTCATTCCTCCTGGAATATAGATTCAAGCCCCAGGGATCCAAGATAACTTGATAAGCCAGTTATGAGACCAGTATACAAGGTGCATTTGAGTGGTGGCTAAACACGTTTCACCTGACATCAGATAACTGGAAGAGTACTATAATTGAATGCCAGAATCCTATATCCTCAGAAACATGAGAACCGCTCCACCTAGAGATGTATCCAAATGAATGTATATTCCATTTGTGATGACAACTCTGAGGACTTGCAGAAGGAAGGCAATACGTTTGAAGTGACAGAAATTAATGAACAAACTTTTAACGAGAGGACAACTTGGGGAAACAAAATCCCTGCTGGCATCTCCTACCCAAAATGTGCAACCTGCAACCTTTCAGACTTACTAATTAGCAAAGCACACAGGGGAGGGAGGGAGGAAGGAGTGAAAACTGGGAGCTGCTTGGAGGTCCCAGGGGGACTTACTGTACCTGTGTCCGCATCCTTCACCTGTTGCCTGGCCCGAGTTGGCCGGCTCCACTTTGAGCTCCTGCAGGACCAGCCCTTTCTCCTGCTGCCCGGAAAAGTCCATGCCGGGCACTTCCTCCTCCTCTAGGGACTCCACGTAGAAGAGAGTCCGGGCCGGCGGCGGGGTGCCCTGCCGGGGCGCCCCTGGCTGCAGCCTCGTGGCCACGGGCAGCAGGGTGCCATTCACCGGGTTGAAGGAAGAGGAGGAAGAGGATGGGGAGGAAGACGAAGTGGAGGAGGAGGAGGAAGAGGAGGAGGAAGGCTTCTTCCAGAAGGTGCTCACGCTGCCCTTCTCTTGGCTCTTGAGCAGGCGGTTCTGGCTGGGTCCCCAGTGCTCGAAGCCGCCGCTGCCGTCCTGCTGCAGGCAGCCGCCCCCCGCCGGGCTGCCCGGGGACGGGGACGGGTGACTGAAGAGTTTCCAGCGGAGTCGCAGGATGTGTTTCACATCAAAGTCTTTGCGTCCGGAGCCCGACATGCTGGGATTGCAAGGACGGCTCAGGCAGCTCGGCTGGCTGGCGGGAGTGGACGGGGCCAGCTGGCGGGGGAAGCCCGGGAGCCGGGGTTGCAGGAGGAGGCTGGTGAGCTCTGTGCACCCGGAGCAGCAGCCGAGGCAGCGAGGAGGCGGGATGCGCGCTCTGCCGGGGCGCCGCGGGAGCTTGGACAGCAGAGCTGAGCGGTTCAGCTGCGGTCAGGTCCGCAGGACTTGTGGGAGCAGAGGCTGGAGAGGGGAACCGAGGGCTGAGAATTCTCGATCTCTGCTCAGGAGCTCCAGCTCCGTCCTGACAGCGGGAGGGACGCCCCTGATGCTGGAGATGCGGGAGAGGGAGCTGCTCCGAGCGCTTGAAAGCTCAGGGAGGCAGCGGAGGTAGCTGGATACACCTCCCTGGATGCACAGCTTCGTGGGAAAGGTGTGGGGTCTCCAGTCCTTGCAGCTGAGTTCAGCGCCCAGAGAGCGCGAAGAGAAGAGAAAGAGTGAAGGAGCCCCAAGTCTGGAAGGAGCGCTCCCCGCACCCAGCCTGCTGCCTGCACCTGAGCCCCTGTCCCTGCCCCTCTGAGAGCTCGCCCGGGGTTTCTGAGAAAGTCAAATGCCTCCTGCAAGGTGGGGAAGGGTGGTTTTAGAGAGTCCGTTTGTAAAAGAGAGAAAAATTAATATGCCGGAAATATATAGGGAGGCGAAAGGAAAAGCTGTCAAGGTCCTCACAGTACAATTTTCTCTCTGCCTCAGCGCCTCCTCCTCCCCGTAAGTGACGCAGCTGTGCACTGGGGCCTACAGGGAGGGACAGAGGGAGGGAGGGCCCGGGAGGCTTCAATCTTCTTTATGCAAGTGAAGCTGCTGCTCTTATTGTCCCTCTGCGCGGGTCCTGTCACCTTTTTCATCCTCTTCATTGCATTGCTGTGCAGCAATGGGAGTAGAGCAAGCGGGCATTGTGCTTGAGCACCGGTAAACACCAACCATGAATCAGAGCAGCGTCAACTTAATAGGCTGCCATCGGTGTGCAGGTGGAAGGTTAATGGTTTGCATTATTTAATAAACTGCATCCTTTAACCTTTAGCCTTAGTTCCTCTGTAGTGAGACAGAAGAAACAGGGATACTGGCTGTCCCAAGGATGAGAATGCCACCGGTCTGACACTTCCATTGTGATGCTGTCAGTAACACCCTCAGGCGGCACTCCACGCGGGGGGCCAGAGGCACACAGGAGAAATCCGAAGGTGGGCTCCTGAGTGCAGGGGGCCAGGGTTGCGAAATCGGTGCAGCCTTAGACTGAGAACTCCTCTCAGTGCAAACTGAGAATGGAGAATGGAAGAAAATGCTAAAAGAATGTTAAGGCATCGTCTTGTCGTACATAAATCATAACACAAAATGTTTGGAAGAATTTAAGCAATAAAGGAATACAGTAGTCTATCTATATTTGGGGGAAATACTTTCCAAGACCCTCAGTGGAAGCCTGACACCAGGGATAGTACAGAATCCTATGAATGTTGTGTACCTGCCCCTCCATACATACCTTTTACTTAACGAAAGCACTTGAAGGTTTCTCTTTGGCATATCCACATGGCCAGAATCACAACTCTTGTGGTATTGTAGTTTGGGGCCATAGTTAATGAAAATAAGGGTAACTTCAGCACAAGTACCACCATACCTGGATAGTCCATTTGTTAATCAAGAAGGCTTCTAAGTGACCTCCCAGCAGGAGGCATCATAAACTGGATAAAAGGATAGTTCACATCCTGGGCTAGGCTGAGCAGGACAGTGGGAGATTTCATCATGACACATAATTTAATATTTATGAATTGTTTATTTCTGGAATTCTTTACTTAATATTTTTGGTCCATAGTTGAGTGTGGGTAACTAAAATTGGAGAAAGAGAAACTCTGGATAAGGAGGAATTACTATACATATATCCAAATGCTACTATCCTACAAAAATCTGTTTAAAGAAGAGAAGCTGATAGGGTTTGATGGGAAGAGATCAGCCACAGAACTTGTATGACATATGCATACCCCATGGACACAGATGCTAATAGGGTGGTGATGGCCTGGGGCAGGAAGCAGGGATGGGCTATAAGGGGTCAATAGGAGAATAAAAGGGACATGTGATACTTTTAATAAAGACTTTTTCTTGGAGAAAGAAAGAATTGTCTGATCCTATATTTATATTAAGAAGGATGATGATTATGATGCATTTCTAGGTGTGACTGGTTGGAGATTTTTCATACTAGTCCCCTTTGCTGAAGGTAGGAGGTTAGAGAATTAACGGATTCCCTAACTGAGCCAGGAGTATGGTAATTGTCCATTCATGAAATCACCAGTTTCAGCAACCCTAACAGGGCATAAGAATCAAACATTAAATTGCAATTGTATTACTGTTCTTGTACTAAGTAGTTGTTGAGCAGTAAATTTAATTAGAAACCAAAGCTAAATTTCAAGGTCTTCCTAGACATAGTTTGACGTTTTAATAAAACAAGAAATTAAGCACACACACACACACACACACACCCCAAAAAATCCTACTTTGGGGGGAAGAAAAGTCACTATTATGCATTTTAAATATTGATTTATACCACAGCAGCTGATCTATAATCCCTTGTGTCTTTATTTTTCTTTCAGTATTCAGTGCTGTTTTTTTTTAAAAAAGCAAAAAGCCCTTTAAAGCAAACAATAGTGACAGGTCATTTTTATCCAAGAACTGAAACAAGTAAGTATTTCCTTTAGGGAAGGAAAGAGTGTATGAAATTACACAACAAAAACAGGACAGAGAAAACTTTCCATCAGAGGTCATGTAGGAATTTGAGCGCATATAATTAAATGGTTTCCATAGTAATTGGTGCTTTGTGGATTTTCTGACTTGATATCAACTTTAATTCAATTAAAATAAAATAAAATAAATAATACAAATATCCAATGTCTACATTTTCATCATAATATCAATGACCAGTCAAAAGTGATAATGTAAAATTTCTTTGGTTGTTCTCCTAAAAATCCATTTTGTATTCTCCTTTTACTCTGCAGTACTTTGTTTACTTGTCAGTAATTTATATGACTCAAACAAAATATATTATTGAGTTTTAGTAAAGGAACATGAATTAAACATATGAAAGCATACTTAATAGATAAAGAGTAATTTCTATTTTTATACATACAGTGATATTTCATATGCTTAAAACATTTTCTCAGTCTATTATGTAAACTACTATATTTATCAATCTGCATACAATATTTTGCTGAGAAAGATAGCTAAATATAATTTATCTAATTATCCATAGGATTTAGAAAATAAAGTATGCCTAAAATGATGATAAAGGGAAATGATTAAAAAAAGATGTCATTATATATTTTTTTATTTTATTGTTACTATACTGTTATTAGGAAAAAAGTAGGGTGAGTAGGGAAGAAGGAAGGAAGGAAAGAAGGAAGAAAGAAAGGAAGGAAGGAAGGAAGAGAGGAAGAGAGGAAGGAAAGAAGGAAGGAAGGAAAGGAAAAGAAAGAAAGAAAGAAAGAAAGAAAGAAAGAAAGAAAGAAAGAAAGAAAGAAAGAAAGAAAGAGGAGCCAGATAAAAATAATAGAAGGAAAGAGGGGAAAGTAGTACTTTACTATGATAAAATATGACTTAGCTTTACATATTAGAAAAAAGAAAAACCTTGAAAATATGTTTTTGAAATACTGCACTCATTCATTTACTTATCCACTATTCAAAATAAAAAGTTTAATTGAGCACTTACCGCATACTGGGTTTAATGCTAAGAGGTAGCAAACATGGAAGAAGTATGTTCCTTGCAGCTGACTGGAAGATCAAACAAAGAATGATTGTTTACCTATTTTAACTTACAATTGACTTGTGATTCAATTGAATTAAGATTTGAGATATCCAAGCTTATAGAGAAGACATTAACATAATAAAAATCACTTTTTAAGAATCCTAATAGTCACATTTCACTTTGTTCTAAAAGCAAAATAAAGTCAATTATTCTGATTCCAATGTTTAATTAAATTAAACTGTCATTTTAGTCAATGAGAATCTTTTACATGATATGAATGTTCATATTATTGTCATAGTTCCCTAATACATCTGGAGGATATTCAAGAATTTACTACTAACACATACATATAACTCTTCATATAATTATTAACTTTAACATGGATATTCAGTAAATTACACTGAAAGTTCTACAACTCAAACATTTAAGCAATAAACAATAGATTTGGATTTAAGCAATTTCTTGGCTGAAACATTTATCTTTTAGTAATCCTTTTCTTTATACATTTAATTAGATGTGTCATTATCCAGGAAACATGAATTTTGATTATCTTGCGTCTTTTTCACAGCCCTCCTGCAATGACTAAGAATTTGAATGGGAATTATAATTCAATTAGAAGGTTCATGCCTCATGATGGTTCCTATAGATTTCTCATTTTTGTTTATCTTTGTTTTATTTTAATGAAGCATATCTATGCACATTACTAGAAAATATCATTTAAAATGAATGGATGTCATTGAAAATAAGTGCACAACATTGTGGATTGGAAATTAAATGAAGATAGTCTTATAATGACATTTTCTTTCCAGGAATGAATGAAATATAACACCAGATAGCACTAATGTTAACTAATCTCATAGATGCAATCAAGGGCTCCTATTTCTTCTTCAAATATATAAATGCTAGGGGCACAGTGCACAAATTGATGCACCTTGAAAGGAACTATGGGCCCTAAGGCTGGGTCCATCCTCTGTGCCCCTGCCTGATCCCTCCCATTATGGCCCATGTTCCTCTGTCTGTCAGCAGCCCCACTCCCTTTGCTCCCACCTGCTGATGGCACAGAGTGATTGAGGCCTGCACCAGCAGTGGGTGCCAGTGGTGGTTGCTGCTGCAATCACCCCTGAGGAGCAGGGGAAGGTGGAGAAGCCCTCAGGAGTGATCAGGGCCAGCAGTCATAGCTTGCATTTGGTGATGGCGCCAAGTGATCGGGACTAGCACTGGACACCAGCAACAGGTGCAAGCAGTGGCTTCAGCACTGGCTTCAGGCAGTGGGTATGAGCAGTGGCTCTGGTGCTGGCAGTGGGTATGATTGGGACTGGTGCTGGCAGTGGGTATGAACAGTGGCTCTGACACTGGCAGCAGGTGTGATTATTGGGTGGGATCACAATGTGTGGGAGGGAAGAATTTTCAGTAACCACCAGAGGCTCGCCCTGATGACAGCGACTGGTGCCTTGCCTTGGTCTAGCACTCCTGTTCATCTCTCTATCATCCTGCCACAGCCAACGCCCGCCAAGTTCTGCACATGCCCCCTGGTGGTCAGCACATATCATAGCAACCAGTTGTTCCGTTGTTCCAGTTGTTTCATTGTTCAGTCTATTTGAATATTAGCCTTTTATTATATAGGATAACCTGTTAAGTCTATTAATCATCATTATAATATACATATAGTTAACTAAGTAGCAATTAAATGATTGCTTAATAAACATTGTAGATGTTAATTGATCTATAGCGTTATTGTAAAACTGTTTTTTAATAAATAATTTTGGCCCTAAACGGTTTGGCTCAGGGGATAGAGAATCAGCCTGAGGACTGAGGATTCCCAAGTTTTATTCCGATCAAGGGCATGTACCTTGGTTACGGGCACATCCACAGTAGGCAGTGTGCAGGAGGTGGCTGATCAACGTTTCTCTCTAATTTGTTTCTAACTCTCTATCCCTCTCCCTTCCTGTCTGTAAAAAATCAATAAAAATATATTAAAAAATAAAAAAGGTAAAAATGCTTTTAAAAGTAAATTAAAAAAACTAATCATTTCACTTGAAGTCAGTTTCCAAAATCCTGTCCACAAAGTTAAGTGAGGACTTAATGTACTCTGTTTTAGAAAGAGTACTGTGATTTTTATTCAAGGAGTTTTATTCTGAGAAATAAAATTCATTTTAAATATTTTTACTGTAAGTAAATAGGCTTCTAATTTCTAATCTGGGTATTGTTACATGAGGTATTTAGTATATTTTTATAACTTTTACCACTAGTCAATATTTTTTTGGTCCTCACTCCAAAAGAACGTGACTCTCAGCTTTGTGGGAAGCTAACCAAGGGGCCCCTTGCACTGGAGCCTGTCTCCTAGTACAACTACAGTGGGCTCACACTTTCTATGCTTCATAGTCATTATCCATCAGAAAAGATGAGAAGTCTCACTTTTTATAGAGCATGGCATATGTGATATATTCTGAATACAGGCATACTGTAAAGTCTAAAAAATATTACAATAGATAAATGTAAAATTCATCACACTACATAGAGTTTCTGAGACTGTAATCTACTGACGTTTTAATGTATACTTCTAGGACAAAATTATAGTTGAAGATGACAGTGGGCACACAAAAGATAAATTTGAAGGCCATATTAGATTTCTAAATCTATTCATACAAGCTTTCCAGGTTCATTTATAATTGGACAAAATGAACTAAGAAACAAAATAGAGACAGACTCTTAGAGAGAGAGCAGGCTCACATCTTTGGGGTGGAGTGTTCAGGGGACTGGGCTGAAAGTGGAGGGATTGGGCAATAAAAAGGAAAAAATAACAACAACAACTCATGGACACAGTGTGGAGATTTCTGTGGGAAGGGGATTAGGAAAAGTGGAGGAGAGTATGGAGGTATAAATGGTATGGACAGAGACTTGACTTGGGATTGTGAACACACAATACCGTACAGTGTACAGATGATGTGTTGTGAAATTGCGCACCTGAAACCTTTATAGTTTCGCTAACTAGTGTCACCCCCAATAAATTCAATAGTAAAAAAAAATGTAAAAAGTAAATGTATTCATACAAGATAGACTCTTAGATTAAATGTGAGTTATCTTTAAATATACTAGTCTTTTTTAATGTATCATAATTTTCTTCTTAAATAATGATCTGGACAACCAAGAGAACTATAATTTTGTGACATCCACTAAAAGTCAGACAACTGTTTCGTTTAGTCTTTATAAAAATCTCATTAGTTAGGCATGATAAAAGACAATATATAAGAAAATAAATTTAAGACTGTAATTGCCACAGGTATTTTTTTTTATTATCTGACTCAGACACTCTTTCATTGCTATGTTTTCCTTCCTATAATGTGCAAAATAAATTCCTTAAAAGGATACACTAGTGATTTGGGGGTTCTTTTTTTAAAAATATATTTTATTGATTTTTCACAGTGAGAAAGGGAGAGAGATACAGGGTTAGGAACATCGATGAGAGAGAGTCATTGATCAGCTGCCTCTTGCACGCCCCCTACTGGGGGTGTGCCCACAACCCAGGTACATGCCCTTGACCAGAATCGAACCTGGGACCTTTCAGTTCGCAGGCCAATGCTCTATCCACTGAGCCAAACCGGTTTCGGCTGATTTGGGGGTTCTTAACATTCTCTCATGAATTGTGGGATTATGACTTTGGAGGCTGGCAATTATCTCTAAACTAGAGGCCCAGTGCATGAAATTTGTACCTGGGTAGGGTCCCTAGCAGCTGGGTAGGGTCTGCAGTTGGCCAGCGCCTCCCTTTCCCCAGCTGCCTGCTGCACCACTGGCTGGGGCCTTCCTTCAAACCCACTTTGCCCTGGCACCACCCACTCACCTCCTCTACTATCCCACCATGGTCCCACTCTCTTTGGGGCCCATTGGTGATGGCTGTGCCTCCACTGCTGCCTGCTGCCTGCTGCCAGTGTCATGTCCCCAACACCTTCCATGTTCCACACTGCCCCCTGGTGGTCAGTGTATGTCTAACTCCTGGTGGGTCAAACTCCAACTCTTAAGAGACAATTTGAATATTAGCCTATTATTATATAGGATTACTCTTCACTAATAAAAGAGTGACTTGTAGCATTTTTACAAGTGAGCTTTCTGGTACTGTGTGTGTGTGTGTGTGTGTGTGTGTGTGTGTGTGTGTGTGTCAAGATTTGAAAACAAAAAAATGTTTCCTTCTTTGGGGCAGTAATTTCTGGAAAAATAGAGATTACATTACAAGGCTAGGATGGTTCTAGAGATCATAAAAATATGTCTTATTTAATAGTGAATTTGCAATGCCTAACGTGGTTGTGGCATGGGAAATCAATAAAAAAAATTTGAAAATTTTTGAATTATTAATAGGAGAGGAATAATACTTTATAGTGACAGAGCAAACAAAAAACATATGTAAAGTGCAATAAAATTTTGTGTCTGGAGTTATTTGGTATCAGCATAAATAGAATTATAAAATAGTTTCTAGAATATTTTAGTACTTTCATTTATATTATTAAAGGAATCTAAAACAGTAAAAATTTAGCTTATATTCTGCCAACTCATCTGAAGAAAGAGGCAATGCATTAGCAGTATATCTAGAAGACTGGGATTGTAATTTTTAAATTTATTTTAAAGTGTTCACATTTAAATTCATAAACTTTATTTATATTAAAAATTCATCTATCCATTAATTGTTTACTCAAACATATTTTCTAAATGTTTGACACCATTTTATTCGTCTCCAACTTAAGTGAAAAAAATATTAAGTGCCATTTCCTTCACAAGAGTTCTAATATCTCTTTCTCTCCTCTCCCTTCTACTCTCTCTCTCTCAGATAGATAGATAGATAGATAGATAGATAGATAGATAGATAGATAGATATTGGAGGCTTGGTGCATGAAATTTGTGCATGGGGGTCTCTCAGCCTGGCCTGAACCCTCTCCATTCTGGGACCCCTTGGAGGATGTCTGACTGTCTGGCAGTTGGATATCCCTCTTGCAATCTGAGACCACTAATTCCTAACTACTAACCTGCCTGACAGCCTGGTCACCACTAATTGCTCTCCCCTGCTGACCTGGTCTCCCCTAACTGCCATCTCCTGCAGGCCTGGTTACCCCTAACTGCCATCCCCTGCCAGCATGGTCACCCCTAACTGCCATCCCCTGCCAGCATGGTCACCCCTAACTGCCATCCCCTGCTGGCCTGGTTGCCCCTAACTGCTCTCCTCTGCCAGTCTGGTCACCACTAACCACCTCTGTCTTGGCCCCCCCACCGTGGCTTTTTCTGGAAGGACATCAGGAAGGATGTCTGGAAAATGATCAGTCTAATTAGCCTTTTATTAGTATAGATATGAAAGGGTTGTTCTTTTTTATGTTAGTAGTTTTTGAAGTAAAGCAAGAGACCAAAGTCATATCGCAGTCAATCAAATAAAAAAGAACAGAATGCTAAGCAGTTATTTTACAAGATTATTGAACATTAAAAGTATCCAAGTTTGGTATGTGTGTGTGTGTGTGTGTTTACTTTTATTGTACATTTGTTTTCTAAACTCTTTGGCACAATTTTCTGGAGGTATTCAGATTGCCACAATACATGACATTCAAATACATTTTTAAATTTAGCACTTATTGCTTGCCAAATTCTGGTCAAAGTAATGGGAATATGTCAATAAAAAAATAAGTTAAACTGAAATCCATACTCTCATTGTACATACATTTTTAGATAAAATTTTAAGAAAATGAGAATATCAAATGATGAAGACATCTATAGAGATAGTTAAATCAGAAAAGGAAATGGAGGGTGGTGGAGAGAAGAGGTTGAAATCTAACAAATCTGCCAGGCTCTATTAATAATAAGATATAGCAGTGTCCAAGAAGAAGTGAAAGCACTTCTATTTGTGTTTATGGGGCAGTACCCCAGGCAGAGATTATAGAAAAGCAAGGAACCTGAGGCATATTAAATTTTTGAATGTTTAAAGGACAGAGAACCTGAGACTGAGGCAAAAAAGGGGGGAGGGCATTGCCGGAGGTGCTTATGGATTACTACTCGTCAGTGCAAAACGTTAGTTTTTATTCTGAATGAAATGGAAAGCTGTTGTAGGATGTAAAAAACTGTGGTGAGGGCATCTGGTATATTTCCTAAGAACACGTTAGCAGTCACGTTAAGAATAACCAGAAGAAAGCAAGACAAGGGAACGGAAACAGGACGCTGTGCTAATCTGTAATAATAAAAGTACAATATGCTGATTAGACCCAACGTCCTTCCAGACGACCTTCCAGACAAAGCTGGGGCTGAGAGAAAAGCCTGTGTCCCGGGTGCCAGAAGGAAGCTGGTGCTGGCAGCTGGGAGAAGGAAGGCAGGCCTACTCTTGCATGAATTTCATGCATCAAGCCTTTAGTTAAGCCATAAGAGATGATAGTAAGAGATGACATAAGCTTGTTCCATAACTGTTAGCATTCCTGGGAAGGTCCAGAATGTTCAGGAATAGATTTTCCTCAAAGTTCATATATATGTGGGTGTTTTTTTTTTTTAAGACTCTTATGTTTTTGAAAGTCTTGTCCATATTTTTCTCCTCAAAGATAACCCTTTTCTCCCTTTTTTGGGTTTTTATTTTCTAGCTTTTTACTGATGTGGGATGCTCACATCATTTAAGACATACGTACTCAGATTTGATGGACTATTCCTACCAGATAATATAATTTACAGTTCATAAAAATTTAATAAAATCTATGCTTTTTACAAGCATTTTTTGTTTGTTTTACATTTCTCCAAAGGGATTATCACTGTTTACAGATTGTCAAGACTGTTAGGGAGAGCACAAGCATTCACACCTTGGGTTATGTATCCCAGTTTGAATAAAGACAGTATTTTATTCTGTTCTATAACTTGCTTTTATCTTATTTTATAAATTGGGCTTCTGTAAAAGTCTATATTTCTAAAGGGCATCTACTATTAAATAATTATTTTTTAAAACAATTATTGTAATGTGAAAGTAAATTTATAATTTCAGGTATTTTGGCATGATCCAATACAGATTAGTTCTGAGTAAATGCATCTTCTTATTGTTTGAGTCCCTCTAACCACATGTTACCCAATGTTACTATGCATATGTTATTATGAATATGAGTAAGTTTGACCAAAGGGCATATTATGACACATATCAAATATTGACACCAGATTCTTTTCGGGTATAATTTCTAAAGAGTTCATGATTTGGATTTTAAAGAAAAAGAGACCTTAATTAACAGTAAAAAAAGAAAAAAAAAGGCAGCTTTGTCACTGTATGTGTCAGTGATTTGATAAGTTTTTATTGAGCACTATTAAATTGCCAAGCACATAGATGTGAAGGGACTGAAGATACAAGTACAAATGCACATAGCTCAGTAAGTAGATAGAATTGTAAGCAAACAATTTTAAAACAATACATCCTATAATGATTAATTATAACATAGTATTACTAATAAGATAATAAATAATTATAGCTATACTGTTATATGACCATGTGCAATATGCCCTGGAAGCAAAAAGTATGTTAAGAATCGAGAAGTAGACAATCTAGCTAGAGATGTATTGCAGTTCTAGAAAATATTTGCAAGTATGATTTGCATAAGAATATTTAAATTACAATGCTGGCAAAGGATTATGTGTACTATTCTTTTTAAAAAATATATATTTTATTGAGTTTTTACAGAGAGGAAGAGAGAGGGATAGAAAGCTAGAAACATCAATGAGAGAGAAACATCGATCAGCCGCCTCCTGCACATTCTCTACTGGGAATGTGTCCGCAACCAGGGTACATGCCCTTGACCGAAATCGAACCTGGGACCCTTCAGTCCATAGACCGACACTCTATCTACTGGGCCAAACCAGTTTTGGCAATGTGTACTATTCTTCCTACTTGCATATTGATGGAAAGCAATATTGCAGATTGGAAACCTCACAGGATTGGGAATGAGACTATGTCAATCCAAACCTTCTTCTGCTACTTACTAGCTAGATGGCTTTAGGAAATGCACCTACCGTATTTTTCGGACCATAAGATACACCGGACCATAAGACGCACCAGTTTTTAGAGAAGGGAAATGAAGAAAAAAGATTCTGAAACAAAAAGTTCAGTGTTACCACTACAATGTGTAAACCCATAAATCATGCAGAGACTTTCTATGCTTTCTTTGCATAGTTTATGGGTATCTACACATTGTAGTGGTGAGAGAAGAGGCTGGAGAGTGTTTTACATTATGGTAAATGTTATTGGTTTGGTATCACAGAAAGTCTCTGAATACAATATACCGGTATGAAGTTTGTTGCAGTACAAACATTTTGACAGTTACTGGTATAATAGTATGAAGAGAAATTCTGACGTAGCGGCGTTATCAATCAGAACATCCAGCGGAGGGCGGAGTTTACTGGTGGGGAGATCTACAGTACGCCTACCCAGTAGTCAAGCACGGCAACAGAGGGCGGAGAGGAATGATTGGGGGAATAGACGCGGCATTCTTCAGGGCACGGAGTACGGGCCAGCAAGGGGTACAGGCGGTGATTACGGTTTGGATTACGCAGTTACCGTACACCGCACCTGGGCTGACATGGAGATGTGGCTGCAGCGAGGGCATGGAGGCTGACTACCATACATGGGAACTCCTCTACCACTCAGGGTTTACAGAGCGGGGCAGACACTCTGGGCACGGAGGAATGGACAGTGGCTGCAGCAAGCACACAGAGCCGGGCAAGCACACAGAGACCACACAGAGCCGGGCAAGTAAAAAAACTTTTTTTTTTAAAGTATATGTGTAGGCTATATTTGGACCATAAGAAGCAGGGACTTTTCCCCCCCACTTCTGGGGGGAAAAAATGCGTCTTATGGTCCAAAAAATACGGTATTTCTTTTACTCTCAGCTTCCTCATCTGCACAATGGAAGTTAATAATCAAGGCCTGCTTTATTAGATTTTTGTATGAATTAAATCTACTACTACAAAAACATCTACTACCACTTTTTTGATGCTTAAATTGTGGATATTTATATTCATCTGGAGATTATTTGTATAATTAACTGACCTTCATCTTGGTTTGAACATAATTTTAAAAATAAAGCTTTCAATAGTTGGTCTTGCAATTTTCACAAGCATTTTTTAAAAATACAACTTACTGTATAATTGAGTTCTTACAAAATATAATTCCTAATTAATCACTACATTGTTTTTCTGATGGTCTTGAAGGTTTGCAAATGATTGACAGAAACTGAAGTCAATTTTTTATATAATTTTACTAAAGAATGGCCACTATTCATAAATGGCTGTATTTAAAGTATATTCTAAAATCATTTTAGGTAGGAGAAATATACTAAAATGCTTGTTTTAGTTGGCAAATCTCTTGAATTTACTTTCTAATGTGAGAGGGGAGGATAATGAGTTATTAGCAAATAAAGTAATTTAGAGATTACAAAAATATTATTGGTATTAGGATGGGAGGAGTTAAGAGAAATCTTGTGCACTAAGTAAATTCTTGATAGTGTGAGTGAAATGATAAATTATTCTAAGGGAACTTTAGGCTATTTTATCTGTAATAAAAATTTAGTCAACTGAATAAATTATGTATATTAGTCAAACTGCTAGATTTGCATGGGAATGATAGCAATGCAAATTTTTTAAACCTTAATTTGCCTTGAAATTTTTAAAATATTGCTAAGATGAGTTGGAAGAATATAAGCTGAATTTTTTACTGTTTTAGATTCCTTTAATAATAATATAAATGAAATATTCCTATTTCATTCAAAATAATTTAAATTTTTAAAGCTTTAATTTGCTAAGAAACCTTAATTAGTGAAATTTTTAATAAAGGAATATTTTCTCATTTGTTAATGTTGTGTATGAATACAATAGACTATTAGAACAATTTCTATAACAGTATAGGCTTCAAATTTTGTTCTGACTTCCAGATTTCTGACTGGAAAATCTCAGATTGACACTGAATCCAACAGAACAAAGTTTAAAAGAAGATTCATTCATTATTTATAATCTACTGCTACAAAGCTATCCTTCAATATAAGCATTGAAAACTCTGGCTATAGATTTCTGACACTAACAAAAATGTGTAGCCATGCAGAGCTAATTGAAACTACAGGATATTTCAATAAGTCAATCAGTTAGTATTGAGAATTGGCTGTGTACTCAGCTTTGTGCAGTGAAGGGTATAGGGAGTTATCTTGGTAGAAAACACACATACAAAGAAATATTTTAAATTATGACTAAACCACAATATAAGATGTTTTAAACAGTTTTCTAATAATAACTTTGACTTTTAGGTAGAAATGATTAAATACTTGACAATGTCATTAAATTGTTGGAATCCTTTTGTGGAACAAATATTAATTGAGTGCTTGTCATGTTCCTGTAATGTGCACTGTGAAGAGGGCTTCCCATTGTCCGCTCAGAGTTTACATTTTTTTAAGGGAGAAAAACTATAAGTAACTGAACATTTTGGTATGAAGTCATCAATATGGTGAGATAGCAACTGGCACTGCATGGACATTTCTCTACTTAGATAGGATCCTTAGAGAAGTGTTCCCAATAAAGCAGACATTAGAGCCACTTAGGTAGCAAAAAGCATAGGACATTGGGAGAACATAAAGGCCACTGTTAGTATTTGTAGAGGGGAGGACAAGAAGTAGGATAATTTTATAACTCATAGAATATTGTTTTAAATTTAATTGAACCTATAATGGAAAATTAGTGAAATTATTTAAGCAGGGAGATAATCTATAAATAAAGATTTTTTAAAGTTCACCTTAATTACATTGAAAAATGCAAGAATAAAATTGAATTAAAGGTGGGTTTGGGGGAAAGATGGCTGTTGAGGGGAAGGAAGGCTGCAAGATAGTGTGTGAGTGAGAGAACAAAAAGAACGTGGATGTTAGGGAGTGTCTTTTTGTGAGTGAGGGACAGCTATACACCAATGGACAATTGGGGACTGCCAGATCGGCTCCCCTGACTGGGCAGCCTCTACTGCTGCTGAAATCTCTCCTGGAGTGGCCAGCTCTGCCACTGAGACCGTGCCATCTTGAAGGGGAGAGGGGCTGTGATCAGAAGCCTAGCCATACCTCCAACTAGAAAGAAATCAGATATTCCCTAGAACCCTACAATCACAACACCCAGAAACCAGATGCAAACCCACGAACACCAATTTCAAGCAGCAAAATATTAATACACAGACTTGGACAAGCCCTGTACCTTTTCACAGAAATGTCGTATATCATCTAGAGAAAGGTGAAGTCTGTAATACAGGCTAGAGGAAGAAATGCACACAGCTGAATCTAGAGTTTCAGAAGTCTGCACCCCACAAAATCCGAGGCCATTGGGGTCAGCTTAGCCCTTGAATGTGGAAGGGGTCCACAGGGATGCTGGCAGAAAGGAACTCTAGAAATCAACCTGTAACTGCATTGGGCACAGAAAGGCAGCCTGAAGTTCTACCCCTATACCTGCTGCGCAGTGCCAGGGAAAAACATTTGTGCAGATATGTGTACAGAGCCATGCACAGTGCTGGAAGAAAAAGTCAGGATTCTCGAGCTTACCCTGGCTTTTTTTTTTTTTTTTTTTCTCTCTTTAAATCCTTGCTTTTGATTACTGAGCCCCATATATAGGATCTCCCAATTGAAAACACTCCCAGAGATTGCAGGGTGAAGTTGTTTTTGTGGAACCTGGGGATCACAGTGGGGAGAAACAATAAAAAAAAACAGATCTGGGGCAGTCCATTCCACCAAACTGGTATTAAGTGTGGCAGGGAAAACAAAATCTAAATACTTGGTAGAGAGGACTTATAGGCCCAGATGTCAATACAGAAACACTGCCACCCAGGGGTTGAATCACAAATTGTCTCTTGTGTAAATACAACTAAAGGCAGGCTGAGAAATAAAGAAATACTGCCTATATGAAAACAGGATTGTGGCTTATGACACAGAGGAACAGTGGAATGTAGGGAACTTCAAAACTGTCCTGGCTACCTGACAGCAAACAGGCCTACCAAGCAGAACAGTAGAGAAAGTGAATGACCTTAACCATTGCACATTTTTTTTTAATCTTTTACTTAAGAAACTATTTTTTTTCTTTTTTCTCACTTGATTTTACCTTTTTATATAGTTACTTTATTTTTAATTAGTATTATTATTACTGTTATTTTGGCTTTTTTAAGTTTTATTTTATTTTTTCGTTTATTTTGGGATTAGTGTTCTACATTCTATTTTAATTTTTCCTTTAGCATAATTTTTCTCTATCTCAACTTTACCTTTATGCCAACACTCTCCTCCTCAATTTTTCCCTTTTGTTGTACTGTTTCTTCTTACCCCATTCCTGGTTTAGATTTTCCCTATTTTTTTACCCCCTGTTAAAAATTAATTCTACTTATCTGTCTAATTTCCACTTCCCTGCTCCAAGTCCATACACACATCTCTCTTCTCTTTATTCATTATCCAAATTGTTTTTCTCTCTTCCCTTTTCTTTTCTTTTTTTGTTTGTTTGTTTTATTTTGTTTTGTTTTGCCCTTCTTTCTCTCTGTCCTATTGTTGTTGGTTGTTTGATTTTTGATTAGTTAGTTTGTTTTCCTTGTTTATGTGATTGTTTATCTTTTTTGCTTCTGTTTTTACGCTCTTTGCTTGTTATTAGTTATTGTTTGCAGTTTGCATTCATCTCTGGGTGTTGGTTGTTTGCATTTATTTTTTTGTTTTTGTTGTTGTTCTATTAGCGTTTTCTCCCGATTGGCGTTTTTCCCCTTCTTTTTTTATTCTCTTTCTTTTTTTTCTTACTTTTTTCCCCTTTCCTCAATATCATTTTTGCACCCCTTTTTTTTTTAATCCCCTAATTCTGTTTTCTCTGATGGTAACCTTTATTTGGGGTTATTAGTATAGTGAATACATTTGGGTTCAGTGCCTTGTGTGTTGTGCCTTGTTTTGTTGTATCTTGTGCCTTTAAATCAACACAGAAGAGAGAGAACTACATAACCAGACACCTGGAGAGGAGTGATTATGGGGAGACAAATAAACCTCCCGCATATGAAAGAAAAGGAGGCATCACAAGAAAAGGAAGTAAACAAAATGAGGCAAACAAAATGTAAGATTAAAAAAAAAAAATCAGAGAAATGGTCATAAGATCCCTGAAAATGTTCATAAGGAAGACAAACTCAACAATATGTGTAAGAACCAAGAGGAAATGAAGAAGAAACAAGAAGAAATGAAAAATAGCATTGCTGCAATAAAAAACTCAATAGAAAGCATCAATAGTAGACTAGAAGGAATGGAGGACTGCATCAGTGAGCTAAAAGACAAGGTATGAAAAAATACCCAAACAGAATAGCTTTTAGACTCTAGGAAAAGAGCCTAAAGAAACTTTGGGAGAACACAAAATAAAACAACATCCACATAATAAAGGTGCCAGAATGAGAAGAAACTGAATAAGGAATAGAAAACATGTTTGAAGAAATAATGACAGAAAATTTCCCTGATATAAAAGATAAAACTCATACAATTCCAAGAAGTTCACAGAGTCCCAGACAAAATGAATTCCAAAAGACCAACATCAAGGCACATTATAATTAAATTGGCAAACATCAATAACAAAGTAAGGATCTTAAAAGTGGCCAGACAGAGACAGAAAGTTAACTACAAAGGATCCCTCATCAGAATAGTGACTGATTTCTCAGCAGAAATACATCAGGCCAGAAGGGAAGGAAATGAAATATACAAAGTCATGCAAAGGAAAGGTCTGAATCCAAGAATACTGTACCCAGCAAGACTATCAATCAAAATTGAGGGTGAAATCAGAAACTTCGCAGACAAAAAACAACTAAGGGAGTTTATTACCACAAAACCATCCATGCAAAAAATGCTAAAAGGTCTTCTTTTTAATGCTGTAAAAAGAAGAAATAGGAAGTGAAGAAGGAACACAGACAAAGAATAAAAATGGTGACAAACAAGTACCTTGCAATAATTTTAAATGTAAATGGATTAAATGCCCCAATCAAAAGACATAGGATAGTTGAGTGGATAAGGAAACATGACCTATATTTCTGCTATCTACAGGAGACCCACCTAAGCAAAAGGGACTCACACAGACTGATGGTGAAGGGATGGAAAAAGGTTTTTCAAGTGAATGGAAATGAAAAAAAAGCTCAAGTAGCAATACTTATACCTTACAAATTAGACCTTAAAGTGAAGGACATAACAAGAGAAAAGGAAGGCCCCTTCATAATACTAAAGGGAGTAATTCAACAAGAAGATATAACTCTGGTAAAAATATATCTACCCTAAACTGGAGCACCCAAATACATATAAAAACTTCTGGAACATATCAAGGGAGAGATTGACAACAATACAGTCATAGTAGGGGACTTTAATACCCTACTAACATCAGTGAATAAATCCTCTAAACAAAAAAATCAACAATGAAACATCAGTCCTAAATGAATCACTAGATCAAATGGAATTAATTGACATATTCAGAACTTTTCACCCCACAGCCATGGGATATACATTATTCTCAAGTGTACATGGGTCATTTGCAAATACAGACCATATATTGGGACACAGGCAAAGATATAAGAAGCATGATGGCAATAAATAACAATGAAAGCACAACAATCCAAAATCTATGGGTCAAAATGAAAGCAATCTTGAGAGGTAACTTCATAACTCTACAGGCCTATCTCAAAAAAACAAAACAAAACAAAAAACAACAATGGTAATAAATTATCTAACCATACAACTCAAAGACTTAGAAAGAGAGCAACAAGAAAAGCCCAGCATAAACAGAAGGAAGGAAATAATAAATATCAGAGTGGAGATAAATGACATAGAGACAAAAAAAAAAAAAAAAAGTATAAAAGGTCAACAAAACCTAGAGCTGGTTCTTTGAAAGGAAAAACAAGATTGATGTACCTCTAGCCAGGCTCACCAAGAAGCAAAGAGAGAGGACTCAAATAAACAAAATCAGAAATGAAAGAGGTGAAGTAACAACTGATCCCACAGAAATATAAATGAGTATGGAAAAAATACTATGAACAACTCTATTCCAACAAAATGGACAACCTAGATGAAATGGACATATTCTTAGAAAAATACAACTTTCTAAAACTCAACCAAGGAGAATAAAAAAACCTGAATAAGCCGATAACTACCAAAGAAATTGAAACAGAGATAAAAAATCTTCCAGCAAACAAAAGCTCTGGTCTGGATGGCTTCACAGGGGAGCTATACCAAGCATTCAAAGAAGAACTAAAACCTATCCACCTCAGACTATTCAAAAAAATTCAAGAGGAAGGCACACTTCCAAGCTCTTTCTATGAGACCAGTATTATTCTAATCCTAAAACCAGATAAAGACACACACAAAAAAGTAGAACTGCAGACCAATATCCTTGATGAAAATAGATGCTAAAATTCTCAACAAAATTCTAGCAAATCAGATTCAGCATCACATTAGAAAGATCATAAACCATGACCATGTTAGATATATATTCTGGGGATGCAAAGATGGTACAATATACTCAAATCAATAAATGCGATACATCACATAAACTGAGAGACAAAAATCACATAATATCAATTGATGCAGAAAAAGCATTTGTCAAAATTCAATACCCTTTCTTGATAAAAACTCTCATCAAAGTGGAAACAGAGGGATCATACCTCAACATAATAAGAGCCCTATATAACAAATCTATAGCCAATATTATACTCAATGGGCAAATACTAAACTCATTTCCCATAAAAATAAGAACAAGACAAGGATGCTCATTTTCACCACTCCTGTTCAACATAGTACTAGAAGTACTAGCCATAGTGATCAGACAAGAAGAAAAAATAAAAGGTATCCAAATTAGAAAAGAAGTGAAATTGTCCTTATTCACAAATGACATGATACTATACATAGAATACCCCAAAGACTTCATAAAAAACTACTGAACATAAGAAATGAATTTGACAATGTATGAGGACACAAAATTAACACCCAGAAATCTATGGCTTTTTTTATACACTGATAACACAGCTATCCTGAGAAAGAAGGACAAAGTTGAAGGGATAATAATACCAGATAGCAAGCTATATTACCACCCCACAGTTCTCAAAACTGTCTGGTACTGGCATAAGAACAGAAATATAGACCAATGGAACATAATAGAAAACCCGGAAATTTACCCAATCCATTATATTCAATTAGTATTTGACAATGGCGTCAAAACAGTCTCTTTAACAAATGGTGCTTGGAAATTTGGTCAGATACATGCAAAAAATGAAACTAGATCACCAACTTACATCATTCACAAAAACATGTAGCAATACCTTTACAGACAGATCCTAGGGCAAGAGAGACTAAGGAGAAGATAAACAAATGGGACTACATCAAAATAAAAAGCTTCTGCACAGCAAAAGAAGCCATCATCAGCCCTGACTAGTTTGGCTCAGTGGATAGAGCGTCAGCCTGCGGAATAAAGGTTCTTGGGTTCAATTCCAGTCAAGGGCATGTGCCTTCGTTGCAGGCACAACCCTGATGGGAGGTGTGCAGGAGGCAGCTGATAGCTGTTTCTCTCTCATAGATGTTTCTGGCTCTCTATCCCTCTCCCTTCCTCTCTGTAAATAAAATCAATAAAATATATTTTCTTTTTTTTTTAAAAAAGAAGCCATCATCAAAACAACAAGAAAAAAGCCACTGCATGAAAGAACATATTTACCAATGTTATCACCAAAAAGGGTTTAATCTCCAACATTTGCAGGAAACTCATACTTTACAAAAGGAAAATAAACAGTCCAATCAAAAAATGGGCAAAGAACCTAAATAGACACTTTTCAAAAGAGGACATACAAAAAGCCAAGGGACATATGAAAACATGCTCAGTCACTAAACATCTGAGAGATGCAAATCAAAACAACAATGAGGTGCCATCTCACACCTGTCAGGATGGCTATCATCAACAAATAACCAAATGACAAGTGCTGGCAAGGATGTGTAGAAAAAGGAACCCTTCTGCACTGCTGGTGGGAATGCAGACTGGTGCAGCCACTTAGAGAAGAGTATAGTGTTTCCCCAAAAATTTAAAAATGGAACTGTCATTTGACTCAGTAATAACACTTCTAGGAATATATCCCAAGAAAACAAACACCAGTCAGAAAGGATATATGCACTCCTATGTTCATAGCAGCACAATTTACAATAGCTTAGATTTGGAAACAATTTAAATGCCCATCAGAAGATCAGTGGATTAGAAAACTATGGTATATTTACACAATGGAATATTATACTGCTATATAAAACATAAGGAATTCTTACCATTTGCAGCAATATGGATGGAACTGGAGACCATTATACTGAGTGAAATAAGCCAGTCAGTGAAATAAAAATACTACATGTTCTCACACATTTATGGATAATAAAGAACATTATAACCTGATGAAGAAAAAGATAGATACAGAGGCAGAGAAGCATTGAACAAACTGTCAAATTACAGTGGGAATTCTCTGGAGAGTTAGGTTGTTAAGAGATCAACTGAAGGACTTGTATGCATGCATATAATCATAGCCAATGGACATAAGACACTATAGCAGGGGCGGGGGGGCATATGCCGGAGGGTAGGGGAGCCTGGGAAAAGGTTAATGGAAAAAAAAGAAAAGGAGACATATGTACTACTATTTGTAATACTTTAAACAATAAAAACACACACAAATTAAATACATCATTCAGGAATATTTCCTTGAGAGAAAGAGTCAATAATGAAGCCAAAAATCATCAGTAATAAGTTTTGGACATAAAATATGTGGTCAGTATTGAACTTGCTTTCGTACAGAGGTGCCATCTTAATTTAATTCAGGAGATTTAAATTAGAATTGGTGTTTATTAAATTAATTAGATATAAATTACAGACTTGGGTTTTGCATTTTTAAAGCACTTGAACAAACATCATCTCACTCTGTATACCATGCTGGTTCTCAAGAAGCAAACAGGGCTTTAAACAGGGCATACAATAAGCTAAAACCTGACAAATGAGGCAAAGAGAATCACAGGAAAAGCAAGAAGAAAAATAAATATATGTGGAAATGCCCTGGGCGAGGGACGAGCTTGGCATGATGAATGAACTGAAAGGACACTGTTATAAAGTAATCTTGAGAGAAAAGAGTGGAAGTTAGTATTCTTTTCTAGATTATTAACCTAAAGATTAAGACAATGATGTAACTTGTACAAATTTTTATTAGTCTCTAGAATTTTCAGAAGTAGGGTCTAGATTTCTAAAAGTACCATACTATATTGATCCCTTCCTGCCAAAGTTGAGGTACTATGTTCATAACCAATAATATTATATCCTAAGTAGAATTATTGACTTGAATCCCACATTATCAGTGCATCATGTCAGTTGACTTAGGTCCCAGATATTGTATCTGGGTAATCTCTAAACTATTACTCTTCCACCAGAACAGTTATGATTATCATGAAGATTAACTCAATTTTATTGTGTTCCATTCTTCTAATATTCTGCATTTAGCCTGTAACTTAAACTTCCTGAATGCAAAGTTTACAATTTCTCTAACACTAAAGTACTAGTAGTCCATTTTATCCTTATAATTTGACTTCAGAGAAAATTGTGTAGTTTTGAATAAAACATGAATCATTGAAAATTAACTGAATAAAACATTTAATACCATCTGTAATCTACTTTCTTTCTTAGTGATCTAATTCAATATTAGCTAAGAGGAAAAAAAAGATTTATAAAGAAATTAAAACTCTCAATAAGTCAAAAATAACATTTTCTTTAATGTGTATAAGAAAAAACAAAATATTTGTGCATTTTTATGAAGATGTAGTATCTATTATTTGTGATTCTTGAAAAACAGTAGATAGAAAATATAATGGAATTGAAGAAAGTCCAGGAAGAAAAGAGCAGACTAACACAGAGAGCAAGGAAAGATCTCAAGAGGATAAATGTATTGGTGGATCTTCCATCTTTACTAAATGAGAGGGGCATTAACAAAATTAACATGATACAGCTAGAGCTTACTCTTGGAGCAACCAGCCCTGGATTTGAATTATTGTTCTGGCACTTAATAACTGTGTAAACTTGAAAGAGTCTCTTAGAGTCTGTTTCCCAGTCAGAAAAACAGAAGTTAATAATACTTCAAAAGAACTAAAGGTCTCGGGGAAAATAAATTATATCTTTCATCAAAAGGCCCAGCAAATACACTTTAAACGATATTCAACAAATCATAATCACCTCCTTTCTACACTCCTGTATCTAAAGGGAAATAGTATGTACACTATGGAACTCTTAGCTAATAAGTAAATTATAAAATCAAATAATATAGACAGCAACTATCACTGCTGTTTAGGTACTAAAATAGTGCATTGATGCTCATGAATTACAAGGAAAAACTGGATTCTTAAAAGTTGCCCTTAAAAAACAATCACATACTTTAACAATACGATCTCTGATGGCAATTTCAGACTGTTACCTGGATTGATTAATGATAGAATTGTGACAATAATTATGTTATCAAAATCTTTGTCCATTGGTCATAATTATCAGAGTGAGCCTTGTGATTATGACAAATATTCTAAATGTAATTTATTAATAGTATTAAAATATTACCAATTTTTAATGTTGATGCATTCCTCTATTCCCTTTACCTGACCTGGACATATAGGATCACTCTGGGAAGACAGTGGCCAGAGGATAATGTCTCATACACTGTCACTCTCCCACACTAGGGGAAGTCTGAAGATGCCAATGATAGATAACACCCCTAGTCTATCAAAAGAAAGCAAATGATAATATTTTGGGCAATGGAAAATATTCTAAATGTATTATATTAAACCAACAAGAATTCATCACTGAGTAATAGGGAATAGAAAAAGATAAGCCTAAGGAGAAATAGTTATTTGCACACAGAAAACCCTTCTCATAATAAATATTTAACTCAATGCCGGTGAGGTTGTCACCAGCGATCCCACTTTGTTGAATTCCTGTGTTTATTTGAGATCACAGTATATGAAAGATTCATAACTTTGGTTATTTGCATTTTGCAGTCAGTAACACCTGAGCGTGTTAAAGACAAGAGGAAGGCTTTTGAAAGTAATAGTTTCTTTGATAAAATGCAAAAACACAACTTAATTCATTTTGTGAATTTAGTTTGTAAAAATATATTAGAAACAAAATGTTAAATCCAGTGAAAACCATCTGTTATTGAACTTCATATACCATTGCTGTTCATATTCTTTCCTTAACATTTAAAGAAGATATAGATAACATAATTTTCCTGTGTGATTTTTCTGCCTTTGCACTTTAAGAAGTAACCATCATTTCCCAAAGAAATGTTGGAGTTAATAGGGGGTCTTAACTCTTTCCTTTCCAAAATGTGGATTACTTAATTATCTTTCCTGCTCATACTACTGTCAATCAGGTCTAGATGTTGTGGTGCAGTTTACTTCCTAGTGGGAAAAGACAAACAAGTAAGTAATGTCATGGGATTTAATGATTATGTAGGAAAATTAAGCAAGAAAGAATTAGAGAATGCTGAGGAAGCCGCAACAATCATTTTAAATGATATGGTTAGAGAAATTCTCTGTGATGAGTGACATTTGAGAAGAGGCCCAAATAAAGAGGTAGGAGGGAACTTGCAGCTACAAGGGCAGCAGTCACCAGGGCAATGTTCTGAGGCGTGTCATTGGCATGTTAGAGCAGCAATAAATGGCGTAGGAAAAATAATTTAATAGATGACTTAATTAATTGTTATCTCCAGTGATAGGAAAATCTCAGTAACATTCTCATTTCCTTGTTGCTGTTTTGTTATTTTTTTTTCTCCCCTTCTAGAATCTGTCTTTTCCCAAAGACTCACCATCCTTTTCAGTTGTTTTTACCATAATTGGGCCGAAGATATATACTTGAAATCTACCTTCCTATACTAATGGCGGTTTAACTTTAAAACAAAGTTCCCTTAGATTTGCCTTTAGCATGCAATGTCTTTGATAATAGAACAAGTTCATATATTTATACACTGAACTCTCTTGCTTGCATCACTGATAATCAAGTTCATTTATTAAAAATATATTTGACTTTGCTACCTATGTGATGTAAAATTCTTCCACAATGCACCTAGTTTGGACTGCTTTTATTTTCACTCATTCTATTTTAATCCAATGGCATGTTATGAGGATTTGAGGTGTGTGTGTGTATTTTTTTTCAGCTCTGTGTTGTCGTTTTTTCACATATACTTTATTCCTTCCTCTTAAAACATTAATTAGGCAAAGTTGTAAATTATCAATGTTTTATTTGCAATTAAAGTTCTAAGATACAACCTGCCAAATTACCCTGATTTTCTCAAACAATTTTTCTAACTCGTTAAATTGTTCCTTGTCTTTGGATTTTTTCCTTTTCTGTTAAATTAAAGCATATGCAAATATGGGTGGAATAGTGTAGTAAGGTCTCATGTACCAATCACCTGAATTTTCTTATCAATTCATTAATCTTTTTTTTTTTCACCTTTACTTCATTCATATCATTCACTTACTCCCCTGGTGGATTATTTTAAAGCAAATCCCAGTTATTATATCACTTTACGTAGAAATATAAATTGATGAACAGGTAGAGAATAAAGCTTTTTATTATTTAAGAAATGCATACACATGAAACCATAAAACTCTTAAAAGAAAACATATTCAGTAAGCCTGTTGACATCAGCCTTGGTTATAGTTTTTAGGATCTGACACCAAAAACAAAAATAAAAAAAAGTGGTCTATAAATCTAAAAAGTGGCCTATAAATCTAAAAAGCTTCTACCTACCTTGGTTGCAGGCTCCTCCCTGGCCCTGGCCATCGCCCTGATTGGGGCTCCTGCAAGAGGCAAGAAATTGACCTATTTCTCTCACAATGTTTCTCTGTCTCTCCCACTCTCTCTAGAAATCAGTAGGGGGAAAAGCAATGCTGCCTAATAAAGAAAAGCTTTTATTAGGTAGTGAGTTTTGGTTTTTAGTTATTCAAATAGAGGCTAAATTGTAACCTGTTTAGGTGATTGTGGATGCAATTCTTGATATAGGAGGATGTGTGTTAAGTGAATAAGCTAGTTGGCACTAATAACTCTCCCTGCTTTAAGCCACTTTGATTCATATAAATTATGCTAGAGACCAGTTGGTATTGAAAAAAATATTTACATAAGGTCTACATTAATTGAGAAATTGCCTTTTATCCTATTTTTGTTTATATTACTTTACAAGCTTAGCCATTTAAAGGCTGATTTACCTGACAGCTTTTACTTTCATTACATAAATTCACTAACTGCTTTGTTGCCTGGTCTAATGACATTAAGAGAAAATGGGCATCTGGAATAACACAGCGAGGGTCCACTTTACCCAGATTCTTTTTAGCAGTTGGATAGCTACCTGATGGTCATACCCACTGTTCTCTCTGAACATTCGCGCTCCATAACTGTCTTTTACAATGCAATCCATTTGCTTCCTTCACTTGACTCTACTGAAGAAATAAATAGACCTAAGCTGTGCTTATACTAAGAAGGAGAGAGTAAGTGGTGGTGGTAGGGAGGAGAAATACCTTACTTTAAAAGTAACATTAAGATTTATGGGCCCACTAAATCTGCATTTACTTGAGTATTTTTAAATAGCAAGAATATCTAGTAAATTTTAAAGGTTCATAAATATTTATTCATATAGAAATTCATAACTCAAAAGGCTAACATTTATATGACGAGGTGTTCATTGGCATATTGTCCTCTACGATGTAAAAGTTCCCTCTTGTGAGTATTGTTTCTTTAGTATAGAGAAAATATTCCCCAATGGCTTAGGCCCTTATGTCCACATATCATTTTTTTCACATATATGGGGCATTTGTATTTGAAATATTGCTTTAAAATGAGAGATTTAACCCCTGCAAAACAGTTCTTACTGTTCAGACTTTTTTTCCTAAGTAAGTACATATGATTTAGAAAATCAGTGTATCAGATATGCCAGTATAATGGCCATTTATTATAGTTATTTATTCATAATGTATTAATGCTTTCCAACATAAAGGTTTAACTAAAGGATTGGTGTAATGTCAATACAATTTTTAAAATGTTATTATACTTTGATTATGAATTGTTAGATTAAAAACTTAAAATCTGTGCTTGTAATTTACTCTGAGTGTGAGTAATTCTGAGTGTATACATGTGTTATGTATGGGCAATGCATTTTCACAGATCCAGGAAACTTATCAGTGTTTTCCTTTTGGATAGAGTCAAGTTTCTCTTCCTAATACTATTTGCTCTATGTATATGTACCCAAGATGACTATTCTTTTTTTCTGACTGTATTAATATAAGATAACACAGTGTAATTGACAGATTTGTCACATACTATGTAGGCTAGATATACTTAAGAACAAATGGCTCTTAACTTAGACATTCACATTAGAATTTAGTTTGTGTTTGTGGCAAAATATTAATCTTAAACCCACATATTACAGAAATAGTCATAGTCTCTAATGTTCAAAGTCTGTATTAAATATTAAGAGCAAGACTTGATGAGTATGCTTGGAGAAATAAAGAATAAACTTCACTCTGATAAAACCTTTTGAAGGGAGAAGATGTATATTATGGAAACACATAATACAATGTAGGGAAAGTTACTTCTTACAAGAAATCGGAAAGACTACTGAGATCCTGAGTATGAGTTTGAGTAGCGGGAGAGATGATTAAATGAGGCAGAGAAACAAAAATATTTAGAAATAGAGAAACAAGCATTCTTTCTATTTGAAATAAAAACCTCATAGGGAGGAAAAACACCTAGATAGATTTAGATTAATTTAAAATTACTGGCAGCAAGTGTTCTATTTCCCAAGTAATAGAAGAGACTTACTTTCAGAGGGACCTCAGTGACAGAGTGAAGGGCAACTTGTTGATGGCATAGAGAAGACAGAAAAACACACAAGCAGCCCTTTTCCCACCAGAGTGGTCATATCTAGACCTCTCCTTTCAATTGTGGAGAGAAGAAAGGAAGAGGATACACACTGACAGAGGGAAGTGACACTTAGTGGGAGATGAAAATTGAATTGACTGAATATCCCAATGAGAATTTGGAGGTGACACTGAATTGTACTGAATGACTATTTGTTGGCAAGTTTTGTCTTATTGTTAATCCATACATTTCCTTATATCTCAATACAATTAAGAGAAGTATGGATAGGGACAGATATGCCATAAGCAGGAATGGTGTTCTAAGAAGAGATAATATATAGTATAGGGAATAGTTGGATGTTTTTGCATGTATGTATCATAGTGCATACATGCTAACACATCTTAAATATTCATCCAATTCATTTACTTCTATTTCCAATACCCCTGACCAAGCTATAAATACGTTTTTCTTGAAATACCCTTAATTTTATTTTCCTAAACCATTTTTTTCTCCTCCAAATTGTAGGCAGGACTATATTTTCAAATTGCAAATATGACCATATTGCTTATCTTAGTATGTAGACCATAATTGCTAACATAGCATGCAGCTTCCTGCCAATTTTTTTCTTCAATCTTCCTGACTTTTCTTCCGTCTCATTTAACACATTTTCTCATAAGCTCTCTACACTTTTTGAATCAATCTTAATATTTTTCAGGGCCTTTGGACTATCTCTTTCTTCTCTATCAAGTATTTTCCACCACTCATCTCTTGGTTCAGTTAATTACTACTCAATTACGAGTTTAGTGAAAGATATTACTTTGTCATAAACACTTCTCTGATCAGCCCAAGGTAGTTCACATCCTCTTGCTGTTTTCTTTCATATCTCCCTCTGTATTTCATTCACAACACTTTGGAAGTGTGTAATTTTATACCTATATCATAATTTTATTTCCTTTCCCTTGCATATTCTGTAAACTCAGTACAAGTTAGAACCTGCCTATTTGTTTCACTATGCTACACCTAATGCCAAGCAGAGAGTGAAACCTAATAGGCACCAAAATATGTTAAATCATTGTGTGAATGCATGAATTAATGAGTATGTGAATACAAATACATTAATGTAAACATTCTTCTATGACACATACAAATATAGGAGTTCCTAAGGAGATGGAGAATGATAATGAACCATTACCAGAAATAATGTTTGATAATACTTTTGTTTTCCAGATATTTAAATATCATTTATATTAATATTCATGCAAATTAAGTCTCTTTTAAAATGCATTGAAAATACTTGGGGAGATAATTAATCATGAGTTTTTTGTTGCTATTGTGTTTTATTTTGTTTTTATTTTATAATATTGCTCATAGGGATAGAAGAAGACTAAATCTTGAGCAAAAGCTAGCTCTAAGTATACTAGAGGTTGGGTGATAATTCATGCAAAGGTGGGGCTGGCTGGGGGGAGGGGCCATGGGTGCCTGGCCAGCCAACCCTGACCCCTGGTTGAACCCCCAGTGGAACTCCTGGTTGAGGGGATAATTTGCATATTAGCCTTTTATTATATAGGATAACACAAACTTGAAATGTGGGTTGAAAGAGTTCTATTTTTACCCTTTATTTTATACTAGTGGCCCGTGCACAAAATGTAAGCATGGAATGGGGGGAAGGGGTCCCTCAGCCTGCCTGCACCCTCTTCAATCTGGCCTCCTGCCAGCTTACTTGGCTTCCCGACTGCTCTCCCGCCAATTACTTGGCTCAGACAGAGCTGCCATTTTTGTCACATCAACTTGCATATTCCCTCCTTATTGGTGGTAGGTACCATCATCTTTATCACAAAGTGATGATTAATTTGCATATTACTCTTTTATAAGATAGGATACTGTGTTAAATGATTTAATAATGAATATTTGAGAGTGAATCCTTGCCTTAATCTGTATTTGCATGTTATTTGAGTTAGTTAATCTGTATCTCATTGGCTAAACAATAAAAGAAGAGACTACTGGATGCTATTCCCTACATGTGATTCAGAGACTCAAGTAGATTCCATTGTGGGAAAACTACATATTCAAAGAGTGGCCTCTAAAATCTCCACACCCAGCTTTAGAATGGTATTCCATTCTTAGACTGTCATTTCATTGGCTAGTGTTCCATTACCTACCTATATCTTGCTTCAGAAGAGCAGGAAAAGGCACATTAGGAATGCTTCAGAAAAAAGGATGCAAGAATATATATTGAAAAATTGAGATTCTTGGCATTTTTGGGGAAGCTATTATAGGTTAAATTGTGCCTCCCCAAAAGACATATTGAGGTCTTATATATGGGCAGTGCATTTTCATATTATTTGGAAATAATAGGCCCTTTATAGATCTAATCAAGCTAAGATCAGGTCGCACTGAGTTATAGTGGGCCCTACTTCAACATGATTATTGTCTTTATAAGAAGAGAAAACAAAACCAAAGACATAGGGAGGAGAAGGCCATGTAAAAATATGGAGACACACATACAGAGAGGGAAGTCAGCCTTGAAGCCGGGGACAGAGACTGGTACGATGCTCCCACAAGGCAAAGGATGCCTATAGCTATCAGAAGCTGGAAGAGGCAGAGAAGTATCCTCATGTAGAGTTTTAGGAAGAAGCACGGCTGCTAAAACATGATTCGGGGCTTCTAGCTTTCACAACTGGGAAATAATAAATTTATGTTGTTTCATGCCTCCCGGTTTGTGGTAATTTGTTATGGCAGTCCTGGGGAACTAATAGAGATTTTTGATAAATTAGAAACATGGAAGAAAGTAGGAAGTTAATCATATCCTTCCAAAAGTAAAACAAGTTGTGAGAAGAGGTAGATTATTTTATTCATTGGATTTACAATAAATCTAGTCTATTTTTTGATGCTTTAGATACTTGTTGAAGAGCCACAATGTTTTTCATTAGTTTAATATTTAATATTTAAAAAAGAGAAAAGAGAAAAGAATGAGCTCAATGAGCTCAGTACCTGAATTATGGCCATTTGGGGATATGAGTTTAATACCAAAAGCTTATAAATTTGAATGGAGCTACAGGTGAGTAACACATGTCTATTGGCCACCTATATTGTCTAACTATGTGTATTATGCAAAACTCAGAAGGTATATTTTAGGGTTGAGGAAGAAATTAAGGGATCAGAGAGTTCTGCAGTATAATTCCTGTGCAGCCATTTACTCTGCCCTCCTTAGTATAGTAGAGTAAATTCATGTCTTTGCATAAAATATAAACTTGTTTCTAGTAGGGGTCTCTTCTCTTACCTAAATTTACAATCTCTAACAGTCTATTTTTTTTTAAATTTCCCTTCACTTATTATCTTAATTTGTTGTGCTCAATATTAAATAATGGTCCTCAATTTTACTCATTAAGTAAATGAACTAGTTTTTCCCTTCCTTGGTACCTAACTTCTTTCAAAACCCTCTCTCTACTGAATAATTTTCAAAGAAAGCATTTTATTCCCAAAGCACTGTAATCTAATTTCTTTCCAAACCATGTGCTAATTCTTTCATTTAGGAAATCAGTGAACTTCTCATCCCATTACTACTTTTCAAGTTTGTTCTACTTCAAACACATTTGTGTAGTTAATAAAAATGTTTTGTTTTGTTTTGTTTTTTTCACTCCTCATTTGAAAAAGCAATCCAGTCTTTTCCCTACATGGGAGGAAAATGCACAAATTCTCTCCTTCTTTCTTATAAGTTCAGTAGTGATAGCAAGCTGATCAAACAACGGAGCATCGATGCTTTAGCACCATGCAGCAGATCATCTTTGCAGGTCTGAATGCTGCACTGGCAAGTACAGAACTGGGCACGTGTCTCCTGTAGGCATTCACAGAATCATAGACTAGAGAACCAGCCAGGGAAGGCAGATCCACTAAGCCCACTCTTCCTCATTTTTCTTTCTTTTTGCCTGATCTTCCTTTTACTCCTGTTTGAATACTTGAGAGAGGTTCCATAAATCAGTACTGCAGTGCAGTCACAGGGACAAGAGGGAAGAACTTCCCCTCCCTTCCGCTGACCCTGTGTAACAAATCAGGTCTTTTGTTCAGATTTGTCAGTACTATTTCCTTCTTTTATAAACTCCTAATTTGGTTTCCATGACACCAGACTTCTCTTGCTATCTCACTGACCACAAGGTTAGGGTTCTTTTCATTAATTATTGAATATTTTACTTAAATTCCAATACACTGCATCAATGTTTGGACCCATGCTTTCTTTTCCTACTAAGAAGTTATGGGAACATTTCTAATTTACTAATATTCTAATTACCAATATTGAACATATCTTGTATGCTATGCCAGCATAGCCAAGGGTTCAGTGAGCCTGAAGGGAGGCATGGAAGGATTGAAGAAAAGACAGACAAAGAGAATAAGCTGGGTCTAAGTGGACCTCCTGTGCCTGGCTGAGGCCATAGAGAAAGATCCAGATGGCAAACTGAGACTTTTCTTTATAGCCAGAGGAAAACAAAATAGTGGTCATGATAGTTACAATGTTCTAGTGAGTTTCACTTGTTTTGGCAGCACTTGCTGCACCTCCCACAGCCCATTAGCTACCCAGATAGTATCTAGGGAGTGTCATAAGGTCAAGCTTATTTATGCTAAGAGGGCTGTGCCTTCTAAGGTGGGACTTGTTTGTGGCTTTGTTAACAGGCTTAACCCTATAGCCGCTTCCAATAATCTTTTCCTTACATATCCCACTCTTTACAGAAGGATTTTTATATAAATTTGCCCTAGCCAGTTTTTGTTCGGTGATTAGAGCTTTGGCCTGCAGACCAAAGAGTTCCGGGTTCAATTCCATTCAAGGGCATGTACCTCAATTGCAGGCTCCTACTTGGCCCAGGACCTGGTCAGGGTGCCTGCAGGAGGCAACCAATAAATGTGTTTCTCTCACATGATATTTCTCTCTGTCTTTCCTCCTCTCTTCCACTCTCTCTAAAAATAATTGGAAAAATATCCTTGGATGAGGATTAAAAATAAAAATTATGTATTTAAAAAAAAAAAGTTCAAGAGTGAAAAAAGAGGAGGGAACATTAATCATTTATCAATACCAGTTTATACTTTGTATGCCTTTGTTGCATACTAAATAATTATTATCTTATAGAAGTAACATCTTAACCTTTTATTTAAAACTAGAGGCCCGGCCGAGACTGGTTTGGCTCAATGGATAGAGCATCGGCTTGTGGACTGAAGGGACCCGGGTTCGATTCCGGTCAAGGGCATGTACCTTGGTTGTGGGCATATCCCCAGTAGGGGGTGTGCAAGAGGCAGCTGGTCGATGACTCTCTCTCATTGATGTTTCTAGCTCTCTCCCTTCCTCTCTGTACAAAATCAATAAAATATATTTTAAAAAATAATTAATAAATAAATAAAAATAAAAAAATAAAACTAGAAGCCTGGTGCACAAAATTCATGCACATGGGAGGGGTGTCCCTCAGCTCAGCCTGCACCCTCTTGTAGTCTGAGACACTTTGGGGGATGTCTCAGGGATTGGGCCTAAACCAGCAGTCAGTCATCCCTCTCCCAATCCAGGACTGCTGGCTCCTAACTGCTCGCCTGTCTGCCTGTTTGCCCCTAACCTCATGCTTGCCTGCCTTACCAACCCTAATACTTGCCTGCCTGCCCAATTGCCCCTAACCATTCTGCCTGCCAGATCACCCCTAACTGCCTCTGTCTTGGCCCCTGCCACCACAGCTTCATCTGGAAGGATGTCTGGAATGATGTCTAGAAGGTCTTTTGGCTATCTTGTCTAATTAGCATATTATGCTTTTATTATTATAGATAACCTAACAATTTGAATTCTTAATAGTTCATGCAATTATTACCAAATAGTAATTGTGAAAGATTCGGCTATTGAAGTTTTGAAAGACTCACATGGATACATGCTTATAATTCATGGGATCTTCCACCCTACCTCTTCCTGTTCTTGTAAGCAATGATATTTATAAATTACTAATTAGTGTTGCTTGTTACATTAATAGAGTATGAGTTATATATCTAGTATTTTTTAAATGTCTTTCTTAAATCATACCCTTGAAAAATGTGAAATACCTATCATATTTGGTATATAATACCTTTAGTTTTTCACAAATTCCTGGCTCCAAACTACTGTTTTTGATCTGTTGCTCTATTTTCTTATTTCTGAAACACTTCAAATTCTATTTATGACATTTTCTAGCAGTCCCCATTTGTCCCTGCACTCAGATCTCTCTTTTTCTTTTTTACTTACAGATCTCTTCTTTTTTACTTCCAATTTTGAGAGATTCACCATGTTGGCTGCCATCCCATTCCCACTACCTTAGCTAAACCCTGGGAACTTCATTTTCAACAATCTGGCTTTACTACCACTACTAGTGTTATTATTATTATTATTACTATTATTAGTGATTTTACCCTCTTCCTAACACCTTTACCTCTTAATTATTAATTTAATAATAATTTTTGCCCTGGACAAGTGGCTAGGTTGGAGCATCATTGCATATACCAAAATGGTTGCCAGTTTGATTCCAATCAGGACACACACTTAGGTTGTGAGTTCAATCCCTGGTCAGGTGCATACAGAGGCAACTGATCTCTCTCTCTCTCTCTCCCTTGTGAAATTTATTTCAAATGTTGACTAATGAGTTTGCCGACCACTGGGATAGGGGCTTAATCACAAGGAACAACAATAGCTTGTAATTATTGGAATTGAGAGTCTAGGTCAGTGGTCAGCAAACTCATTAGAGCGGCAAACCTCTTATTCCCCATACCTTTTATTGAAGAAACTATTTTTAGACCATTGTATGTTTTTGCCTCCCTTTGTAAAATATTGACTATAAAGGCATGTTTTTTTTTTTTTTTCTGGCCTCTTGGTTCTGTTCCATTGTTCTATATGCCTGTTCTTATGCCAGTACCAGGCAATTTGAATACAATGGCCTTGTAGTATAGTTTGATATCAGGCAGTGTGATACATCCACCTTTGTTCTTTTTTATCAAGATTGCTGTGGTAATTTGGGGTCTTTTTTGTGGTTCCATATACATTTTTGGAATATATATGCTATATCTGTAAAATATGCCATTGATATTTTAATAGAAATTGCATTGAATCTATAGATTGCTTTGGATAATATGAGCATTTAAATGATGTTAATTCTTCCAATATATGATCATGGAATATCAGTGCTCCCACTTATTTATATATTCTGCTATTTCTGTTTTTTAGTATTCTACCATTTTCTCAGTACAGGTCTTGGTTAAATTTATCCTAGTTATTTTATTTTTTGTTATTGCTGCAACAATAAATTGAATTGCTTTCTTAATTTTTTTTCTGATAGTTCATTATTGTTGTGTAATAATGCCACTGATTTCTGAATACTAGTTTTGTGTCTTTCTACTTTATGAAATTCATTCATCAATTCTCAGTTTTTTTGTAAAATCATTAGGGTTTAGCATCTTATAGCATATGAATATTCGTGTGTATATAGTATGTATGTTGATTAAGAGAGAAATGTAAAAAAAAAAATCTCTTGATAACCCTAATTGGTTTGTGAACTGAAGAGTCCCAGGTTCGATTCCAGTCAAGAGCATGTACCTTGGTTGTGGACACATCCCCAGAAGGGGCTTGCAGGAGGCAGCTGATAGATGTTTCTCTCTCACTGATGTTTCAAACTCTTTATCCCTCTCCCTTCCTCTCTGTAAAAAATCAATAAAATATATATTTTTAAATTTCATGATAAATAAATTGGTTTATAATTTGGGGATTAAAAACTAAAGTGCTTTGGATTTAAAACTTTATTTTCTTGGCCTCTTTACATTTAAATTGCTATTTACAATGCTGACCATTTCCCTTTAAAGGCACGGTTAGGTCATAATTTTCTATACTATTGAATATAGTCAATTTAAAACCTGTTCCTTTGAGCATGTTTTCAAATGTCTCTCAGTTTTCAGTATGTCCTCTTTCAAAAAGTATCTATTTAGGGCCTTCGCCCATTTTTTAATTAGATTGCTTATCTTCCTTTTGTTTAATTGTATCAGTTCCCTGTAAATTTTGGAGAATAAACCCTGATCTGAAATAGCAATGACAAATAACAACATAAACTGATGAACAAAAATAGATCCAGAGACAAGGTAGCACTGAACAAATCGCCCAACCTCAGAGAGAAGGCAGGGGAGTGGGTTTAGAGATCAACCAAAGGACTTGTATGCATGTATATTAGCAAAACCAATGGACACAGACACTGGGCAGTGGGGACTTGCCCTAGGGGGTGGGAGTGGCTGGAGGAGTTAAGGGGAAGGGGGGAGGAGTTGTGTAATATTTTAAGCAACAAAACAAAACAAAACAAACAAACCAACAAAACCTGTTTCTCAGAAAAAAGGTTCTGGAGCTTTTCTTTTTGAAGTCCCCATTAGAGTCAATGACTACTATGCTTTAGTAGCTTTTATTACTTTATATGAGCTAATCAGCAAGGTGTGCTTCAAATGCTGTTTGTATTTTCATGACTTTATGTCTGCATTTTGTGGTAATCACCATTAGACAATGCCATTGACTGATTAAATAGCATAAATCTTAGGAGGAAAGGTTTTTTCATACTCTGGGCCAGATTATCTGGGTAATATGCTTTTGGCAAAACAATGTCTTTCAAGGAAACAAATATGAATAGATACTAGACTGTAATGTAAATTACTAAATTTATATGGCATTTTGAAGTCTATAATGTGTGTTTCATGTTGTATCTAATTCAGCCTTAAGAGATACTTTACAATTTTGTAAGAAGTAATTAAAACATTAGATTACTTGAAATATTAGATTACCTTCTATTTGCATGCTTCTTTGTTTAATCTAAGGTTTCCAACATGACCCACCTCTCTCGCTCTCTCTCCTTCCATCCCTCTCTTTCTGCTCCTCCCTCTTTATAGAATATTTGCTGTACTGAGGTATCACCCACAGGATTTTACCTATTGCTCTTGATGTTCTTTTTCAAATGTAAAGCATTAGCAATAAATACAAAACACCATAGGCAGAAAATGTGTTTCAATTAAATAATAAGTATAAACTTAGTTCTCTTATCTCTGTTGGTGCTCTGCATTTAAGACAGAAGAATTAAGTTTTTTGTTGTTTGTTTTGTTTCATTTTTAATAATGCATATTGAATGTTTTCTGAAAACTTAAAGTGAATTCATGTATAAGGTGAGACCATTTGTCTCCTCTTGTGTGTAATGTGTACTTATGCTTAGTCGAAGAGAATGTGGGCTGAGCTTCAGAGTATCTCATATCAACCTTATGTCTCCTAGACACACATGTTTTGAGTTTTATATTGCAGAAAATTAACATAATATATACATGCCTGGGGCTCTATGATTTTTTTTATGGCATAAATTATTTTTAAGTGCATTATCTTCCTAAAAATTAGTTTATATATAGAAAGATATAATTAAATTTGGAGTAATGAAATTAGTTACTTTGCATAGTGTATTGACATAAATCCTTAACAGTTTCCTTTTAAAGTTAATAATATATTAAAAGATTAAATAATTACTGTTCTCAAATTCTATTTTTATATATAGCAAAGTTAGATGTAAATCAAAAAAAATTAGATCATTTTATTCTATGCTTCCACTATTTCTTATAAGGAAATAAAATTAACCCAGAATAGTGTTGTGAAGATAAATTGGGATTATTCAGTTGAACCACATAATAATCCCTGTACAATAAAACTTGGTAAATGTTAATTTTTCTTATTACCCAAAAATATTTCTTTTTGTAGGTTATTATACTTTTCACCTTTCCCCAATCCCATTGTGAAAGTGGCTTATCACATTTGTACTGCCCTTTCTAAGTATAATTTCTTCCATCTGGATACATTTCCAGTGACTATATTCTATTTCATTATATTGGCCACCTAGGGGAATTCACCATGTGTGCAGATCAACGTGACTCTGAATATCATTACTTCCTTTCCTGAATTTCTGTAATACTAGAATCCTGGTGCACAAAATCATGCATGGGGAAAGGGGTCTCTCAGCCTGGCCTGAACCCTCCCGTAATCTGGATCCCCTTGCTCCTTACCACCCACCTGCTCATTGCTCTTTATCTCTCATTGCTCCTTAGTGCTGCTGTGGAGGTGAGAGAGGCTCCTGTCACTGCCACTGTGCTTGCCAGCTATGCCAGCTGTGAGCCCGGCTTCTGGTTGAGCAGCACTCTTCATGTGAGAGCACACTGACCACCAGCATTGTCTGCACCCTAGTGGTCAGTGTGCATCATAGCGACTGGTCGTTCTGGTCATTCCACCGTAATGGTCGTTTAGGATTTTATTATATAGATTGCATTTAGGTTTGTGTTTTGTGTCATAACATTCTGGTTGAATATTTATTATTCTTTTCCTGAGTAGAGATGTAACATACCTATTTATTTTCATCTATAACAATCTGACAAGAGTTCAGTATGTAATATTCTCTTAAACAATTGTTGAATTAAAACAAGGATTATAGTAATTGTGTATTAGGATCTTTCCACATATTAAAGCCAAAGTTGACATAGAAAACTACTGTTCAGTTCTAGGCTCTTTTTCCCTAATTCTGTTTTATAATGTTATAAAATACTAGAGGCCTGGTGCATGAAATTCATGAATGGGGGGGGGGTCCCCTCAGCCCAGCCTGCACCCTCTCCAATCTGGGACCCCTCAGGGAATGTCTGACTGACAGTTTAGGTCTTATCCCTGGGCCTGCTGGCTCCAAACTGCTCATCTGCTTGCCTGCCTGCTTGGTCGCCTCTTTCTGTCCCCCCTGCTGGACTGGTCCCCCGCAAATGCCCCCCCTCTGCCAGCCTGATCACCTTTAACTGACCCTCCTGCAGACCTGGTCCTCCCAACTGCTCTCCCCTGCAGGCCTGATCACCCCCAACAGTTCTCCCTTGTAGGCCTGGTCCTTCCCAACTGCCCTCCCTTGCTGGCCATCTTATGGTGGCAATCTTTGACCACATGGGGGTGGCCATCTTGTGTATTGGAGTGATGGTCAATTTGCATATTGCTTCTTTATTATATAGGATAACTCAGACTGTTTACAAAGCTCAGACTATTTTTTATGCTTTAAATTTTGCACAGTTTGAGTTTTAAGATGTATAAATTATTTTTAAGAACTTAACTTAGAATGACTTATTTCCCATAATTACACCAGTTGGAATAATGTTTTGTAATATTATTATTTTTTTACTAGGAATGCAATCTAAGTGTTCATTTCAATTAACTAAATAATCAAAAGGAACAAATTTTCATTAGATGCTTTCCTTCAAAAGTATGAAAAAATTCTCACACTATTTCTTTGCTGAAATAGAGTCAATATGCTTAATGCCAGTTTATACATTTTTAAGTGGAGTTAAATATTGTTTTTAACAATTTTAAAATTAAAAAATATTTTATGTGAACATATAAACAATAAAATTAATGGAGGAGGATAACAAAAATACTTGTTTCCTGAAATCTTTTGTTTACACAGCAATAAGACAATAATTATAAGAGTGTTAATTTTATAAAATTTCCATAAATATAGATATACAGATTAATAATCAAAAGACATTCATTTAAAATAAATATTTACTCTCTGGGGAATTAGACATTATCTGACTAAAGTTTGGCACATGGGAACATGTCATTTATTTCAACTGAAATAACCACTATAGGTATTAGTGAAGATTGAGGACACATTAAAAACAAAAACTTTTTTTTTTTTTTTTTTTTGCCTTTTGGAGAATATTGCTATGTCAATGAAAAAAGAAATAAAGTAAGCAAATTAGGAAGGAAGTTAGGGAATGAGGAAAAACACTCACAAAACAAACAAACGAACAGAGAAGATCTTTATTGTAGAATCCCTAAAAGACAGACTGTCCCATCTACAAAGGCAATCTTGTGGGACTGTGTAGGATTATCCCCACGTCTCCCCTGATATAAAGGAACAGAAAATAAATGTTTCCTCAAGTTACTTTATATCTTAAACTCAGCATCAATAAATGCACTCCTCCTATCCTGTGAGTAAAGGAGGTGACAGACAGGAGCCAGGACTACAATGCTAATGAGTAGCCCTTATCATTGAATAAAACATCAGAAGTGGAGATTGTTTTTCCCAATGACTTGTCTTTGGGGAGAGTATGTAATAGGCCCTAAATAGGGTATTATATGAAGACAGTGAAAAACTTGGTTTTGAACTATGAGGCCAACAGTTGCCTAGGCATATTTGATAAGAAAGGCTCCATGAGCTTTCTAACCTCTAGTACCTAGAACTGAAGGGATAGGACAGAGATTATTATTACTCTGTGTAATACAGGACACTGCGGCTGCTGGATGTACAAAGAAGAAGACCCAGCTCCCAAAGTCAGGGTGTATGTATAATATTTCAGAAGAGGTAAGATACGAACAGACATTCCTCCTCTCTGAAAGGCCCTTGCACACATTTGATCTCAAAACTTTTGTCTTCAGTCATGCCTCATTTGTAAAGCCACATCTGACACCTCTAAAACTAGTATTTGCTCTATAATATCATATTGATATTATATATGTTTACTTCATAAATTATTAAATTACAACACTGCATAATAGACCTTTCATCTGGGCCAAAAGACATGTCTCTCTCTTGCTACCAGAAAACTTGTCACATCTATACTAATAAAAGGGTAATATGCAAATTGGTCATGATACCCTTACAGTAACAACCGAACAGCAAGCTGTGTGGGGCAACCAGGCTGGCAGAGGGGGCAGTGAGAGGCAACCAGGCCAGCAGGGAGGCAGTGGGGGTGACCAGTCTGGTAGGGGGAGCAGTTGGGAGCAACCAGGATGGCAGGAGGGAGTTGGGGATGACCAGGCCTGAAGAGGGGGTTAGTTGGGGGCAACAAGGTTGGCAGGGGAGGGCAGTTGATGTCAACCAAGATGGCATGGGAGGGCAGTTGGGGGCAATTGGGCTGGCAGGGGAGGGCAGTTCAGGGCAATCAGGCCAGCAGGAGAGTAGTTATGTGTTGATCAGGCTGGCATGAGTATGGTTAGGGGGTGATCAAACTGGCAGGCAGAAGCCTTTAGGGGCAATCAGGTAGGCAGGCATGCAAGTGGTTGGAAGCCAGTATTCCTGGATTGTGAAAGGGATGTCTGATTGCCAGTTTAGGCCTGATCTCTGTGGGGGGGTCCCAGATTGGAGAGGGTGCAGGCTGGACTGAGGGACACCCTCTTCACAGTGCATAAATGTTGTGCAACAGGTCTCTAGTTTATCTTAAAAACAACAACAACAACAACAACAATGCAGTACTTAGAATGTCATATTACAACTCTGTTTACCCATTTGTCTAATAATTTATTGATAAAGTTATAATACAATCAAGAGTGAAGGACACACTATCTGGCTTGAATTGGTCAAAGATTTTGTGGGCCACAGAAGGAGTATTAAGATTATGTTTTCATGCATTGAAAGGATTTCAACATATAAAGAAAAAGAAGAGAGTAAGGGAACAGGGAAGAGTTTGAGGAAAATAATGGGAAGGGATAGTATTGAGGTATTTGCAAGTATGTGTAAGAAATGTGGAGGTATTCAAGATGATTGCTAACTAAATTGTAGTGTAAAATAAGAGAGGAGACAAGAATTAAAGCTCTGACTGTCAAACTAAGGAATAGGGTACTTTAGCTAATGAGGAGTCACTGAGTAGGAAAAAGATCAAAGCCACACTTCAACAAGAATCTACATTTGAAAGGTCTTCCAAAAGTCTTTCTTAATAGTTCAAGTGAGGAATAATAAAGACCTGGATTAGTGGATTTATTAGGACTTTCAGAGAAGTGGCCATAGGAATGAGAATACGGAATCACTTTCAAAGATATTATTGGAATAAATCAGTAAATGTGACACTGATCATTTCACTCACCAGTTTAAGATGCTTCACTGATTTTTATCCACTGCATTTAGCATAAATTTCAGAATCTTTATCTTAACTTACAAAAGCCTTAATGGTTTGGCCCCTTCTTAACTTTTTACCTGTCATCATCTTGTGTCACTTAGCTCTACACCTTCTACACTTGCTTCATCCATATTTCATTACAATTTTATTTTAAAAGTCCTGATTTTTTCCCTTAAAATATTTATTTATTAAATTTATTGGCTTAAATATGTTTATACAGTCAATAAATTCCCTTGTAATAATCTCTATTTTTTTTTTCTGTCTAACGTATGTATATTTCAGGTTTCAACTGAAACAGCCCTTTCTCAAAGGGGACTTAGGGGTATCTTGTATTTTATCATGAATATGTTTAATTTTATAGTCATTAGCAGTGTGCATGTGTATACTTAATTATTTATAAAAGTTAGTTGGGTCTTTCTTCCTTCCCATATCACTTTAATGCAGGGGTTTTATCATTTAATTCATTATACATGTAGCCCCAATGTCTAGTATGGAAAAGGTGATCAATAATACATCCTTATGTAATTACTAGAGGCCCAGTGCATGAATTTATGCACCTTTAAAAGAACATAGGGCCGCAAGGCTGTGGTGGGCACTGGGCAGGTTTCAGCCCATCCTCCACACCTGTGCCTGGCCCCTCCTGCTGTGGACCCTGGTCCCTTGTCTGCCAGCAGCCCTGCTGCTGCTGCATTCTCACATGCTGACAATGAAGCCCTGCTCACACCCACTGATGGAGCAGTGCAATTGGGGCCAGCACCAGCAGTGGGTACAAGTGGCAGCTTGTACCCCGATCACCCCTCAGGAGCAGAAGTTGTGGAGAAACCCTCAGGGGCAATTAGGGCCAGCAGCTACTGCTTGCACCTGCTGACAGCACTGAGCGATCAGGACTGGAGTTGGGTGCCAAAAGCGGATGCTAGCAGTGGCTCTGGGGCCGTATCAGGTGTGAGCACCAGGCCAGACCATGGCATGTGGGAGCAAAGAATTTTCAGTAACCATCAAAGGCTCACCCTGGTGACAGCAACCAGTGCTGGCATTCCTGCTCACCTGCTCCACCAACCCACCTTGGCTGATGCCCCCCATGTTCTGTGCTCTGCCACCTGCTGCTAACACCCGCCATGTTCCACATGTGCCCCCTGGTGGTTAGTGGATGTCATAGCAACTGGTTGTTCAGTTGGTCTGCCGTTCAGTCAATTTTCATATTAGACTTGTATTATATAGGATATGAGAAGATCCTTTAATTTAGCAAGAGAAATCATCTCTATTTTAACCATGTTCAGGTTAGTCTTTGGGGAAAAAAAAGATGTCAAAAGATTCAGAGGTTGTTTGATCTATCATCTGTCTATCATCTATCTATCTATCTATCTATCTATATATATCTAATATGTCTATCCTGTAATCTTTCCCACCATGATAATCCATTGTATATGTAATTGAAGAAAATATGTTACTAGATTACTAAAATCATTTAAAGAAAGAAAAGAAAGAACTAACTCATACTCGTGTTTATACAATAATATGAGGGAGACTAAATTGAGATCATCTATACTAATAAAAGGGTAAAATGCTAATTAGACTGTTCATCTTTGGTACATCTTCTGGGCATCCTTCTGAATAAAGCAATGGTGGCAGGGTGGTGAGGGGTAAGCAGGCCATCAATGGGGAGCAGTTAGGGGGCAATCAGGCTGGCAGTGGAGCAATGAGGGGTGATTAGGCCAGCAAACAGAGGCAGTTAGGGGCAATCACGCCAGGAGATGAGTGGTTAGGAGTCAGTAGTCCCAGATTGCAAGAGGGATATCAGACTGCTGGTTTAAACAAGCAGTTGGACATCCTCTGAGGGGTCCTGGATTGGAGAGGGTGCAGGCTGAGCTCAGGGACCCTCCCACCACCGTGCATGAATTTTGTGCTCCTGGCCTCTAGAAAGAAGATAAATAAGGAAAGTTAATGAATGAGTTAAAAAGTAACATATAGTATGGAGGATATTACATGGTAAGTGGTGGCAAGTAGTGCAGAATAATTGAGTAAGACACGGTGATTTTAAATGACTTCTTATATATTTGAGAACAGAAGACATTACATGAAATGACTAGATAAATATTCAAAAGAGTGAGCAAATATGAGATTCTATTTAGCTTGCCTCCTGTCACAAGGGAGAAAGACTGTTTGCTTCATGCAATGTTACATAAAGTTTATTTGTGTCATTTAAACTGTCTTATTTTATCATTTTAATCATATAATTTGTATTGAAGACAATTCTTATTCCAAATTTGGGGATTAGCATAATGTATTATCAACTAACAAATATTGTTCTTCTAATTGCCCTCTATCTCCCTATAGTTTTACTACTATAAGGTCCCCAGGGTCTCACTAAGCTATCTCATGTGACACCTTAATCATTATATTTATAAACATATTAAATAAGTGGGACTTAGTTAAGGATGAGCAGACAGTAATTTTATTTTTCTAAAGATTTTCAAAACTATGCTCTAGACTTTTTTTTTTTTTTTTTTTTTTTTTTTTTTTTTTTTTTTTTTTTTTTTTTTTTTTTGGTGGTGGTGGCAGGCAGTGGGGAGGGCTCTTGAACGAACATTTATGCAGATCTCATTGCTTTTTTAGTCCATGTCAATCACAAGTAAAATTTTATTTTACTAATTAAGTGGTACTGTTTTGTCTAATATTAAAACCTTCTTTTAAAATTTAATTGAAAGTTTCTTCTCAATTCCAATTCAGGTTTGCCTCTGGCCATAAAGCTTGCAGTTAAGAAAAACTGTTGCTTTTCCCTTCCTTCCTCTTTTTTCTATCCAACTCTTTATCAGCTATTTGGGGACCTGCTGGGTTGAAAGGAGGAGGAAAGGGGGAGGTGGAGGAACATTAATATGTCTATGGTTCTTATCTGACTGGTAGAGATGTCTTTTGGTGTTGGTACCTTCTTAATGACAAATGAAAAGTTGGTGGATATAACTTTTCAGTTTCTGATCAAATTGCAATTTCCTTGATATTATCAATATAATGCTTCCTGTGGACAGCAACTTTTTGTTATCTCCTTAGCCTTAAGACTTCAAGAAATCTGTTCATCATTAAACCTCTTGGCAACACTTTTTAAAAAATATATATTTTTAAATATTTAAATTTTAAATTTAAATATTTAAAAATTTAAATTCAAATTTTTAAATTTAAATTTTTAAAATTTAAATATTTAAATTAATATTTATATTTTGATTTTTTACAGAGAGGAAGGGAGAGGGATAGAGACCTAGAAATGTCGATGAGAGAGAAACATCGACCAGCTGCCTCTTGCACACCCCCTACCGGGGATGTGCCCTTAACCAAGGTACATGCCCTTGACTGGAATCGAACCCGGGACCTTTCAGTCCACAGACCGACACTCTACCACTGAGCCAAACTGGTTTTGGCGGCAACACTTTTTTAAATATATATTTTATTGATTTTTTTACAGAGAAGAAGGGGGAAGGATAGAGAGTTAGAAACATTGATGAGAGAGAAACATCAGCCAACTGCCTCCTGCACACCTCCTACTGGGGATGTATTCGCAACCCAGGTACATGTCCTTGACTGGAATCAAACCTGGGACCCTTCAGTCAGCAGGCTGATGCTCTATCCACTGAGTCAAACTGGTTAGGGCAAGGAAACCCTGTTAAAGTGAGATCTCCTTTAAGCTGATCCTAGATAGATTCCCTTACTTAATTTTCCATTTGGTCCATTAGCAATATGCTTGCTGTATAATGCAGACTTATGTCAGAAATTGCAGCCCCATCTTAGTGCCCCTGAACTTCAGGAAGCCTGTAGCAACCTGTCCAGTGATTGCCTTAAAACTTCCCTATATTATTTTTTAAGAAAAGGAGGAAGCATTTCCAAAAGTAGTATGGAAGCCAGGAATCTGAAATGTGCTCTCCCAACTGGATTTTTCAACTTCCAGTTCTGATACAGACCAGAGGTAACAGAAGTAACTTCACAATGTAATATGTCTTTACAAGCTAGATCATCTCTTTAGTTTAGCATCTAACTAGGTACTTTGCATCTATTAAATTGTACATGACTTTTGAAGCATCAGCCAAAACAGAGACAAAAACCAAAACACCAATAAACTATTTTAACTTTCTGTTATATATTGTGCCACCGAGGAAAAAAGAAAAACCAGGTATTAATTCTTGCTACTCCCTATTTTCCAGTTTCTTTTTCCTACACAAATACTTACATATGCAATTTCAAATGTCACTTATATCTTGCTTTAATACTTATTTGTCATATGCTTTTGATTATTCTTGTCAATGCAATATATAGGTTGTATGTTATCAGATTCCTATATTTTAATTAACAACATTGAATTGATTTTCTAAGTTTACACATAGAAAGTAACTATTTCATATTTACAGTTACAGATATATAGTCTGGTTCATGTAACACAAAAATGGATACAGATTTTTCTTAACATCTGTAAATAGCCCTTAGCTTTTTACTTATTTTCTACTTTTCCTTCAACAACAGGCTTCTGTGAACATGTGTGCGCATATATGTTGAAATTACTTGCTAGGTCCAACGTGGAACTCTTTCTGCCTGGGGTATCATATCAGCAAACTGAAATTTACATAAATTCTTTATCCTTATAAATGATCAGCTTGAACAAAAATGCAATCTCTTCAGTCAGCCAATCCTGGGAAAAACAAATCAGCATTGGGCTTTACACTTATTTCTTTGTTCTTTCTCATCCCAAATAAGGTTGCTAATATGGCCCCAGCCAAATAAATATTTTATATTTTTCTCCTCCTTAGTTTTTATTTTTTATTTCATAGTGTAAAAGCTCCTTCTTTCCACCTCATTTTGCAGTTATCAGAAGATTGTTTGCTTCATGCAATGTTACATAAAGTTTGCTTGTGTCATCTAAACTGTCTTATCATTTTAAACAGTTTTTGACTATGAGGAATGAGATTCCCAAGCTGACTGCCAATGGCCTATAGGAAAATAGACGCCCGCCCAGGCAGTGCCCTTGCTGATTTCCTTAAGTTCACTGTTCTTCTTATCTTTACCAAGGACCGTGGGTAAATCCTTCTCAAATCTGATATATGCTTCCTTGCATGCAGCTCTCTGATTCAAACAGCCTTTATTTAAAAACTAGAGGCCAGGTGCATGAAATTCTTGCACTGGTGTGTGAGGCAGAGGCATCCCTCACCCAACTGTGACCTCTCTCAGTTGGGACCCCTCAGGGGATGTACGGGACCCCTTGCTCCTTACCACCTGTCTGCTTGCTGCTCTTTACCTCTTGGCTGGCTGATCCTTAGTGCTGCCATAGAGGAAGGAAAGATTCCCACCACCGCCACTGCACTTGCCAGCCCTGAACCCAGTTTCTGGCTGAGCAGTGCTCCCCCTGTGGGAGTACACTGACCATCAGGGGGCAGCTCCTGCATTGAGGGTCTGCCCCCTGGTGATCAGCGTGCATCATAGTGACCAGTCTTCTGGTCATTCTGCCGTAACAGTTGCTTAGGCTTTTATTATATAGACTAGTGGCCCAGTGCACAAAATTCATGTACAGGGGTCGGGGCGAGGGTGTCTCTCAGCCTGGCTTGCACCCTCTCCAATCTGGGACCTCCTCAGGGGATAACCGGCAGTTGGACATCCTCCTCACAATTCAGAACTGCTGACTCCTAATCGCTTACCTGCATGCCTGATTGCCCTAACTGCTTCTGCCTGCCAGCTTGATTGTCCCTAACTATTTCCCTGCTGTCTTTATTGCCCCCTAACCACCTCTGCCTCAGCCCTGCACCCAGGACCCAGAATTCCCTCCTCCAACCGACCATGGGCACCTGAGATCCGGGCTTCCCTCCCTCTGTTCAGCCATAGGCACCAGGTCAGTTGCAGCCACAGGGGATGGTGGGCAAGTGGCTTCACCTGGGCTGCAGCCGCAAGTGCTGTCACCCAGGACAACACGGTAGGCAGCTTCTCTGTCTATGGGGCCACAGCCAGTGCAGGTACTGGTGCCTGGGATTGCGGAGTGGGCAGCTTCTCCATCTACCAAGCTGTAGCCAACTGCAGGTGCTAGTACCTGGACTGTAAGCAAGCGGCTTCTCCATTTTCCCTGGGATGAAGTGTGGGCAAATTCTCCAGCTGGCTGTGGCTTGAGATAACTGGCCAGGCAGCTTCTTCATCTCCCAGGCTGCACCTGCCTCAGGTACTGGGACCCAGTTTCTCTGTCACCCCCAGGATGTAGGGCATGCGGATGTGAGGCTTCTGCTGCTGTCTGCAGCCTGGGATCATGGGGCAGGCAGCTTCTTCATCTCCTAGCTGCAGCCAGCCTGAGGCACTGGGGCCCAGTCTTACTGTCTCCCCCAGGACGTAGGGTGAGATGACGTGGGGCAGGAGGCTTCTGAGGTTGGCTGTGGCCTGGGATCACAGGGCAAGTAGCTTCTTGGTCTCCCTGGCTGCAGGCAGCCTGACTTCTTTGACTCCTACAGGCCTGGAGCGGCTGTGGAGGTGGGGCTATTGCCATCTGTTCAGGTTAATTTGCATACTCACTCTGATTGGCTGTTTGGCATAGCAGAGTGACAGTAATTTGCATGTTTCTCTTTTATTAGTGTAGATATATATTTCCCAGAAAGATTCTGGGATCTTGGAAAGGTTCTGTGAGTTATTAAAATGTGTAGATCCAATATAAAATGGAATCATTTATGTTTGGGAAAAACGGAGTCGGCTAATGCAGGCACATTAAAGAAAAATGAAACTTAACCTTACCTGAGTCGCAGGAATTTTCAGCTCTTCTCAGAAGTCAGAAGAGGATGGTCAGCTTATTCCCAAATGCCAAGTTTAGTCATGCTATCATTGGACTTCCTTGTTTTCCTGACTCAGCTACTCTGATCCAAGTAAGGAAGACCAATAGGAAACCAATTAGCTGAAAAAGCCAAGAAATTTTCACATTTGTCTCATAGAAATACCTTAAGCCCTGGAGCAACTGAGTAGCCATGAGTGTCCTGCTTGCAGTTTGAAATTTTTGCAATACATTCATTTTTCTGCCTTGTTTTAGTGCGTAGAATTTTTTGACAATTTCCAGAAAGATTCTGGGTCCACAAAATATAATTGGGTTTGTTAGTTACCTGAAATGTTCTAGGGTAGTTAGATCGGAAGTCCACAATGGGTAGCAGTCATTAGTGGACTTAGAAAACCTCAGGGTTAATCCATAGTATAAACTGCTGGGGGGAGGTGAGGGGCTTGGGGAAATAGATTAAGACAAAAAGTTCTAACTCTTTTGACTATCAGAACATCAACATAAGCAAGAACAATGGAAAATATTAAAAGCCATTAGTCCATCTGCCACTATAAAAATATCTTCTTGTGAAAAGAGTAATAGACCTATTGTTAACAGGAATCTCTCAGAAGGCGTAGCCACAAAAATTGGTGGGTATGGATTAAAAGCTATTATACTATCATCACTTAAGTCGAAGGCTCCTGTGCTGGATAAATGTGTTAGATCAACAGGAAGTTACCTCTCAATCTCAAGAAATTTCTATGCAATGAGATATACGGTAAACCACCACAAAATCCCTAACCCAACAGTATATTACCCTTATGTATTAAGGAGGGGCCCAGTGAGTGAATTTGTGCACCTTAAAAGGAACAGTGGACCACGAGGCTGCAGTGGGCACTGGGGCAGGTCTCAGCCCATCCTCTACACCCCTGTCTGGCCTCTCCCACCACAGCACCAGGTCCCCTCTCTGCCAGAAGCCCCACTCCTGCTGCTGTTCCCACATGCTGAAAGCGCCAGCCCTGCTCACACCTGCTGAGGACACGGAGTGATTGCGGCCAGCACCAGCAGTGGGTGTGGGTAGGGCCAGCACTGCCAGTGGGTGTGAGCAGCAGTTGCTTCCCTGATTGCCCCTAGGAGCAGGGGGAAGTGGAGAAGCCCTCAGGGACTATTGGGGCTAGCAGCTGCCTTGTACCTACTGATAACGCAGAGCGATCGGGACTGGTGCTGATGCCAGCAGCAGGTATGAACACTAGGCAGGACCACGGCGTCAGGAGCAAAGAATTTTCAATAACCACCAGAAGCTTGCTCTGATAATAATGACTAGCACCCCACCTTGTTCTGGCTCCCTCACCCACCTGCTCCACCATCCTGCTGCAGCCAACACCTGCCATGTCCTGCACCCTGCCTGCTGGTGGTCAGCACACGTCATAGCGACTGGTTGTCCCGTTGTTCCACCGTTTAGCCTATTTGCATTAGGGCTTTGTACATATAGATTTGGTTCTGAGAAACACAATACTTAACTAGAGTTAAGTTTCAAAGATTAAGTAAGCCTCCTTCAAACACACCTGCTTACTTTTACTAAGAACTTTGGTCCTGGAAGCTGTAGATATCTATAAAAATGACAAAATATTACTAAGACAACTGAGAATTACAAAGGCCATTATTGAGAACTTTTCCATTAGAGAAGATAATTCATTTAATAAGTTTACTTGAGAACAAGAATCCCAAATCAAACACACTGAATAGGATGACTATTTTAATTGGCATGAAGAGGCCTCCAAAAGATTTCAGGATTTTAAAATAAACTCATTGAAAGATTTATTGCAAAAGGTTAATAAAAAATTAAAGACAAAAGAGGAAACTAAAACAAGATTATTAGACTGACGTGACTCCTACTATTCCCCTTATCCTTCTTTACTTGGATTCTCATTCTACTACTCCTCTGTGTAAATTGCCTTCCACTCATAAGAGACCATAAATGAAAGTCCACTACGTTGGTGGCCTTATAAAGGCCAAAGTTCCAAGGTCGGAAACCTAGGACAATACCTGGACCTCTGCTGTTGCACCTTAGTAGGGCATTGGTCATCCAAACACTGGCCCAGAAATCAGTGTCTCGTTTGCAGTCAACCAAGCACTGGAAAAAAGATTCTCCTCAAATGTTTTATCCAACACTTCCACATCAACTTAAAAACCCTTATATCTACCCTCAGAAGAAGACCCCTCCCAGTGATGAGAGAACTCTGAAAGATACCTCAGTAAATTAGTTTTCTTAAACAGCCAAGGGGAAACTAAAATTGAAATTAATAAAGGAACTTGCCAAATTCTGATAAATACCAGGGTTACACTCTCAACTTTAAACACTGCTTGCTCCAGAGCCTGCAAATAGGATCCTGAGGAAAATGGCTGAAGTTGGTGAAGGGGGAGAATTTTTACCAGAGTCAGTTTTCCGGGATCTCTGTAATGGCAAGGCAATAGACAAAGGTAAATTTTTACATTTTCCCTTCTTGGTCCCTTATGTCTACTTACCAATTGTTTCTTAATCTTTTTGGTAATTTGAAACCTTAAAGTTGTACTGAGGAAAGTTTAATCATGGATATTTATTAAATATCTAGATTGTTTTTAAATAAGATAAAATGTGAAATAAATTACTAAACACAGGTTATCTACTTTGGCTTCCTTTTACAGGAAAAAATAAGATATTTGAGTCTATTAGTAAACATGCGTTGTAACCATTGTAAAATTTACTAAGAAGAAGAATATACTTTTAGAAATTATGAAATGGATTTATATTTTTTTCAATCTACAGAATACTAATGTGCCACAGAAATAATAAAATTTTCTTGTCAATCCTATATAATAAAGAAGTAATATGCAAATTGATCATCACTCCAACACACAAGATGGATGCCACCATGTGATCAAAGATGGCAACCCGCATGTGGACACAAGATGGCCACCACAAGATGGCTGGCAGGGGAGGGCAGTTAGGGGTAACCAGCCAGCAGAGGAGAGCAGTTAGAGGTGACCAGGCCTATAGGGGAGGATCATGGAGGGAACCTAGGTCTGCAGGGGAGGGAAGTTGGGGGAGGACAGTTAGGGGCAATCAGACCAGCAGGGGAGGGAAGTTAGTGGCTGCTAGGCTGACAAGGGAGGGCAGTTAAGAGTTACCAGTCCTATAGAGAAGGGCAGTTATGGGTTAACAGGCCAGCAAGGGAGAGCAATTAGGGGCAATTGGGCTGGCAGGGGAGTGGTTAGGGGGTGATCAGGCTGGCAAGAAGAAGTGGTAGGGGCAATTAGGCAGGCAGGCAGGCAGGCAAGTGGTTGGGAACCAGCAATCTTAGTGGGATTAGGCCTAAACGGGCAGTCTGACATCCCTTGAGGGGTCCCAGATTGGAGAGGGAGCAGGCTGGACTGAGGAACACCCTCCATGCACGAATTTCATGCACTGGGCCTCTGGTTCTATTATAATGAACTCTCATGAAATATTTAACAATGGGCATTTCAAAGTCTTCTGTCATTTCCAGAGAGTTACTTCTCTACTCTGCTGTTTTTGCAAAAGTAATATTCGTATGAAAAACCTGACCAAAAAATATTGACTACCAGAGCACTGCAAAATGTCAAGATATCAAACTGTGGATGCATATTTCACAACTAAAGAAGTCTCTCCCTGGCATCTGGTTGTGTATAAACCCAGGAGATCTCATAATTAAATTGACGGGGAAAAGAAGTAACTGACATGGAGTCAGACTGCTTACTTCTAAGACATTGGGTCAAAAATGTTTCTTTTCATTCTATTTTCTTGTTCTGACCATCTTTCTCCTAATTTTACACAATAAAGGTCTTTTAAATCTTTTCCACCATTTTCTTTATCCTGGATAAAAAAGAAAATACAGTTGTTCACATATCTCAGGCCATTCCAAAGGAGGGCAATCCATCCTCCAACTGATTGTTAATTTGCTGTGATGCTGGTAATCTTATAATTTATCTGCTTGTCACACATTTATTCTACTTTTTATCATCTCAATTTTTTTTCATAAATACTTTTGGTGAATTAGAGACACAGTTACAGAAAATCCTCGCAGATCTGGCTCATGGGGACCCTGGTCAAGAGTGCTCTCAAAACCATGGTCATTGTTTGATTACTAATAGTTATTATTTCTCCCAGTTTCTGTGTTTTCAAAAGTTTTAAATGTATGTGGGCAGCCAATGACCTGCCAGCAGATAATATCCCTGACTAAATCAACAAAACATAATGGAAGAACTTAACCAGTTCCCAAGAATATGAGTCTTATTTCATCTCTTTATTAATAGAATAATGCACATAACACAAAGCAGAAACACAAGGACCAATGTTTTTTTTTTAGCAAATCTTCTTTTTAAAAATATTTTATTGATTTTTTACAGAGAGGAAGAGAGAGGGATAGAGAGTTAGAAACATCGATGAGAGAGAATCATTGATCAGCTGCCTCCTGAACACCCTCTACTGGGGATGTGCCCGCAACCAAGGTACATGCCCTTGACCGGAATCGAACCTGGGACCTTTCAGTCCACAGGCCGACTCTATCCACTGAGCCAAACCGGTTTTAGCAACAAACTTCTTGAGTAGTCATGAGGATGATCCAAATGGGGACGGTTGAAATAATTTTCTAGTTGCAAGATAGAGCTGCTCCTGCTTGGGATGCCACATCAGCAAAGTGGAAATCAGGTAACTTTTATGTCCTTGTAAATGCTCCACCTGACCAAAATGCTATCTATCCAGTCAGCCAATCCCTAAATGTCAAGCCAACACAGAGCTCTATATTTATTTCATCGTTCCTTCGTACTCCAAAAAAGGTTAACTATCTGGCCCCAGACAATGAGTTATTTTCCTTTTTTAAATTTTTTCATTATGTAAAATTTTGCTGTCTTTCATTCCCATTTTGGAGTTAGCTGGACTTGGGAACAGATATTGTCTGCTTCATGAAGTGTTAAGTAAAGTTTGTTTGCATCTTTAGTCATTTATAATGTGTGTGTGTGTTTTAGCACAATTCATTTTTCAAATTATTTACCCTATTTTGTGTTTGAAATTTCAGTTGGTCTGAGAAGGGGTTTGAAAGTTGATCACAGAATTTTATGGCGACATCACTAAATTGATACATTCAAACTATTTTATTTTTACTTGATTATTATAGCTGATTAAAGCTTTCTGAAATGTAAACTACAAGAAATAATGTATTATTGTACTTAATGAAAATGTCTATATTAAAGGAAACCGGTTCCCATTTGCCTCACATAGATTTGTAGAAGATAAATTCTCACATAATCATAGTGAAATTGACATTCCTTAATTATTCACAACATGCAATACCTTTTTTTTTTAAACTAGAGCCAATGAAATAAAGATCATTTGTATTCTAAAAAAAGTGATAAATCTAAGCCTTATTTTATGTTTTCCATGAGAAATGTGAATTCTTATAAACTATTATGATAAGTAGATCATTGCTGAAAAGGATGTGTTCCACTGTCAAATTAACTCTGAATTTCTATTTCTGTGGTCTTTAATGTCCTTTGTTTCACCAGCAAACTATGCTTATACTTTCAGCTATATACTTAAAAGTTTAAATAAATTTTCTGTATTTTATTTCATTTTATTGTTGAAAGTATTATAAAAAATAGTACACATGTCTCCTTTATTTCCCCATTGACCTCCCCCTGTTCTTCTCTACCTCTGGCACATGATCTCAGCTGCCCTCACAGTGTCTTATGTCCATCGGTTATGCTTACATGCATGCATTTAAGTCCATCTGTTGATCTCTTACCACCCCCCCCCCAACCTGCAGTGCCTTCTGGCTTTAGTTTGACAGTCTGTCAAATGCTTCTTTGCCACTGTACTATTTTTGTTCATCAGTTTAAAATATGATTTATATTTCACAAATGAGTGAGATCATGTGGTATTTATCTTTCACTGATGGCTTATTTTACTTAGCATAATGCTCTCCAGTTCCATCCATGCCATTGCAAATGGTAAGAATTCCTTATTTTTTTTAATAGCAGCCTAGTATACCACTGTGTAGATGTACCACAGTTTTCTAATCCACTTATCTGCTGATAGGCATTTAGCCCTGGCCCAGATGGCTTTACAGGGGAGTTTTATCAAACATCCAAAGAAGAAATAAAACCTATCTTCCTCAGACTATTCCAAAAATTCAGGAGGAAGGATAACTTTCAATCTCTTTCTACTAAACTAGCATTACCCTAATCCCAATACCATATAAAGACAGTACAAAGAAAAAGAATTATAGGCCAATATCACTCATGAACACAGACACCAAAATTCTCAACAAAATTCTAGCAAATCAAACCCAGCATTACATTAGAAAGATCATAGATCATGACCAAGCGGGATTTATTCCAGGGATGCAATGATGGCACAATATCCACAAATCAATAAAAGTGATATACCACATAAATAAACTGAGAGATAAAAACCATATAATCATATCCATTGATGCAGAAAAAGCATTTTAAAAATCCAACACCTTCTTGATAAAAACTCTCAGCAAGGTGGGAATAAAAGGATCATAACTTAACATAATAAAAACCATATATGACAACCCCACAGCCAACATCATATTTAATGGGCAAAAACTAAAGCCATTTCCCCTAAGAACATGAACAAGACAGGGATGCCCATTCTCATCACTCCTATTCAACATAGTATTGGAAGTCCTAGCTATTGCAATCAGACAAGAAGAAGAAATAAAATTGCATCCAAAATGTAAAAGAAGTAAGATTGTTATTATTCACAGATGACATGATATTGTACATAGAATACGCCAAAGATTCCATAAAAAAACTACTAAATTTAATAAATGAATTCAGCAATATATCAGGATACAAAATTAATACCCATAAGTCTATGGCTTTTCTATATATCAATAATAAACTTACAGAAAGAGAAACTAAAAAATCAATTCTATTTACCATTAAGCCTAAAATAAAATAAAATACCTAGGAATAAATTTAACCAAGCAGATAAAGGACCCATACTCAGAAAATTTTAGGACATTGAAAAAAGAGATAGAGAAAGAGATGAACAAAAGGAAGAATACACCAAGTTAATGGATTGGTAAAATCAACATTGTTAAAATAACCATACTACCCAAAGCAATATATAAATTCAATTCAATTCCTATTAAAATACCAATAGCATACTTCAAAGACCTAGAACAAACTCTCCAAAAATTTATCAGGAATAATAAAGGACCCCAAATAGCTGTGGCAATCTTAAGGACAATGTTGGAGGGACTACAATATCAGATATCAAGCTATACTACAAAGCCACTGTTCTCAAAAATACCTGGCACTGGCACAAGAACAGATATATAGACCAGTGGAACAGAATGGAGAGCCCAGATATTAACACAAACTGTTATACTCAATTAATATTTGACAAAGAAGGCAAGAACATCAGTGGAGTCAAGAGAGTCTCTTCAATAAATGATGTTGGGAAAATTGGACATATACATGCAAAAAAGTGAAACTAGACCACCAACTTACACCATACACAAAAATAAACTCAAACTAAAGAATTTAAACTTAAAATGGGAAATGATGAAAATCTTACAAGAAACCATAGGCACCAAATAGCAGACATTTGTCATAGCAATATTTTTACTGATACAGCTCCTAGGGCAATGGAAACTAAGGAGAAAATAAACAAATTGGACTAAATAAAAAAAATAAAAATCTTCTGCACAGCAAAAGAAAACATCAACAAAACATATATGCCAATGTTATCTCCAATAAGGGGTTAATCTTCAACATTAACAGGAAACTCATACAACTTAACAAAAGGAAGATAAACAATCCAATCAAAAAAATGGGCAAAGAACCTAAATAAACACTTTTTGAAAGAGGACATACAGAAAGCCAAGAAACATATAAAAACATGCTCGAAGTCACTAGTCATCTGAGAGATGCAAATCATAACAATAATGAGGTACCATTCCACACCTGTCAGAATGGCTATCATCAACAAATCAACAAATGACAAATGTTGATGAGGATGTGGAGAAAAGGAAACCCTTGTGCACTGCTGGTGGGAATGCAGACTGGTACAGCCACTGTGGAAGACAGTATGGAGTTTCCTCAAAAAACTAAAAATGGAACTGCCATTTGACCCACTAAAACCACTTTTAGGAATATATCCCAAGAAAACAAACATCAATCAGAAAGGGTACATGCACCCCTATATTCATAGCAGCACAATTTACAATAGCTAAGATTTGGAAACAACCTAAATGTCCTTCAACAGATGAGTGGATTAAAGTTCAAATAAATTTTCGTTAAAAATCTTAGAAATTATTAAATCAGGTTGCTGGCATTTATAATGATGCCCTCCGTACATTAAATCTTCTGGATTGCTAATCAATATAACATGGTCTTTAAACATTGTCTCAATTTATAAAACAATAAACAATAGAAAGGGGAAAAAATCCTGAATGAGTAAATTCAAATTTAGAATCTGAATTTTATTTTTTTTAAGCAAGGACATATTATTTATATCATTAAGAAAAAAGAATCAGCCAAAACCGGTTTGGCTCAGTGGATGAAGTATCAGCCTGCCAACTGAAAGGTCCCAGGTTCGATTAAGGTCAAGGGCATGTACCTTGGTTGCAGGCACATTCCCAGTAGGGGGTGTGCAAGAGGCAGCTGATCAATGATTCTCATTGTTGGTTCTAACTCTCTATCCCTCTCTCTTCCTCTCTTTTAAAAAAATCAATAAAATATATATATATTTTAAATCAATTGATTTCACAAAACAAAGATTCACAGTTCTGCCTATTCCCTGGGCTTCTCCTTTTCAAGAACTGTTAGTTTCCCTACCCTTTATTCCTACTCTCAGCATTTCTCTCTGAATATGGGGTCATTCTCTCCTTCTGAACACAGCTGAATATGTGAATGGGAAATACTGGCACATGGACTGCCTTATATTGTTCTCAGACCTCAAGGTTCTAGAAAGAGAAAATAATATATATTTTTTTCTTTTGTATGGTTCCAACATTCTGCACCAATTGACCTAACTTAATCATCACTCATCTATATAGAATAGGGTATCATGAATACTTAAATAAATGCTACTGGGCAAACAAGAGACATATTTGCATTAAACAAATTGGGCTATGATGACACACTATCCATGATTTAAACTTGTCAATTAGTACAGTCTTAAAAATAAGCTTGCAAAAATAATTAGAACCATGAGGATTTCATTCATCATGCAAAATGTGCATTAATCCCAGTTGCATTTAGTCAGCAAAATAGTTATCTTGTATGACACTGCCAGCTTCTCAAAGAGATTGTCTGTAATATTAATACCACTAGAAAGAAACTCAATATAGGCTTATTACACTCTTATTTAAGTTATAGAACAGGGATATATAAAAGGGCAGTCAAAATAGTTGAGTCCTTCTGCTGCTTCAATAACTTGCAAAACAATGTGACTATGATTTCACTTAAATGTGGAATCTAGGAAACCCAAAACAAAAATAGACTTGCGCAGAGTTGAGAAGTTGGAAGACAGACTAAAGAAATGACCAGAAGGGAGAGGGTAAAGGAGGTGGGCGAAAAGGTGAAGGGGAATATTTTCAATAATATTATGATAAATCTGCATGGTGAGAGATAATTACTATAATTAATTGATGATCACAATGTACAAAATGTTGAATAATTATAGTATACACCTGAAACTATTATAACTAATATAACATTATATACCAACTATTCTTAAATAAATAAAAACCTAACATGCCTACATAGCAGCTGTATCTTCTTCCCAGTGCACTATGTGCTAAAACAGAGGTTGGTAAACTTTTGCTGTAAAAGGTTAGATGGTAAATACATTCATAGCTGCAGGCCATATAGTCTTTGTTTCAACTGCTCAACTCTGCTGAGCAGCATGAAAGAAAACATGGACAACACAGAAACAAATGAACATGGTTGTGTTGAAATAAAAATGTATTCAGGGCCCAGACAATGGGGCTCAGTGACTGAGATTGGACCTATGAAACAGGAGGTAACAGTTCAATTCTGTATCAGGGCAAATGCCCAGATGTGGGTTTGATTCCCGCAGTGAGCATGCGGGAGGCAGCCAATCAATGATTCTCTCTCATCATTTATGTTTCTAGCTCTCTTTCCCCCTCCCTTCCTATCTGAAATCAATTAAAATATATATATTTTAAAAATTTTATTCATGGGCACTGGAATTTGAATTTCATATGCTTTTTACATGTCTTACAGTATATTCATAGTTTGATTTCTCCCCAACCATTTAAAATTCACTCTTAACATGTGGTCTGCACAATAGGCAGTGTGCCAGATTTTTTCCATGGGGCAGAGTCTGCTAATCCCTATGTTAAAGAAATCAAGATCTCAAATCTTTTATTTATGCATTTCAATAGAATATAAAATATTTTACTTCCATTTTGATAGTTTATAAACTTTCAGGCATTTTACCGTGTGTGTGTGTGTGTGTGTGTGTGTGTGTGTGTACTTAAATAGCATTTTACTGTAAAAATACTGTGTGCTTGTGTCTTTTGATGTGTTTATTCATAAAGTGATTGTTATGCTATCAAATGCTGTTGGCTCATATTAGATGGCCAAAAAAGTAGAGTGCATGAAAGTAAAATTATTTTTAAAAAGAACATCATCCATAGCTACTATTCTATATGTTAGCATTTGTTACCTTTTCATAATGCTATAAATTAAATTAAAAAAGTTAAAATATGTAACTAAATTTTCAAGATTTAAAAATGATAATATAAACGTCTTACGTAATAAGTTCTGTCAAATAATTATAGTTAAATGTATTTATACATTCTTCTTTTATTGTAGAGATTTTCTGTCTTTTATTTTACTTTCTGTCTTTTAAGCTCTGAATTATAGAGAGTAGGAATTTTCAAAAAGCACAATCTGCTGTACAGAGCTTTTTATTTTTATGTAGTACCATTTGCTTATTTTCTCTGTAGTATCCATTGCCCTAGGAGCTGTGTCTGTGAAGATATTACTTCAGCAAATGTCTGAGATTTTGCTGCCTATGGATTCCTCTAATATTTTTATGGTTTCCCGTCTTATATTTAAGTTCTTTATCCATTTTGAATTTATTTTTATGCATGGTGTAAGTTGGTGGTCTAGTTTCTTTTTTTTTTTTTTTGCACTTATCTATTCAATTTTCCCAACACCATTTATTGAAGAGACTGTCTTGACTCCATTGGATGTTCTTACCTCCTTTATCAAATATTAATTGAACATAATGGCTTGGATTGATATCTGGGTTCTCTGTTCTGTTCCATTGGTCTATATGTCTGTTCTTATAACAGCACCAGGCAGTGGCTTTGTATAATATATAACTTGATATCTTGTATTGTTCTTTGTTCTTTGTCTCCAACTTTGTTCTTCTTTCTGAAGATTACTGCAGCTATTTGGAGTCATTTTTGGAGAGTTTGTTCTAGGTCTTTGAAGTATGCTGTTGGTATTTTAATAGGGATCACATTGAATCTATAGATTGCTTTGGGTAGTATTGACATTTTAATGATTTTGATTATACCAATCCATGAACACAGTATGTTCTTCCATTTGTTTATGTCTTCCTCTATCACTTTTTTTCAGTGTCCTGTAATTTTCTGAGTACAGGTCTTTTACCTCCTTAGTTAAGTTTATTCCTAAGTATCTTAATTTTTTTTGGTGCTATGGTAAATGATATTGTTATTTTTAATCTTTCTTCTGTAAGTTCACTATTGGTATATAAAGATGACATATATTTCTGGGTGTTGATTTTGTATCCTGCTACATTGCCAAATTCATTTATTAAGTCTGATAATTTTTTGATGCAGTCTTTAAAGTTTTCTATGTACAGCATCATTTCATCTGTGAATAATGACAGTTTTATGTCTTCTTTTCCAATTTGTATACCTTTTATTTCTTCTTCTTGTCTAATTGCTTTGGCTAGCAGTTCCAGCACTATGTTGAATAGGAGTGAGAAAGTGGTCTTCCCTTTCTCATTCTTGTTCTGAGGTGAAATGGTTTTAGCTTTTGCCCATTGAGTATGATGTTGGCTGTTAGTTTGTCATATAAGGCTTATGTTATGTAGAGGTACAATCCCTCTTCTTATTTTGCTGAGGGTTTTTATCAAAAAAAGATATTGAATTTTGTCAAATTCCTTTCTGCATCAATTGATATGACTATGTGATTTTTATCTCTCAGTTTGTTTATGTGATATATCAAGATTATTAATTTGTGGATATTGTACCATCCTTACATCCTCAAAATAAATCCCACTTGGTCACGGTGTATTATCTTCCTGATGTAATGCTGGATATGATTTGCTAGAATTTTGTTGAAGATTCTGGCATTTATGTTCATGGGGGATATTGGCCTGTAATTTTTTTTTCATTGTGTTGTCTTTTTCTGGTTTTGAGATCAGGGTAATGCTGGCTTTGTAGAAAGAGCTTTAAGTGTTACTTCCTCTTAAATTATTTGGAATAGTCTGAGGAGGATAGGTTTTATTTCTTCTTTGAATGTTTGATAAAACTCCCCTGTGAAGCTGTCTGGCCCTAGGCTTTTGTTTGCTGGAAGCTTTTTGATGACTGCTTCAATTTCCTCCATAATTATCAACCTATTGAGATTTTTAGATTCTTCAAGATTAAATTTTGGAAAGCTGTATTTTTCTAGGAATATGTCAATTTCTTCTAGGCTGTCTAGTTTGTTGGAATAGAGTTGTTCATAGTATTTTTTAACAATCCTCTGTATTTCTGTGGAGTCTGCTATTATTTTGACACTTTCATTTCTGATTTTGTTTATTTGGTTCCTCTCTCTTTGCTTCTTGATGAACCTGGCTAGAGGTTCATCAACCTTTTTTATACTTTCAAAGATCCAACTCTTGGTTTCATTGATCTTTTTTATTGTTTTGTTGTTTTTGTTATTTTTGTCTCTATCATTTATTTCTGCTCTGATCTTTATCATCTCATTTCTTGTGCTCACCCTGGGATTTTCTTGCTGCTCTCTTTCTAATTTTTTAAGTTGTAGAGTTAGATAATTTATTACCATTTATTTTTATTTTCCCTTTCTTTCTTTCTTTCTTTCTTTCTTTCTTTCTTTCTTTCTTTCTTCCTTTCTTTCTTTCTTTCTTTTTTCCTTTCTTTTTTTCTTTCTTTCTTTTTTAAGATGGGCCTGTAGAGCTATAAACTTCCCTCTTAGCACTACTTTCATTGTGTCCCATAGATTTTAGGTTGGTGTGTTTTTATTGTAATTTGTTTCCAAATCACTATGCTTAATTAATATTTGACAAAGGAGGCAAGAACATACAATGGAGTCAAGACAGTCTCTTCAATAAATGGTGTTGGGAAAATTGAACAAATACTTGCATAAAAATGAAACTATACCACCACCTTACACCATACGCAAAAATAAACTCAAAATGGATAAAGGACTTAAACATAAGATTTGGAACCTAAAAAATATTAGAGGAATTCAGCAGGCAACAAAACCTCAGACATATGCCAAAGTAATATCTTCACTGATAAAGCTCCTTGGGCAATGGAAACAGAAGGGAAAATAAACAAAAAGGACTACATCAAAATAAAAAGCTCTGTACAGCAAAAGAAACGATCAACAAAACAACAAGGATGCCCACTGCATGGGAGAACATATTTGCCAATGTTACCACCAATAAGGGTTTAATCTCCAACATTTCCAGGAAACTCATACAATTTAACAAAAGGAAGATAAACAACCAAATAAAAAAATGGGCAATGGACCTAGTAGTGGGATTATTGGGTTACATAGTAAGAGTATATTTAATTTAATATGAAACTTCCCAATAGAATTACTGTATAATTTTGTATTCCCAAGGCAATGAATAAAAGTTTCAGTTGTTTTGCTTCCTTGCTAGCACTTGGTATACTGTACATATTTTTCACTTAAAATTTTTAAATGACTATTTAATTTTCATTTTAATAGTGTTACCCCATTTTGGTTATAGTTTGCATTACCCTAATGTTTCATGATGTTGAGCATTAAAAGGGTTTTTATTTTTATAATGTGTTGGATATAATTATTAAAGAAAACAGAATCTTAATGAAAGAATGCATGGATATATAGATTGATAGAAAACAAATTGACTTTTGGAAAACGTAATTCAAATACCAATATAGATTTTTTTTAAATGTTCTAACAATCATTATTAAAGAATTACCTGAGCATCCATGCCAAAACCGGTTTGGCTCAGTGGATAGAGCGTCGGCCTGTGTGGACTGAGAGGTCCCAAGTTCGATTCCAGTCAGGGACATATATACCGTGTTGCAGGCACATCTCTGGGGTTAGGGGTGTGCAGGAGGCAGATGATGGATGTTTCTCTCTCATCGATGTTTCTAGCTCTTTATTCCTTCCCTTCCTCTATGTAAAAAATCAATAAAATATATTAAAAAAAAAAAAAAGAATTCTCTCAGCATCCAGAGCACAAACTACATATGCAGGGGAGGAAACCTAAATAGAAAAGATTTCTCTAAGGCAGCAATCTATGACAGAACACAATGGAGCAAAGTTTTAAAATATTAGGAAAAGGAAAAAAAATGTATATATTGTATTTTCAATTAAATCCCCATTCAAGGTGTAAAGTAACAGAAAATATGTTCAGATATGCAAACCTTAATGAATTAGATCCATCCCATGCATTTGTTGAGAAAAATCAGATAACAAAATGAAATGACACAACAAATAATGGTGTTTGTAACAACTAGCAAAAAAATAAAAAAAAAAAAAATCTAAGAACACTAATTAATTTTGAACATATTGAAAATTAAATACTCTATATAATTTCCTACAACCATATATATGTAAATACATATACTCTATTGCATCCTTGTGTTTGTTCATAAATAGAGAATTAAAATGAGTGCGTTAGAGAATATCTGCAATCATAATTAATGGTGAAACCAATGGACCTCTCATTAATATAAGGAACAAAAAAAGTTGATAACCATAATTACTTCACATTATAGAAGTGTCAGTCAATACTCTGATTAACTTTATGATGTTATAAAAATTGGAAAGGATAAAAATTATTCTCGCAACAGATAATACCTAAAATATGTCCATTTGATATATAAGATTTTGACTTTCCACATCCTTTTCCCTGCTGAGCGGCATTTCTCTGCCTGATTGAGCCATCAGCCCTCCCCTGGCTTGAATGCAGCTCCACACAGGAAAGAGAGCAGCCAGAGAGCCATCTTCCTTGGTGAGTAGCTGGCACCACAGCATTCAAGTCCTCTTTCACATTCAGCTTTGCCAGTGAGGAGTAGTTGCAATCTCACGCATCATTTGCTATGTTAATATTGATTTATTTTGTCTGTGCTATTCTTACCTATATTTTCATGACAATTTCAATTGCAGGGACATGATTGTTTTCTTTGTTAAATACTGAAGCAATTGTAAACCAATAATGCCATACAGTCAGTGTTCTAGTGAAGAAAATTGACCTATTTTTTTTGTTTTTTTCAGGAACAAGTTCCTATTTTAAGTCAAGGTTAGACTAAATGTGCCCATGGATAATCATATATGACAATAAAATAAAAAAGTAATTCAGTAAATAGTTATGTATTTGATTATTTGACAAAAATCCATAGTTTCTCCCCATCAGAAAATCTTTTAGAAAATATAATGGAGGAAATATTTGAATTACTAGTGACAAAAGCATAACATGACTGTAAAGGAATTTAATGATAATGGGAAACACTTAACCTTTGAGAGATTATTGTCAAGAGGAATATGATGATTTGTCTGGATGCCCCTTTCCGGGCCAACACATCAATTTCACTTGAGGCTAGAAATACAGCGGAATGTTCCCACCTGTGCCTCTCCCTGGAACTTGCCCTGGACCACAGGAAATATCTCTCCAAGGTTACAAGTCCTTCCAGGGATCTGCCAACTGTAATTGACTATGAAGGAGAAAATGAAATTTTCCTCTGTTCTCTTAGGGCTCTTAGCTAAATCAGAAAATTAAAATGACAAAGATAGATTAATAGGAAAAAAGCAATAAAATGTTATGGAATTTTTACAAGTACAGAAATCCTTGACAAGAGTATAAAGACCTAAAAAAAGGTAATCAAAGTAGGAAATATTCATGCTTTTTGAACAAAGAAACAACAAATTTGTGAAGATTGGTAAAACAGAGATTTAATTAGGGGTATTAAATGGTGAAGTAGGAAGATAAGGATTATTTCAACAAGGTTTATCTATACCAATTTCTTGGCCCTAAATTCCCCAGGTGTAGTGATAAAAATGCTTTCCTTCCTCCTGCTGTTGGAAACATACCTGTCTACTGATTTTAGGGAAGAAGGGCAAGAGTGACCTTCTTACTTCAGATGTTTCTCAGACTCCGCCAGCTTAAGATATGCAATATGCCACGTATTTGGGTCTGTGTTCTGAAGCCCCTCAAAAGCTTAGGAGAGAAAAAAAAAGCCTGTCCTTGTGGCTCAATTTGGGACAATTATGAAGGGCCATCCCAACAGCCCAGCTCCTCCCAAAATTAGCTGTGACCTTAATTACCAATGCTTTGGGAGACAGCTTTCTTTCAGCCCAGCACTACCTTTCTTTCAAGGCTTTAATACTGCTCTCTTAGGTGAACTTGGGATTGGCATTCTATGTACTTTTAGGTTAAAGCCATAGTGTAAATACTTCGATAGAGGAAGCAGGGTGGTTTTTACAGTTCCTTCTGCCTTAGCATCTTTCAAGCTTACCAGGAGATTTCTTTATTCATAGGTGATCACATGCTTGCCTAGATCAAGTCATGTCCCCCCTCTTTTGCTATTTATCATTTGTTAGGGGAATCCTTATAAGGCAAATCCTCAAAGATATATGAGTGAGTTTATGTAGGCAAGAGAGAAGTCTTTACATACCTAAATATTTCAGAGTCTCTATTCTTTTAATGTCCAAAAAAATATTTCCACATATGTCAGAAGATCTTGGAAGTCTTGATGTGAGATATACAGTATTTTCTAAGGCAGAATTAATAATTTTACTGCTGGAGCAGAGATGAGAAAGTAATACACTCTGCTTTGGAAATAGTGAATCACAAAAGAAAATACACGAATTCAATCTTGAAAGAATGTATAAAAGTAAGCAGAATTTCACATTGGCTTTTAGGATTAGAAATTTCAAATAGTTTACCATTTCATGGGCAAATGTCAAACCACACTTTTATTTCAAATTTCAAAAACTTCAGTCCTTTCAATAGTATGGTGAAAAATAATGTAATTTGCCCTGACTGGTTTGGCTCAGTGGCTAGAGTGTTGGCCTATGGGCTGAAGGGTCCCAGGTTTGATTCCGGTCAAGTGCATGCACCTTGGTTGCAGGCACATCCCCAGTAGGAAGTGTGATTGGCAGCTGATCAAAGTTTCTAACTCTCTATCCTTCTCCCTTTCTCTTTGTAAAAAAAATCAATAAAGTATATTTTTAAAAAAGAAAGAAAAGTAATGTAATTTAAATGTAGAACAATTTTGTAAACTTAACATTTAAATTCAATTATATATCTAATATTAATATATATGAAAAATATATTTATGAATAGTCACTGACTTCATTTTTGTTATATGTAAAAGAGATAGTATGAAACTTTCTACATATTCCCATTAGTTCATGGATCAAAATGAGAAATAAGGAAATGACCCTGGACTGATTTTGCTCAATGGTTAGATCATTGGCAATTGACTGAAGGGTCATGGGTTCAATTCCTAGTCAGGGCAAATTACTTCAATCCCCAGCTCAGTCAGGGCATGGGCCAGAGGCAATCAATCAATATGTTTCATGTTTACTCTTTCTCTCTCTTCCCTCCACTCTTAAAAAAAAAAGAAAGAAAGAAAAACCATACTTAGGAGAGAGGATAAAAAAAAAAAGAATAAGGAAATGTTTGCAAAAGCATTTTGAGAAATGTATAGTCTACGAAAAATTTAAAGTATTATTATTACTGTTATTGCTTTAAATACTTACTATTATTACAAAACTACCACTATTCCAAAATATTTGTAATCTACTGCAAAAAATGGAGAAATCCGTTAAATAATAATAATAATAATAATAATAATAATTAATATATAAATAAACACCCTACAGACTGCTAGATCCTTGAGGATTAAAAGGTCTTATTTATCTTGATATTAGACTGTGGATAGATACATTAGCCTTTCATTGGTTACTGTGTTAGGAATCCCCAGAGCAAACATAACCAATAGAATATACATGGAACATTATTGTGAGGAATTGTCTCACTTGATTATGGAGGCTAAGTAGTCCCACAGTCTGCTGTCTGCAAATGGAGACCCAGGGAAGCCCGTGGTGTGATGCAGTCTTATTCAAAAGACCCAAGAAGCAGGGGGACTGATGGTGAGGAAAAGAAGATGAATGAGATGTCCTGGATCAGTGAGGCAGAAGCATTTACTTTTCCTCTGCCTTTTGTTCTCTTCAGACCCTCGATCACTTCAAGAATACCCAACCACATTGAAGAACACAACTGACTACTGAGTCCACCAATTCAAATGCTAATTTCATCCAGAAAAACTCTCATAGACACACCTAGAAACAATATTTAATCCTGGCATCCTTGTCTCAATCAAGTTAACATATAAAATTAACTATTACAGTTGTAAAATTAACATATCAAACAAATAGATATCACATAATTGATACAACACAGAAATAAAGTATTAATATATAATGTACCTAATATATTAAGTTACCTAATTTTCTTTTGAAAATGTTATGAGTAATTATAAAATAAAATTAATAATATTTTACATTTTAATACATTGTAGTCACTATAATCACAGTGAACATAGTGATTTATAACACATTTTTAATGGATTCTAATTAGAAAAACAGTGAATGATTGGAAGAACTGGATCAGCCTGCAGTATATTATTTTATTTATCTTAATAAAAACACAGGAAAATACTAAGACTTTATAACTAACATTAAATCATGAATATTAAATGTACATTATATAATTAGTGGAAAAACTTAAATGTGTCTCCAGGTGAGATTGCAAAGAATAAATGGCATCCAATCATTTAATAAATATATATTAAAGGTTCACTTCATGTCTGATGCTGTGCTAGATTGGGGTCACACACATTGTAAAAAAAAAATGTGGTTGTACCTCATTCATTCACTCACGAAGCTTTCCTGCTACTTAGACAATATAATGATCTAAATAATGTGATTCAAATTAAGTAGATATTTGTCTGGAAAAATATGCTGATGAATATCAGCCTGAATGATTTAATTCATAATTAGTTCAGCTTCATAAAACTTGCGATGAAACAGGTTCATTTAATCTCTTTGGCTAGAGAAAAAAATAATCAGATAAAGTTATTAATGGCTTACTAATTAAAATATTCCAAACAATTTGCCTTTGCATCTTTAAATGACCATAATTAACCTGGAATATGACTTGGTCACACTTGTCACCTGTTGGTTGACAGCAATCTAGATAGTGCTCCCATCCTATCATGAAGCCTGCGTATGACCTGATTCATGGGCCCTTTTATTCTGTGACTTGATATGTATATCTGACCTTCAAATTAATGGCATTAGTTCCTGTAACGTTTGTGTGTTGGTCATGCAGCTGTTGACTGTCTGCCATATACCTCCCCTTCCATCCTCCTTTATGGTGCTAGGGCTAGGAATTTGCAAATCGCATTTCTCTTCTGGTACATCATTCCCTGCTGATGCTTTTACTAGTACTAGAGGCCCAGTGCATGAAGATTCATGCACTGGAGTGGGGGGCCGGGGGTTTCCTTCAGCCTGGCCTGCCCCCTTTCACAGTCTAGGAGCCTTAAAGGGTGGGAGGCAACACGGCGATAAGGGAAAGGTGACGCCCCCATCACATGTCTGTTGCTGCCACTGCTGGCAGCACAAGCCTCTGACGGCCCTGGTTACTGAGCCTTTCGTGGCGCTGGGTGGCTGGGCAGCAGTCATCCGAGGCTTACCTGAGCCGTGGGCCCACCCTGGGAAGCTGGGGGGCTGAGAGCGGGTCTGGACACAATGTGTGCCTGCCGCCCCCCAGGCTGGGCTGAAATGACTGTGGGACTCTGGCGGCAGGCTCAAGAAGTTTGTCTAGTTCTCACTGCTTTTTAATCTTTTCAGGGACCTCATAACCTTCAGAGACCAGTTGGGCAGCTCTTCTCAAATGTAAGAATTTCTGTTCTGAAGAAGCTCCCAGTTCCAGAAATGCTAATCCCAGTTAGGTTGTGTCTCATCTTCAGAGGTTTGAGCTCCCTTTTAGGAGAACTTCTTCCAAGTTCTTAGGCTCTAATAAACCCCAACTTTGGCCCTTTGTTTCACAAAACAGGACAGTATTGCTCTCCATCAATATCATTTATGGTTTGCCTCCTTTCCCCCCCTCTGCTTTTCTGTCCTCTAATTACTGTTTAATATCTTACATACATTTTTCCAGTTAAAATAATTGGCATGACTTCTGTTTTCTGTCTAGGTCACAACTGATAATATATTACCTGTGTATCCATTTATTAGTAGAAATCAGCAGGCTACAATAAGAATGGGGTTAGGATAAAGTAGGTTAGTTTATTATGTAGCCTAGGAGTTATCTGAGCAGTTATTTAATTTTCATAGTAGAGAAAATAATTTAAAGGAGTCTTTCTTCCTAGGAATCTGTCTTTTTTTTTTTTTTATGTTGCTTAGCAGTGAGAGCAGTTGTACAGATAATTTTCTAGAGTGTGCATCATATATAAGATTCATGTCTGAATTATTGAACTACCAATATATATGAGTAGTAGTGAATTGGAAGAAAATAATTGTTAGGACTAGAAAAATGTGGTTGGTGACATTTCTGCATCTTAATGTGTGAACTCTGAGCAACTGCAGATATTGGTAAGTCTGTTACATCCTGTACAAGAAGGCTATTGGTCAAATCACATGAGAAAAAATTGGCCTGAGCTTTGCAGACAGTGAACTGTTGGCACCAATTCAGTTGACAAAAGTGAATGTTTTCAACAGGATCAAACAAAAATTTTTGGTAAGGAATTATTGAGTATTTTAAAGATAAATCTCTAAATACTTGTCTATGTTATTAGTAGTTGCATTTATCTTTTACTGCAGTTGAATTATAAAGAATATTAAATTCTGTTTATGGATTTTACAAAAGCAAAAATAAATAGATAAATAAAAATGCATGACTCTACCTAAAAATGCTAGTCTACAAAGATACATGGTTATATCCTAGAAGTATGTACACAGTATACATGGGTATAGTATTAAACAAACAAACAAACATATAATGTTCAGAAATATTACAGAGAGGTTGTGATTAATTGTATCTTTTTGGAGAAAAAGGGTCAATCACAGATGAAACTCAAAACAGAGTAAATTAATTTAAATGCAGTCTTGTTTTGAGCCTAGGACCTTCAATGAATTAAAAACAAAATTTATCAAGTAGGTGAAGGAAAAGAGCATAATGGGAAAAGGGAATTTGAAACATTGTGTCCTGTATGCAAACTGTAAATTAGTGTGGCAATACTCAGGGTATAGCGTCCCAGAAAAAGGAGTGTTGTGGGTAAATTAGATAAAAATCATCTAAAATTTAAATTACTTTAAATATTACAAGAATTTATTGAAAGATAAAAGTACCAGAGAAAAATAAATCATAATATTGTCTTTATGGAAAGGCAAAGATGGAAGTAGCAAGAGTTGTAAAATTTGATCCAGAGTCCAGGTGAAGATAAAAAAAAAAAGTTAAGGAGGTGTCGACATAGATGGTGAGTTGAAGAGAGGTATATCCCAGTCACCCATGGGATTATCTGTAAAAGTGAATGGAGTAAAAGGAAAGTGTGTGGAAGGCAGGGCCATTCTCTGGTTTGTGTAAATGGATGCCATCAATTAAAATGGGACATTTAGTGGAATGTTCTAATTTGGAGGAATGAAAGGAAAAAGATCATGTTAGTACTCAGTGTATTGTGTTCATGGGTCCAGTATCTCATATACAGACACACTTTAATCAATCATGTACTGTTATTTATATACTAGAGGCCCAGGACACAAAACTCATGCACTGGGGGCTGGTCCCTCAGCCTGGCCTACACCCTATTGTAATCCAGGATCCCTTGCTCCTTACCTTCTGCCTGCTCTCTTCTTACCTCTCGGCTCACTACTCCTTAGTGAGCAGGCTCCTTACCACTTGGCTAGCTATGTCTTAGCGCTGCCTCAGAGATGGGAGAGGCTCCTGCCACCTCTGCTGCTCTCCCTAGCTGTAAGGTCGGCTTCTGACTGAGTGGTGCTCCCCCTGTGGGAGTGCACTGGCCACCAGGGGCAACTCCTGCAATGAGCGTCTGCCCCCCTGGTGGTCAGTATGCATCATAGTGGTCACTCATTTTGGTCATTTTGCCATAATGGTCACATAGGCTTTTATTATATAGATGGTGTGAAGACTTGCAGCTTGGGAATATAGAATGTGGAGTTAAGTATAAATGTAATAGCATGTTAAACTAGCAACTAAATGAGTATTCCTAGGAATACATATAGAGCCAAGAAAGAAGAGTATCATGGAAGTAATCCAGGAAAACCCAATATGTAAAATGTACCCAGAGAACTCGTTCTACATTATGCACTTAGTAGACTATCTTTTTATTATTTTTATAAGCATCATAGTTAAAAGAATACTTTGATGAAATAAATGAGACATTTCTATGTAAAAAATTCTACATAGAATTGAACTTATTTTTAAAATACATTAGAGTTATGTGTACACTAAAAGTAAAAAAATACATTCGATAACAAAAGACCCCAAACTGCTCGTATAATGTCATTTCAATAAAAAAATCTACACTAATAAAAGAGAAACATGCAAATTGACCATCCCTCCGCTAAGGCCACTAGCCAATCAGGAGCGAGTATGCAAATTAATAAACAAAGATGGTGGCAGCCACAGAGCTGGAGCGAGCAGGAGGCTTAGGTTGCCTTTGGTGACAGACGAAGCCAAACTTCCTATCCTCCCTGGCTGCCACTGAAGGAGTGGCTGTGAGCCTGAGTCACCGGGGGATGTGGCCAGCCTGAAAATGGTGCTCAGCCCCTTACCCAGGCTAGCCAGGCACCCCACAAGGAACCCCCTACTTGAAAATGGCCCTCACCCAGGCTGTCTATGCCCCTCCAGCAGGGACACTTACCCATGGGGGTGTGGCTGGCCTGCTAACCACCACAGGCCTCTCACCCAGGCCTCCCCATGCCCCAAGGGAACCCCAACCCTGATCCAGGATACTTTTCAGGACAAACCAACCAACCACCACCTGTGCACCAGGCCTCTATCTATACTAATAGAAAGGTAATATGCTAATTAGACTGGGAGACCTTCTAGGAGACCTTCCCGAAGTTCATCTGGGCAAAGCCATGGCGGCGGGCTGAGGTAGTGGCGGTTAGACTTCAAGAGGTGGGGAAGTTGTGGGTGATCAGGCCAGTGGGGGGACCATTGGGGGTGATCAGGCCAGTGCCGGGGGGAAGAGGGGAGGGGAGGAAGGGCAGTGGAGGGTAAGCAGACCGGCAGGGGAGCCATTTGGAAGTGAGCAGGCCATCAGTGGGGGACAGTTGGGGGTGATCAGGACATTTGGGACAGCATTTTGGATTGAGGAGGCCAGCAAGGGGGGGGGGGCAGTTGGGGGTGAGCACACTGGCACCCAGGGAAGTTGGGGGTGATCAGGCTGATGGGGGGCTTATGAGGGTGGGCAGGCCGGCGGCAGGAGTCAGTTGGGGACAAGCAGGCCAGCAGGCAGATTGGTTAGGAAAAATCAAGCACGAAGACAGGTGAGTGTTTAGGAGCCAGCAGTCCCGGATTACGAGAGGGATGTCCGACTGCCAGTTTTGGCCTGATCCCTGTGAACTGGCAGTGGGACATTCTTCAAGGATCACAGATTTGAGATGGTTCAGGCTGGGCTGAGGGACACTCTCCCATGCATTAATTCCATGTACCAAACAACTAGGCTGTATGTATAAAAGCCTAATATGCAAATTGTCCCCTTGGGAGTTCAACCAGAAGGCTGGGAGTTCAATTGCTCACCATGACATGTGCTGACAACCAGGAGTAGCATGGAACAAAGGAAGGCCCCATCCTGCAGCCGGGGAAGGGAGTCCTCAGCCGTTAGCCTGAAGGCCCCGATCAGCCCTGATTGCCAGCCAGGCCTAGGGGCCCTACCCATGCATGCATTTCATGCACCAGGCATCTAGTACATAGATATTTATAGAAAATAAATATTGAAAAAAAATATATACATATGATATTAAACCTCAAAAATATACTGGTAAGTATGTTTAAAATTTAATTTTAAATATTTCTGTTGAGATTTACTAAAAATAAGATCGAAGTGGCATTAGGAGCCAATTCTTATTATCTATAGAGAGTAGATGATGCAAAAAAAAAAAAAAAAAAGACCTCCTCTAAGAATGCATATCTATAATAATAAAAGCATAATATGCTAATTAGACCTGACATCCTTCCAGATGACCTTCTATATGAAGCCAGGGCTGAGCAGGAAGCCCAGGTCCCAGCTGCCAGAGAAAAGCCCGGGTCCTGGGTGCCAGAGGGAAGTTGGTGGCGGCAGCCGGGAGAAGGCAGGCCTACTCTTGCAAGAATTTCATGCCTTGAGCCTCTAGTATACTGTAATGATATAAAGTGGCCTCTACTTTAAAATGCATGTGTAATATGCTAATTGGACAAGATAGACTGGAAGTCCTTCTGGACAAAGCCATGGGTGGCGGGGTCCCAGGTAGAGGCAGTAAGGGTTGATTAGGCAGGCAGGCAGAGTGGTTTGGGGTGATCAGGCCAACAGAGGAGAGCAGTTAGGGGTAATTAGGCAGGCAGGTAAGTGAGTGGTTAGAAGCCAGCAGCCCTAGATTATGAATTGGATGTCTGACTTCCAGTTTAGGCCCAATCCTGAGGCATTACCCAAGGGGTTCCGGATTCTGAGAGGGTGCAGGCTGGGCTGAGGGACCTCCCCCATGCATGAATTTTGTGCACCAGGCCTCTAGTGTAACATATAATTATTAATATCAAAGTTAGGAAAGCAGTGGTTTGTATGTCTATAATCATCATCCAAATAATTTTTCTCTAGCTCCTAGGCCTAGATGGAGCCTGAAGAATATTCTCTCCCTCCCTTCCTTTCTCCATCCCTCTACTTCTATTTCTCATCTTTATCTTTATCTTTATCTTTATCTTTATCTTTATCTTTATCTTTATCTTTATCTTTATCTTTATCCCCTCTTCTCGTCTCCTCTTTCTTCTTTCAATTTCTTTTGTTGTTGCTGTTGTTCCTTTTCTAATTATCTGTGTAATGATTCTGTTCCACTTCACTAGTTGGTATCAAATGCACTTTTGAATAACAAGTTCATGCGACCCAAACAAGGACCACCGGGAATTCACGTGTACTTTAAGATGTTGACTTGAATGATAGTTGCAAGAAGAAGAACACACACCTTGGAGTGTCTCACTATGAGGGTGTTAGAAAAACAATAAAACTATTCTAGAACTTGGGCTTATGTTAGATCAATGTAGGGGGAGTTTAAGGAAGGGGTAGGAAGGGGTAATTGATCCTTAATCAGTTTCATTTAGAAGGAAGGAAGACTGCACAGAAGCTGACGATGTAACTAGTAAAGAAGCAGAAGTCATTCCTGTTAACCAGGGATGCATTTAATCATTTTTGTAGCTCAGGTCATTTTGTGGCTCTATGGTTTGTCTGTTCAGACAGGATTATAGAGTGTCCTGTTTTGCTTGAATCCATCACAGTCACAGAGTACAATTGATGCTGATATTTTGTGGAAATTACTATGTTTGACAGAGGAACACCACCTTCTAGCTGGAAGTGCCAGACCAGCTCTAGCTTTAGGGGATGCTTTTCTCTGTATCGTTAGCAAGTTTATGAATCTCAGGAAGCCTCTCCCTCCAGGCAGTCTGCTAGTTAAATACATGTACTCTTAAACTGCAAGGCTGAGTCTGAGTGACTATTGATTCTATTATTTACTGAGCATATTGTAGAATACTTACTTGCCTTATCTGTACATTATTCCCTTTAACTAAAAATTAGACACAACATCTAATTCCTTATAGTGTTATGAAACTTAAAGTTTAACTACCACCAATCACACAGAGGTCTCATCTTTCCTTGGTAATTGCTAACTATTTCCTTTTACCAACTAGAATGTTAATGTACTATATAAAGAATTTTGATTATGGAATCACAGCAGCTCAGTGCTGCTTTATATTATATAAGTAAGAAATAAATATTTGCCTAACTTTTATGGCAGGATAATTTAGAAGGACATTCTTTTTTGTGGTAGGTTATGTATCTTTCCTTTGCTTCTTCTTTTGTTAGATAAAGAAGCTTTGTAATTTCCCACTTTGGTGGCTTTAATAAGGTGAGAAACACACGCAACATTAGGTCAAAACACTTCCCTTCTTTTGTTAAAATGTTAACTATCTGATTTGATTATTCAGAGTGCTGGGGTGGGGGGAGGAAAATAAAATGAAGAGTACCTCTTACCAGTTTCATAATTGGGAGACAGAAATATCTGTTGATCTTTGGAACAACAGGTACATACACACACACACACACACACACACACACACACACACACACACTATTTTAGGTCAGTTTCCCAAGATGGTGGTATATAGCATCTTTTGTGAAGATTCTTGGGTCTCATGTATAACATGGAAGAAGTAACAGCATTTTCAGGTCTGAGAAATGGGGACAAAGAAAATCTCAGTCAAGAACATTAGATTGAAGCTGGTGGATCCCATAAAATTAGGTCTTTGGTTTTTTGTTTAGTGAGCACGATATGCTCAACAGGAAAATGATTCTATTATAGGATTCCAGAGAGGAGGAATAGGGAAACTGAGACATAAAGTTAAAATACGGCCAAACAGCGTGGGTAATTTGTAGCCAGCTTGTAACTAAAAAATCATTATGATCTTCTCCAGTCTAAAGACACAGAAGCAAATGGTTAAAAAAACCTCCTTAAGAGCGAATGCAGAAAGAGAGGAGGAAAAGGGAAGGGAAAAAAGAAGCTAGTACTAAGAAGACTTGGCAACATAAAGTTGCCAGGTGCTTCTCACTAATTCTGGGAAGGCCACAACAAAGTAAAAAACAAAAACAAACAAACAAACAAACGAAAAGGACCTTGAGGATTAATCTGTACAAAAAAGTAGTCAGCAGAGGAAGTTTGAGACAGGAAGGTATATGACACCTCAGACCCACACCCAACCTGCTCTTCAGATTAGCTGAGAGCCTGTCTGTGCTTCATAAGCCAGATGTATAGGTTTGCTTGCTTGCTTTGTGTTTTCAATAAGAGTGCATACTTTAAAAAATGGCTTTCACAATGCAGTAAAAGTTTATCATATAAATTCATATATATGAGAAGCAAGGATTGAGTTTGGGAACAGCCCTCACCCACTGACACCTCCCTGGTGTTGGTAAGAGTTGCCTATAACAATTTTAGTAAATATTAGATAAATGTTTATTTAGACAATAAATTAATGAGTGACTAATTAGATGTCCAAAACCTTTACACAAATTAACTGGAGGTAGGAGAGAACACTTGTAAAATGGCTGGATTGATAATACTACTAGAAATATGGTTAATCTCAAAGAAAACAAAGGAATTCATTATTTCAGGGCTGCCTTAGAATGTGGATTTAGAAACAAGCCCAGCACAAACTTGTGGATATATAAAAGGCCAGTTAGGTCACCTTCCCAGAACAATAACAACAAAATAGTTTTCATGTATTATATCATAGCTCCCTGTTTTTAATGACACATCCCCAAACAAAATGTCAATAACAGCAGCAACACTAGTACTACTACAATTTAAACTGTCAGTGCATTCCACCATAGTTGTATTCTTGGCTATAAATTATACAGCCATTGCCTCGCTCATGAAGACAAAGCCATTTCTCCTCTTTTCTCATTTTATTTATTTTTTCCCCTTGAGGTGGTGTCAATCTGAGTAATGGCATTTTCCTGATTAGGTGATGCTTTCTCACGCATCTGTGCCTTTGCACATGCTGCTTCCCAGGCTTATATGCCTTCTTGCCATCTGTACTTGGCTAACTTCCAATTCATCGTTCATGATTTTACATGGGCTTCCTATACTGCAAGAAGCTTTTGTTAGAAAACAATGTTCAGTAGAAAAGACTGACGGTGAACACTTTGGTAAGTGTCTGAAATGAGGGGTGAAGAAGGAAGAGGAATAGAAAAGAGGGCTTAAAATGATTATTAACTGTCTCTAGGCTTCTCTATACTTAACTTAAACATTTTAAAAGCTGTATAGTATATTTCGTTTGATATTTAATAATATAATTCAAATACCTTCACTGACATTAATCTAGAGGTTAATGTCTAGATCTCATTATTTGAGGTCAAATTGTAAAAGGATACATTTAAAAAGTATTATATTAATTAATAATATATTGAGAATGTAAGAGCTGCAGGGGAAATTGTATATTTATATCCAATCAGATTATTACATCAAATTATAAAATTTGAATTTAAAAAATAACACCCCTGATAACACAGAATTTTAGCATCCTATGCTACCACTTTACAATTAGTTGTTTTTTTTTCTATTATCACCATTATTTTATTCTTCGGATAAATCTTAGTGTCAATAAAATTTAATAGTTGATAAACTTCCTACCATTCACAGAATTAACTTTCTCTGGTTAGTAGAAAGCACTGTTATAGACATAGAATGGTCAGAACTTTTAAAAAATATGTCAGCACTATAACTTAAATTTCTATCAATATATTTACTTATCATCTATCTACCAATTATAAGAATGATGCTATATTTATTGAGGTAGGTATTATTAACAATTATTATAGCAGTATTTTATGACAAATTTATTGCATTAATGTTTGGATGTATTTTTTCTTTTTTATATATAATATATTTTTATTGATTTCAGAGAGGAAGGGAGAGGGAGAGAAGGAGAGAAAGATCAATGATGAGAGAGAATCATTGATTGGCTACCTCTAGCATGCCCCCTACTAGGGATTGAGCCTTCAACCTGGGCATGTGTTTTTGACTAGAATTGAACCTGAGACCCTTCAGTTCACAGGTCAATGCTCTAGCCACTAAGCCAAACCAGTTAGGACTGAATGCATTTTTTTAACCTTATAACATTATGCAGACTATTATTACCATCAAGGTAAAATTTATTTAAAAAGATAAATTGGGATTTTCTTAACCTTAGCATTAAAAGTAAAGTCATCTAATCCTGATATTCCAAGTGGCTAATTAAGATCAACAAGTAGATTCCTCAGTACTGTCTATAGATATTTTCTATATCATTAACATTCCAAAACTCCTGTTTTAATATTGGTCAATGTGTCAGCTTGGCTGGACCTTCGTGTTAAGATATTCTGGATGTTTCTGCCTAGGTGTTTGGTTTTATTGAATGAGATAAATATTTACCTTGGTGGTTTTTGAGCAAAGCAAATTACTCTTTATGGTAATGTGGGTGGGATTCATCCAATCAGTTGAAGGCCTTTAACCAAAATTATTGACCATCCCCAAAAAGAAGTAATTCTTCCAGTAACCTCCTTTAGGACTTGAACAGCAATTCTTAGTTTCCAACCTGCTTGTCTACACCATCACACACACACACACACACACACACACACCCACACACACCCTGTTGGTTCTATTATATTTTTTCTGGAAAACCCTGACTCATTACTCATATAGTAAGTAAAAAGATGGCCTAAATTCAACTCTAATTATAGTACCTAAAGGAGGCAAGGGTGTGTGTGTCTGCATGAGTGTGTTTAAGTTTTCAGATGATTAGTTAGAAGTTAGAGTAATGAAAGAGTAAATAATGGTCAAAAGAAAAAAGAGGGAGCTGGATATTTTTAAATCCTTAATACTCAAAAAGAACTAACAATGATCAAGCGATAGATAGAATGTCATCACTGGTCAAAAAGCCTATTAACTTGGCTGATATAATTTAAACTATATCCTAGGAAATTGTCCAGTGTAGTTATTACAGCATTTCTATGAAACACTAACTTCCTCCCCACAAAAGAAAAAAAAAAAAAAACTTCAAAAGAAATCTTTAGACATATTATTTGTTTTTAAATGGTAATTCTAAATTTGTGTAAGGGTATCTACATTTATCTCACATTGAGAATTGTGCATGTTTTACATAAATTTTTCTGCATTTGGAACTAAAGTTGTTGACCACATTAATTCCTGATTATATATTGTCCATCAAAGTTTATTACATATACAATAAATTCTATGTTTATTTCATTACTATTTGCACTAATAAGAACAAAAGGTGGAAATGTATATAAAACACTTAAGAAACTCAAAGTTCAGTGGTAAATGTAACTTGCTAAAAACAAACCAGCATGAAAAATGGAAACATTTATAAAATATACAGCTTGGTCCTATGCTATAATTTAGGGACTCTCAAGTCGGTACCTATTAGTCTATGCTATCGACAGAAAAATGTTCAGGAATTAGAAATTTTAGAAGCTGTTTATTTTTAAACTAGCTTCTTAAATTCAGAGCAGGTACATGATCCAAAGATTTATATGTGCCCATAGGCTTACTTATGGACACTGTCAGAAATTTTATAATGACTTCATGGTAAGCTTATTCATGGTTGACTGGAAATTATTTAATTGTGATGTGACAAAGTACCTAGATTTTTTTTTTCAAATTTATTACCTTGGAAAAAACACATTTGAATTTATGTGTAATATTAGAAAATATATCAGAGTGCAACTGGAGGCAGAAAAATAAATTAGAATGAAATTACCTATTGACTTTTCTGGGAATTAGCACTGACTAAAAAGGGCACAGCAGACTTAGGTCTAGGTGAACCTTGACTCATTCTATTCCTAAAATTATAATTTTAAAATAAATGAATAAATTAGACTATTAGCTACACTTACACAATACCATGCATCTATGCAAACTTTTTCCCCCCAGTAAACTCCAGAGTATTCTAGAAAAGCTATGAAAGAAGAAAATATAGTGGAAAGAAATATCTATATACCTCATTAATTTTTTCTTACATTTATCATGAGGATATTTATTCAAGTGGAACAGAAGTCTTCCAAATAGTTCTTGAGGCTCAAAGGTAATAGCCTCTGACTGGAGGGGGAAATGGCTGCTAAGCCTCTAGGAAAAGGAGGGTTTAATGTCTAGAGGACATCCTGATCACTGATGTTTTTGTAACTTCTGAAGTATGGCAGTCTTCCACAATTCAACCACATCTGGTCAAAATTAATGAGGCACCAAAGGAGTCCAAGCTCAGCTGCTTAACTAAGTTAAAGTGGAAGAATCAAACCCCATATAGAGATCAGATGCTCCAGTGAGCCTAGCGGTGAATATATTATAGTTTCTGAAAAATCATCACACCATAAAAATATGTTTCAGATACATATTTTTCAAAACACACTTTTATATCAATTCAGATATTATTTTCCAATATAGATTATGGACTTCATAGTACCAGTTATAAATGTATATTTATTATATTACAGTTATTGTTATCTACATGCTGATTGCTAAAGAATCTATACTAATATAAGGGTAATATGGTAATTACACCAGATGTCTTCCAGATGACCATCCTGACATCCTTCCTGACAAAGCTGGGCGCGGACAAAGCTGCCTATCTGCGGTCCCGGGTACCAGCGCCTGTAGCTGCAGCCCAGGTGAGAGAGAAGCTGCCTGCCTGTGGTCCCGGGAACCTGTGGCTGGCCAGAGGGAGGGAAACCTGTGGCAAGCTGGAGGAGAGAAACCTAGGTCCTGGATGTGAGGCCAAGGCAGAAGTTGTTAGGGCGATCAGTCTAGCAGGGGAGCAGTTAGGTGCAATCAGGTAGGCAGGGAGAGGTGGTTAGGGGCAATCAGGCAGGCAGGTGAGCAGTTTGGATTGTGAGACAGATGTCCAACAGCCGGTTTATGCCCGATCCCATAGGCAGTTGGACATCGGCAGTTGGACATCCCCAAGGGGTCCTGGATTGGAGAGAGTTCAGGCCAGGCTGAGGGATCCTCCCTGTGCACCATTTTCATGCACTGGGCACCTAGTCCTATATAATAAAGAGCTAATATTTAAATGGTCATCACACCCTCATGCCGTCACACCATAATGACTCAGTCACTCAACACTTGGGAGAGAGGGGTGGGGACCAGAGAAGCACAAATGAGCTTGTGAGAGTGGAATGGGCCAGCCAGGCTGCGGCCCAGGAGAGGGAAAAGCTGCCTGCCCCGCGGTTCCAGGCACCAGTGACTGAACCTGCGTCTGCAACATGGGAGTGGGACAGGCAGCCTGCCCCGCAGTCCTGGGCACCAGCGGCTGCAGCTGTGGCCCAGGAGAGGGACAAACTGCCTGTCCCCTGGGGTCCTGGGTGCCTGTGGCTGTGGTCAGCCTGAGCGACGGTGGCCCAGGTCCTGGATGCCTGTGGCGAGCCAGAGCGGGGGAAGCTTGGGTCCTTGGTGCAGGGCGAGGCAGAGGTGGTTAGAGGAGATCAGGCCAGCAAGGGAGCAGTTAAGAGTGATCAGACAGGCAGAGGTGGTTAGGGGTAATCAGGTAGGCAAGCAGAGGGCTTAAGGACAACCAAGCAGGCAGGCAGGTAAGCAGTTAGGAGCCACCAGTCCCGGATTTAGAGAAACAGTTGGACATCCCCTGAGGGATCCTGGATTGGAGAGGGTGCAGGCTGGGCTGAGGGACCACACATGAGTTTTGTGCTCTGGGCCTCTAGTCTATTATAAAATCAAATAACATGACAGTATAATTTTTAGGTTTAATGGAATTTGGACTATATTAATTGAAATGTCACTTGCCTTCATGTCATAGACTCATAAATCTATTTTTCACTTTCATGTAAATGCCAGTAATATGAATTTGAATTACAGTTTTTATAAGTTTAACTTGAATGCTATGCATCAAATAAAGAAACGATGAAAATATGAAGTTAAGCTCAAAAGTTTATATTTTAAAACAAAGTAGTTTTATATTGCATCAACATTCTGTGGTTCTCAACTTCTTAAGAAGCTCATGGACAGTATATAAATGAAAGGTAATGAATAAGTTGCAGCAAGACCATATCAAAATTAATATTAAGTTTATATTTTTAATTTTTTCAAAGAATGTACTAAATTTAGAGCCCATAAATATTGTGTCTTAAAATTTTATCATATTTTAACTGAAAACATTGTTTTCAATTATGAGGTTATAAAGAGAGAACTATACTTTGAGAGTTATTAGATTTTTGCCTGTCTTGTTAATATCTAGATAAACAGTTAATATAATATACATTTTTTATTTATTTTATTTTTTTTTAATATATTTTATTGATTTTTCACAGAGAGGAAGAGAGAGGGATAGAGAGTTAGAAACATCGATGAGAGAGAATCATCGATCAGCTGCCTCTTGCACACCCCCTACTGGGGATGCGCCCGCAACCAAGGTACATGCCTTTGACCGGAATCGAACCCGGGACCTTTCAGTCCGCAAGCCGACGCTCTATCCACTGAGCCAAACTGGTCCCGGCTAATATAATATACACATTTTAAAAAAGTCAGTATCCATATATCACCCATACCTTGCTCTGTAATATCAAGTAAAGATTTGTTAACAAATACTAATGTTCAGAGGTAAAATGTATTATATGCTACCAAGTTTGAAGTATTGTTCTATGAAATAAATATTATAATTAATGTTTCCTTTTCTAATGGAGAAAACAAAGTTAGAGAAATATTATATAATGTGTGCAAGTTAGAAAATTCCCTAAGTCTACAGCCAGAAAAGACTCTTTAGCAGATATATCTCTATCTTTATCTTTCTCTATCTCTAACTTTATCTCTATCTCTATCTCTATCTCTATCATCTCATCTCTATATCTATCTCTAATACCTATCTATATTATCTATATTATCAATATCTATATTATCTACATCTATTTTATCTATATCTATATCATCTATATCTATATCATCTATTTTATATCTATATCTTCACCTAAGTCATTTTTCTCTTCCTATATCTATCATCATCTCTCTCTATATTTAACCACCATCTTAACTAGCTTAACTATTATCCTATTTTGTTGTTTTATGTCATGTGGACTCCAGAATTAATAGTTGGTGAAGACATAGAAATATTATGGGTATAATATTCAAAATAGTCTTTGAGTCAAGTTAATAGTATCAGATAATTTTATTATTTACGAAGAACTAGTTGAATCTTGACTCTACTACTTGTTAGTATTGCGATGATGGGCAAGTCACTTAATAGTCTGTGCCTCATATGTGTGCTTGTAAAATGTGAATAACCCTGGCCAGTGTGGCTCAGTAAGTTGAGCATCAACTCATGCACCAAAAAGGCACATGTTTCATTTAGGGTAGATGCCCGAGTTGCTGGCTTGATTCCCTATAGGGGGAGTGCAGGAAGCAGCCAATAGTTGTTTCTCTCTCACATACATGTTTATTTCTCTCCCTCCTTCTCCCTTCTTCTCACTCTAAAAACAATACAATAAGTATATATTTTAAGTGGATAACAATAATTATGATAATGCCCATTTATAGAGATATTTTGAGATGAAATTACACAATCCATGTAAACTAATATGCAAAATTATTTTTTAAAGTTTGTGTATTATCTAAATTAAACAAGGTGGTTATTACATAGTAATTAATAAATAAATAATCTCTAATTTTGGAATATTATTAATATTATTAACAATCTACAAACACTATGCTGAGTTTTTTAACTAGAAAATTTTGAACAATATGCTAAAAGCTTGCTCTTGAATATAATTTCTTAAAAAACACAGAAATAAATGAGGAGAAAAAATAAGTTTCATTCATTACTGGTGGCAATACCAAATAGAATAACTGCTTTGGAAGCCAGTTTAGAGAATTTCATAAAATTTATCATAGACCCAGAAATCCCATATATATATTTTTTTCTAAAGTTTTGCATCTGTCTTCTTTTGCCCCAATTGACCTCCTCTCAGCCATTCCCATCCAGGGCAAACCCCCACCACCCCAGAGTCTGTGTCCAGCAGTTATGATAATATCCATGCAGGTATATTTATTCAAGTAAATTAAAAAAACTCATGTTCACATAAACACATTCACAATAATATTCGTAAAAGCTTTATTTAGAATTGCCAAAAATTGGAAGCAACTAAGTTATTCTAAACAGGGGAATAGAGAAATAAGCTAGTGCCTCTGTATAATAGAATAACTATCTATTCAACAATAAAAAGAAAAAAATGTATTGATGCCCACAAAAACAAGGCTGAACAAAATGCATTTTGCCAGATGACATAAACCAGAACCCAAAGGCTATTGATTATAGTATTACATTCATATTACATTCCAGAAAGGCAAATCTATAAGAATAGAAAATGATCGGTAGTTATCAGATACTAGAGGCCTGGTACATGAATTTATGTACAGGTGGGGTCCCTCAGCCTTCAGGTAATCAGGGCCTAAACCGGAAGTCAGACATCCCTCTCACAATCCAGGATCACTGGCTCTTAAATGCTCATTTGCCTGCCTGCCTGATTGCCCCTAACCGCTTCTGCCTGTCAGCCTGATCACCCCCTAACCACTCCCCTGCCAGCCAGATAGCCCACAACTGCCCTCCCCTGCCATGACCCACCTCCTCTGCGAGGACCCACCTCATCCACACTAGGTAGCGGAGACACCTAGAACTGCCTCCTCCACGCTGTGTGTAGCTGCATGACCCCAGATTTCATCCTGCTGAGAGGCCGCTGGGCCCCGCCTCCACTGTTCATGCAGCCATCTTGTGGTGGCCATCTTGTGGAGACAATCTTGTGACAATGTAGTGCATGAGGGCACGAGAACCACCTAGGCTTTTATTAGTGTAGACCACATGTGTCAAACTCAAGGCCCGTGGGCCAAATCCGTCCCGCCAGGCCTTGCAATGTGGCCCGCACTGCGCTGTCATCACTGCACTCCACTGCGTTTCCATCACAATGACAGTTTATGACTGTTCAGTAAACCATTCGGCCCACGATTTAGGCTGGATTTTAGATTTTGGCCCCTTCTCTGATTGAGTTCGACACCCCTAGTGTAGACTAATGGCCTGGTGCAGGAAATTCTGCACCAGTGGGGCCCCTCAGCCTGCCCTGCAGGATCAGGTCACAACCGGCTCTCCAACATCCCCCGAGGGGTCCAAGAATGCAAGAGGGCACAGGTCAGGCCTAGGGACCCCACCAATGCATTATTGGAGCCAGAGAAAGACACTAGAGATTGGACAGCCACGGAGGGACTGTGGGAGGGCTCCAGGGTGTGTCTGGCCCTTCTTGCTCAGTCCAGATCAGCCAGACCTCCACAGCAAGCTAACCTACTGGTCAGTGCATGTCATAGTGATTGGTCAACCAGTGGACTGTCTGCCCCTTGGTGGTCAGTGCATGCCATAGAGAGTGGTTGGGTGGCCTTAGCATATTATCATTTTACACTTTGATTGGTTGAATAGACAACCAGATGACTGGACACTTAGCATATTAGGCTATTATTATATAGGATGAGAGGGGTGGAATATGTTTTAATGACAAATGGTTTACACAGAGGAAGTTTTAGGGTGATAGAGCTGCTCTATATGATACCAGTGCTAGATGTATCACTTGATATAATTGTTCTATCAAAAAAAATGCATTTCACAAAGTGTGAATTTATGTCTAAATTTTTTCTTAAAAAAGAACCAACCCAGATGTCTAGAGGTCTCAGGATGAGATAAAAATAAAAAAATAAGCATGGTACTCAGGATGGGATCCTGAAACAGAAAAGCGACATTAATAATAAAACTAATAAAACCCTGAGAAAGTCTATTATTTATTTTATAGTAATGTGCCAATGATAATTTCTTAGTTTAAACAAATGCACCATGGTTATTTTAACATTAATGGAAGCTAGATAAATTGTTTATAGAAACTCTGTATTATCTTTGCAACTTTCCTGTAAATCTAAATTGATTTCAAACTAAAAAAAAATTTAAACATGACCATGATTATGAAAATCTACACTGAGTAGCCAACTCATAATAATCTGGTATATATATATATATACTAGAGGCCCAGTGCATCAGTTTGTACATGAGTGGGGTCTGACCAGCCTGGCCAGAGGGAGGGGAGACATGGGCATTTGGCCAGCCTGCCTGCTGGTGAATCCTGGTTGAGGGGACAATTTGCATATTAGCCTTTTATTATATAGAATATATACTGAGTGGCCAGATTATTATGCATTCAGAGATCATAATAATCTGGCCACTCAGTGTATTAATAAATTTTTGAATGCAATGCGTTAAAGATGGATTGGATAATATTTACACATTAAATAATCCAATCCCCATTTGATAAATTCATTTATTGTTTTCTATTATAGGGCAGAGCTGAGATTGCATCTGCACTGTAACATTTTAATCAATATATAGCAGCCTATGATTTTTATAACTAGTAACTTGCTATGCTAATTTCTGCTTAATCAGGCAATGTCATCTACACTATTTTCATAATTGTTAAGATGTTTTAGTGAAGTTCTCATTTATAATTATCAAGTTATTTATCAGGTTTTTTTTAAGAGCACATTTTGCATCTGCAATGTATTATTACTAGAGGCCCAGCACATGATTAAATCGGGCGCTTGGAGGATCCCTTAGGCCTATCCTGAAACCTGGGTCATATCTGTCATCCTGCAACACCTCACATGCTCCACAAATGCTGCCAGTACCCCATGGGGTTTTGGGGGCGGCCCCAAGAGGTGCTCCATGCACCTCCTGAAGACCAGTCATTTGGTTATTATGGTGTTATGGCTTATGGCCACAGAACCACCTAGGCTTTTATTAGTGTAGACTAGTGACCTGGTGCAGGAAATTCTGCACCTTTTATAATATAGATTTTATGCATTATCATACCAGCAGTATTTGAAATATGTAACAACATAGACATAGTGGGTATTTAATAAATACTGGCTGAATCAATAAATAAAACAAGTGAGTATTCTCTTTCACTTCAATCACAGGAATAAAGTCATTTCAAACTACAAGTAATTCCACACAGAAATCAAGCATCTTAGAATTTCTTGGATCTCATTTTATGAAATTCGGTATTATTTTAAAATATCATTTTGTAACATATCTTTAAATTCAATATGTGTGAAGAAATCCATCACTTAAATTCAATGAAAGAAAGGTGCCACAATAGCTTCCCAATACACTTTAATCTCCAGAAGCCTGGAAATTTTTCTTTTTCTGACTCTTCAAATAATTTTCTTCTTTTACTCCCCTCCTCCCCCACCACCTCCACTCCATTAATTCTGGTGGCTTTAAACTAATGTTAATTTATTTGGTTTCATTATTTTTTACATGACATTATTTAGATGAAGTTAAAAAGCATAGTTATATTTTAAATTGAAATACATGTTTTAATTCTTGAAGCATTCATTAACTACTAAAATATTTATTGCTAGCATTTAGACTGGTACCCTAAAATATAAAACCCTGCCAATTGTTCTTTGAATAACTAATGTTTGAATAGCTACACTGAAAAGATTAATTGCTATGAAAATCTATGGGCTCATAAATGTGGATAATTTAAAACTCTACCTACTAAACTTCTCTTATTTTATGAAAATCTCTATGACTGACTGGTAGAGAATAGAGAGGAGGCTTCACAAATGATTATATTTGTATAATATTTACCCCCAATACCTAATCACATATAAAATTAAGAGGTTAAAACCTAAAATGACTCTTTGGGAGAAGGTTAAATTAGTTATAAAAGTAAATTTCTTTCAGTTGACAGCTTGAATCACTTATATGCAAATTTTATAAAGTATGTCCATCATGGATGACTGAGTTAAGATATTTGATAAAAGGAATTTTCCCCCATACAATGAGCTTGATATCCCTGGGGAGGGGCGGGAGTGATGTCTCCTATTAGGGATCAACTTCTTGCTAGGATGGGACTAATATGTGGAAAGGTCAACAGAAATTTGTGTTTATTTGGTTCGGTTTAATGTTTCAGTAAAACAAAACAACCCAAAGCAAAAATAACATTTTGAACTGAGAAAAAACTTTAGATTCAAAGAGGGGAATTATTTGACATATAGCCTGAGGAAACATGATAACATCTTTTGGAAAAACAAATCACTAGCTGAGTAGACCCCAAATGCCTTTTGAAAGATCCAGAGTGGTAGAACTTGAAGCACACAAAATATAAAAAAAGAAAATTAAAAAAAAAAAACCCACAACAGACAGAGAACAATTCCGAATAATTTCACATGTTAAAAATATCATATTTTCTGCAATACTCCTATTTAACTTCTAAGACAATTGACTCCTATTATGTACTTTATATCTTAATATTATTAATAACTAACCTTATTTTTCATTCTGTATTCCTTAATATGTTTAATGGAAATCTGGCAATATTAATCACTAACCTACTACTGAATGTCAAAGGATGTATGCAGTTTTATGTAAAGTCAGGTAGTTTTATATATTGTAAGTTTTTATATCAAGAAGTAGATAAAAATTCAACCCCATTGTTTTTACTTTCCCTGAGTATAAGGCAAGGTCATCTTCTGATAATTTACAAAAATGTGGAGAGCAAACCAATTGAGAAAGTATAGTAAGACTTCTATGGTACTTGTGTCAGTGACCATGGATGTGTATTGGTCTCAGTCTATCCATTCCTTATGGTACCTGTGTAGACATGAAAAGAGTGGTTGGTTGTGTTCATCTAGGTTTCTAGTTTGGCTAGAATAGATGACATAAGAACATAAGATTGTAAGGGATTTGTATGATAGTTTTTGAAGAAAGAGGCATTGGAGACTACACTGTATAGGCAGGTAGGGAAATCTGAGTGTACCTTCAAAGAAAAAATTAAGCTAGCAGTTTTCTATTCTGTTCACATTCTCATTCACAGCAGAAACCTAAAGAATTCCCTTTGTACTGAAATAATAGTCTCCTTTTACCACCATGGTAGTGTCAAAGTATAATTGACAAGTATAGGCTTCAAACATGCCAAAGATGTATGTAATGAGAAAATCAGTCACATAGTAAAGAGAGTTGAAAGAAAATGAGGAAGGGAGATTTATGTAGTCAGTCAAGGATGACTTGCTACAGTAAGTTCGTTAACTTAGAGACAACACTGTTGAATATCCTACTGGGTGACAAACTGAAACTTTGGGAATTACCCTCTCTACCTAACAGAAATCATTTTTATTTTTATTGGGGAAAAATATAAAAAAACACACATAACAATAGAGTGTGTAGGCTCTTATCAATGGTCAATAACAAGTTAAAAAGACATGAAAACTGCCCTTAGACAATTAAATAGTCCCATGTGGTATCTAAGACAATGCTCGAGTATAATAATATTAAAAACATTTAGTACTTCATTTTGCCTTATATCCAACATTGGCTATTTTTATTAATAAAAAGAATATATTTATTGCCTCTTAAATACCACAGAACCCACCTAGACTAAATTTCTTTATCTTTTTAATCTGACTAGACACTAGGAGACTGTAGCTAGAATATAGTTTCACCTGTTTTCTAACAACATTGACCCATCTACTTTTTTCTATAATTTTCAGACTATTCTGGATGTAGGGACTCTGACTGGGAAGGGTGGAGGGTCGTGGGTCTGTCTATTTTTCCAGGCATCATGAAGTATAGGTCAACACTGAACCCTTATCCCCAATCAGATTCCATCTGCTTTCCAAATAGAAGCCAATTAAATTTGGGTGTTAGTTGTGTAAAGTTGAATTCTTCAGTGATTTAACATTCCACCTGTTTCTGTCTTTATAAGGACTCCTCTGTATTATCTCATCACTCAGACATCTCTATAGAGTGCCTGAGTGTCCTTGTTCTTTCATAGGAGAATGAAAAGCAAGAAAAACCATTTCAAAGGTCACTTTAAATTGCCTCCTATCTGACCTGGTTCTCCACATGTTTCTGTAATTATTACCAATTTTCCCATCAAATAAAATAATTAATAAAGGGATGTATATTTTCCTATCTTTCTGAAAAGAGTTACTCATAAAGTAGATTTTCTGTATATTAATAGTGTTTCATATAAAATTGTCTTTGGATTTAATGTGGTCATGTTAAATTTCTCTGAAGGCAATTTGATCATAATCCTAAAAAATTACTCTGTTATGCTAATGAGACATCTTTAGAGGAGGTCAACGAAGTAAAATAAGAAAAAGAAATGTGCTGTTAAGCCTGGACAGTTTCTGCTTTTCCTAACATTCCAACAGAGTAATTAACTTTTAATGAATGTTTGTGAATTCATATTTCTAATTATTCATTAAAATTCATATTAGATGCTATGAATATGCTATAGCATGAGTTTCCATGAATATAAAGTGAAAGTCAAAACACATGATGTTGAATATGCAGAAATTTCTCTAATATGACACTAGAGTTCGTAATTATTAATACTTTATGAATGTTTATATATTTATATGTAAATCAAAATTAATTGTATAGCTTTACACATTGCCTGACCAAAATGCTAAAGTTAATTACTAAGCAAAAAAGGAAACATGTGCTTTTTTATGTTAAAAAAAAAAAATGTAATGTAGAGTTTCTGGTGTAAATCAGCACTATTTTACCTACAAAGTTTAAAAAACAAACCCATCTACCCAACTGAGATTTCATGAATCAGTCTTTAATGATCAAGAGGATGAATTCATGAGTAAAACTTTTAAGGTGCCACAGGTAACTTGTTTGCAGTAAATGCTTTTTAATTCTGCATTTATGCAATTTCTATTGCAAATTTCTTAGCATTTTTTAGTAAGCACTTATACCCCCAAAGGACTAGCTTTTCTTCAGGTGCAGAAATATTTATTGGAGACCTTGCTCTTTTAGGATTGATAATTCACCAGTGAACAAGACAAACAAGGTCTCTCTCTCTCTTTCTCATAGAGTTTCCATTCTGATTGGGAGGGAAGCAACATATGCAAATACACAAATAGTTATCTATATTAATAAAAGGAGGGAAGCAACATATTCAAATACACATACATTTATCTATACTAATAAAAAGCCAGGCATCAGGGAACAACCAGAGACTAGACCATTATGGTTCTTCACAGGGCTGGCCCAACCCCCAAACAAGGAGTTAGGGGCGATTAGGTAGGCAGGCAGAGTGGTTAAGGGTGATCACTTAGGCAGGCAAGCAGTTAGGGTCAATCAGGTAGGCAGACAGCCCCTCACTGGGGTGTCTTTGTCCCCAATCAAGCAGTTAGGGGAGATCAGGCAGGCAGGCAGAATGGTAAAGGGCAATTAGGTAGGCAGGTCAGTGGTTAGAGATGATCAGGTAGGCAGATGGCTCCTCACCTGGCTGACCCCACCAACTAGCAAAGAAAGAGGGAGACCCAGGCCAGCCAAGCCATCACCCCCCCAGACTGTCACCTGCAGAGGGAGGCCACTGGTGGCAGGGAAGGGGAGGTGGGCAGCACTGCACAGATGGGAAGTAATGGCAGCAGCGTGGGTGGGGCCAGCTTCCCTGATAGGCCTGGCCTAGGGACCCTACCCGAGGGGTCCCAGATTGTGAGAGGGTGCAGGCTGAGCTGGAGAACCTCCCTTCAACCCCCGCCAGAGTGCACACATTTTCATGTTCCGGGCCTCTACTTCACATATAATGTCTCAGCTAGTTAAGGCTAATCTAGTAAATCAAGCATGGTAAACAAACATGGAATGAAAGAAACCATCGTTTTAGATTATCTGTGAGGAAGTTACACTATTCTGAGGTTCAAATAAATTAAGGGAGCAATTCCTAGCAGAGATATACAAAAACATTTCCATAAGTAAGAACATCGAAGGCAAAAGAACTTGGGTAAGAGTGTGTTTAAAATATCCACAGATTAAGAAAGTGATCCATGGCCCTGCAAAAGAGTCAACAAGGAGAGAAAATTATGGTTCAAGTTCAGAGATAGGGCTGAATGCCAAATTATGGCTGTAAATAATGCAAGAAAATACCTTTAGGTTTTGTGCCACGGAGTAATGTAATCCCAATTATACTTTTAAACTAACTCTGACTGCTCTTTGGAGAATAAACTCTGAATATGAAGAATAAAGAAAGGAGGGAAATCAGCGAGGGCAAAGATCAGGTCAGATATGCTGGTGGCTTAAACTAGGATGATTAAAGTATAGGTAACTTTATATTGTTGTACTAGAGGCCCAGTGCACGAAATTCATGCACAGGGGGAGAGGGGCCCTCAGCCCAGCCTGCACCCTCTCCAATCCAGGACCCTTTGGGGGATGTCCAACATTCGGAAGGTCGTTTGGCTGTCTGGTCTAATTAGTACATTACACGTTTATTATTATAGATAACCTGACTTTAAAACAGGGCACTATTTCTTCCAGGGATATACTTTAACATTTCTCTATAACCTTAGAATGAAACACATTCAACAAGCAGATAAAGAAGACATATGTAGGAGCAAGAGATGTTTTCTGGAGATAGCCAAGCATACAAGCATATTAAACTCTGTAAACTTATGAAGCAAGCTTTAAGTAGTAAAAGTCAAATACTAAATAACCAGAACTTCAAAACCACATATTTCTTATCTATTATAAACTAAGGTAACGTTATTTAAGAGGCATCTTAAATGATATGAGAGTTTAAAACCCCCTTTGCAAATCATAACATAGCTGCTTATTTTCCAACAAAATCATCTCAAAAATTAGGTTAAAACATGGAAAAGGCTAGTAATTATTAAAACATGCATAAATTATATTCCTATTATAACTTTTAAGTTATGTGTCTTATTGTGGTGCTAGAAAGTCCATGGTAAAAAAAAAGTGCACAGTTGCCATTGCCCATTATTCTTCTCCGATGAGCACATAGTTCTTACTTGAAAGAAATGACCTTGAGGTTGTCTCCCAGCTTAGCTTTCTCCAGAGATGAGATCATCAGGTTAGCTATTGTCACCTTAGATAAAACCCTGATGGAATTAGATCCACTGCAATTTCCATTAAGATTAGTCTTTGGTAAATCTCTCTTCATCCTTGTGCCTATTTATTTTAAGAGGTGAAATATACAATGTGTTGCCCTTTGTTCTTCCAGTTCAGTAGTACATAGGAGAAAGTAAACTGAGTTGATCTAAAAATGAATGCATTGATTACTGATATTATCTCCAACACAAAACACTCCAATTACATCTTAACCTTGGAATGTGAAATCTGCTAAAAACAGCCCACTTGAGCTGGAAAACAAAGCAAAACAACATATTGTAATTATTAGAGACCAACTCCTCCTTCCCTCTGTAACATTTGAAGAAAACAAATTTCAGGAAAAGCAAATCGCACCCTAATCTACCTATGGCATGCAGAGACTTAGAGACAGAATGAGAAATAGAGTTTTGCTCTTTTCTTAATTCAGTGTTTCTTCTGCCATTTGTGTTCATCTGTGTGTGCACATACACTCATGTGCAGGTGTTTTGGTTATTTTTAAACAAAATAATTCAATATGACTGCATTACATGTACTTCCTCTGGAATATGATACATGCTAAAATATCAGATTTGCCAATAATAGTTATAAATTACAGTTGCCCCAACATAACCACAGACAATTGAGTCCAGGACCCTTGAGGATACCAAAATGGCCAATGTTCAAGGTCCCTAATATAAGATGGCATGGGATTTGCATGTACTTATGCACATCCTCTCCTCTGCTTTAAATCCTCTCTAAATCACTTATAGTACCTAACACAATGTAAAAGCAATGTAAGTAATTGTTATACTGTATTGTTTAGAAAACAATGACAAGGAAAAAACTGTTTGTAGATGTTCGGTACAGACATAAATATCACCAGCTTAGCAACACATAATATTGTTCCCAAATATTTTCAATTGCAGTTGGTTGAATCACAGATGAACCCATGGATTGGAGGGCCAATCCTTTTAAGTGATTAGAAAGACACATGTAGATATAGAAACATAGATTGAATTGGTTCTGCTCCAGGCTATAAAGTTTCAGTTGTAGAAGATAAATAAACCCCAGATACCAGGGCCTACCTTGGGTCACCAGGGGGTGTGGCCGGCCTGCAAACCATCACAAGCCCCTTGGTCAGGCCACCCCAGGCCCCAAGGGAACCCCCACCCTGACCTGGAACACCCTTCAGGGCAAACCAGCTGGCCCCCATCTATGCACCAGGCCTCTATCCTATCTAATAAAAGAGTAATATGCAGATTGACCATCACTCTAACTCACAAGATGGCTTCCCTTATGTGGTCAAAGATCCTGCCCCAATGTGGACAGAAGATAGCTATCAGAAGAGGGCAGTTGAGAAGGACCAAGCTGGCAGAGGAGAGAGGTTGGGGGTTACCGGGCATGGAATAAAGGGCAGATTGGGGGAACCAGGCCTGCAGTGAAGAGTAGTTGGAGGAGACCAGGCCTGCAGGGAATGGCAGTTAGGGGTGATCAGGCTGGCAGGGGAGCAGTTAGGCATCAATCAGGCTGGCATGGGAGTGGTTAGGCCGTAGGGGTGTCGAACTCAATCAGAGAAGGGGCCAAAATCTAAAATCCAGCCTAAATCACTGGCCGAATGGTTTACTGAACAGTCATAAACTGTCATTGTGATGGAAACGCAGCGGAGTGCAGTGATGACAGTGCGGTGCGGGCCACATTGCAAGGCCTGGCGGGACGGATTTGGCCCGCGGGCCTTGTGTTTGACACATGTGGTTAGGGGATGACCAGGCTGACAGGCAGAAGCAATTAGGGGAAATCAGGGAGGCAGGCAGGTGAGCAGTAGGGAGCCAGCAGTCCTGGATTGTGAGAGGGGTCCCAGATTAGAGAGGGTGTAGACTGGGCTGAGGGACACCCCCTACCTCAATGCATGAATTTTGTGCACCGGGCCTCTAGTCTATCTATATCTATATATGTATATATAATTAATTTATCTTCAGTACTTTTATCCTTTCAAGATTTTTAATTAATTTTAAACATTTTTTCTTCTGTTTGCTTTTGTTATCTTTTTATTTCTTCTTCTTTTTCTCATTCATTTCTGTAGTTTTCTAAGCCTTTTCAGAATGCCAGTCTGTTCTATATAGTTTGAATCCTTTTTAAACTGAAAAGGTTTCATGATATTTCTATATTAAAAAACAAAAAAAGAAGAAATTCTTTGGAGATATTTTAAGATTTAATTGTTTTATATAAATATTTTGGTATATTGGTTTATATCAATTGAGTACACCATTTTTACAATTTACATATTATTTTAATCACCGCGATAAAATCTATTAATGCCACTTTTTATTTTTAACTTGTATGTTTATTTAGTCACCCATGAATGTTAATTTTTAAAAAAATATATTTTATTGATTTTTTACAGAGAGGAAAGAAGAGGGATAGAGAGCCAGAAACATCAATGAGAGAGAATCATTGATCAGCTGCCTCCTGCACACCCCCCACTGAGGATGCGCCCGCAGCCAAGGTTCATGCCCCTGACCGGAATCAAACCCAGGACCATTCAGTCTGCAGGCCGATACTCTATCCAAACCACTTTTGGCAATGAATGTTAATTTTTGAAATTAGTGATAAATATCTATTGAATATTTATGATACTGTTGAAAAAACACTCAGTTTTTTATTTATGCTTCATGGGGCTGTGATTCAATTTATGGTTCCATCATATAATGAATCATCAACCGGGAGGGTCCATTTGCCAAAATTATAATAGCTTAATTTAAAAAAATACATATTAGAAAGAAAGTGTATTGAACAAGTTGTTTGCTTGATTTTTAAGCTTTTCTTTGTGGACATCATTTTTCTTATTATTTCACTAGAGGCCTGATGCACAAAATTCCTGCAAAAGTAGGCCTTCCTTCACCAGGCTGGTGGCATTGGCTTTCCTCTGGCACCTGGGACCTGGGCTTCCTTCATATGGAAGGTAAGAAGGACATCCAGAAGGAGGACAGGACGTCTGGAAGGATGTTCAGTCTAATTAACATATTACGCTTTTATTATTATCGATAGATTTCAAGATGTCAAGCATCTGTTTCTCATTTTGTATCATCTAGGGGAGGGAAACTTTTTTTCTTCCAAGGGCTATTTGGATATTTATAACATAATTTGTGGGCCATACAAAATTGTCAACTTAAAAATTAGCCTGCTGTCCCAGTATGATTCAGTGGTGATTGTCAACCCATGAAACAGGAGGTTGCAGTTTGATTCCTGGTCAGGGCACATGCCCAGATTATGGGTTCAATCTCCAGTGGTGGTTGTGCAGGAGGCAGCTGATCAATGATTCTTTGTCATCATTGATGTTTCTATCTCTTTTCTTCTCCCTTCCTCTCTGAAATCAATAAAAATATCTTTAAAAAATTAACCTGCTATATTTGGTCAAATATTTATTAACTCACCCCTAATGCCTTGGCAGGGTCAGACCAAATGATTCCATGGGCCTTATATGGACATTCCCCACCCTGAAACACTTCAGCTTATATGTTAGAAACTTTTAAAAATCACTTGTATCATTTCTTCATGTAATATTTTTTTTAATATATTTTATTGATTTTGTACAGAGAGGAAGGGAGAGAGATAGAGAGTTAGAAACATCGATGAGGGAGAGTCATCGATCAGCTGCCTCTTGCACACCCCCTACTGGGGATATGCCCGCAACCAAGGTACATGCCCTTGACCGGAATCGAACCCGGGACCCTTCAGTCCCCAAGCCGACGCTCTATCCACTGAGCCAAACCGGTTTCGGCATCTTCATGTAATATTTTTAATATCAATCATGTTCCAGCATTGTTAAGTAGCAGTGTTAGATATACATTATTACAAAATATGTTCAACACTGGTTTTAAAAACTAAAATTTTATTTGTAACCATAATAAAATATAATTTTTCAATGAGATATTTGTCAGATACATAGAATTGTAACCAAACCCAATTTCAGCTACCTGAACAATGAAAGTCAAACTCCTAAGATAGGTGCTTGTGGAAAAGGAAAGAAATATATTCAAGTGCCAGTCACCCAAGAAAATGGGGAACTCTTGTATCAAAGCCCATCTTAACATCTCAGTGCAGGCAGAGGTTGTTATAAGAAGGGAGGGGGAAAACAGAATGAAGAGATCAGAGGAACTGACTATGAACATTGCAGGCAGTGTTCTTGCTGGTCCCAATTTGGATTTTCATGGTCAGTATCCTTGAGTTGGCCATCTGTGTTTTGTTGTTTTTGGTTTGTTTGTTTGTTCTTATTCAGTGCATTCCTGGGTTTGGGAAGTTGGCATTAGCCAAGGCATTGAGGTCAGGCCTTAGGTCCACACAGGAACTGAAAATATGGAACTGTAAATTCTACTAAAAATATTTTAATATGCAATCTTTAGTTTAAAGAGAACATCACATTAGAGCAACAAACAGTATTTAACATTTACTAAGATTACTATGGGTAGCTTTATATAAGTATAGAGTATACATTCCCTATTACAGAACAAGTTGTTAATACTAGAATAATACTGTTTCTTTAAGTAAACATTTTAAGGTTACCTACATTTGTGAAGAAGTGGAAGCAAACAACTAAATTTGAAGAAGGTTCGAGGTAGTGCTCTCATTTTTAGCACGATTTTCTATACACAGTCACCTACTTTTTTATTACAGGTTGGATTCTCTAGATACCTTTTCAAAAGTTAATATTATATTCTATTAAAACTCAGACAAAGTAATATAATTTTAAAGCCCAAATGATTTGCTAAACAATTTGTAAATTATTAAGTTTTATTCAGGAGCATATCATATTGCACAAAATAAACATAATAGAAATAATAATACAGAAAAAAAGTTTTTCAATAGTTTTTATGGCCACATGAAACAAAAGTTTTATAGTAATTTAACAGCAAATATTTTTTTTACACAGACATAAAAAAACTAATTAGTGCATAGAGTAAATGAAAGTGAAGCCAATATTTGTGAGAGTTTTGTATTAAATATTCACTGTCAACAACTTTACTTCTTAATATTCCTCCTTTATTATAACACGGACTTCTCTAGGATTTTTCTTTTTCATGTACAATATGCTGAGCATGATATAAAAAAGAAGTAGTGATTTGATTTTTTAAAACTATTTGACTCTCTTAAAAATACCTTCATCTATGAGAATTTGCCAACACATATTGGTAACAGTAAAATCTGTTTATCATGTAAACCACATATCTGTTATGTTTTAATTTCATGAGAATAGTTATGTATGTATGGGAACTCTTACTACATTTGTTTACTCCTTTTTTATCGATGATTCATAGCTTAGTTAGCTATCATTTATTGAATTCTTAGCAGAGGCCAGACACTGTACTCTGTATTTAGCTCTATGTGAGATGCAGTGCCTTCTATAAGGCAGTACTATTATAGGCGTTTTACCTATAGTACATCAGACTTGAAAATGTTATCAATGTAATAAGTGACACAGGCAGAATTTGAGCTAATGGGCTTTAAACATTATATTATATTGAGACCTGTGCTTATGAAGATTTCAGTTAAGCTGAATTTTCTCAACCATGTTATAAATATGTAATACTTAAACTTGACTATGTTTTGAATTCCCTTTCTTTAATCAAATTCCAATTTTGACTCTTTACATGTCTGTTTGAGTCCTCATCACTCAATTCTTAGACTAAATGTTGGCGTCATTTTTATCATATTATATTTATTATATTCTGTATAGTTATTTAGAAAGCAATTCAGTTTGTGTATATGTGTGTAACAAATTGAAATACACACACATACACAAATTGAGTTGCATGAAGAATTTACAGAATAAAACAAACCAAATGGTCATAAATCATAGAAATGTTCTCAAGCTCATTAGTAACCAGAAAATTTCAAACTGAAGTTGATGCACAAGGACATTTTACCTATATCAGACTTGTAAAAATCAGTCTGGAAACAAGGGTTGCTGGCAGTGAGATGGAAGAGTAGGCATTCTCACACATTGTTGGTCAGAATGTAATTTAGTATAACTATTTTTTAGTGCAGTTTGGCAAGCAATATCTAGTAATATTGATAATATGCATATTCTGTAATATAGCAATTACTCTTTTAGGTATAATCACCTGGAGAAATTATCTTTTATAAAATATTCATTAAAGATATATGTGTATTAGCAAAATGTTGGAGGTAGTTTAAATTTTTAAGATATTATGGTGATGATGGAAAGGAAGGTTGAAATTACTGAAAGAATATGAATTCATGGATGTAAATATCAACTTCAACAAATAAATTGACAATGATATGCACAGTGTGCTAATATACACACTCACAAATGCAAATACACATATTCTTCTATGATTAAAAACAGGCCAAAAAAAACTATATTCTGTTTAAAAATCAGTAGTTATTTAATAAAATTATGCCACAATATATGCAAATGTTAAATATCAAATTCATAGGTATTTATACTTGTGTTTTAGGATAAAAGATGCAGCTAAGACTGGAGACAGATATATATATAGTAGATTAATTGCATGTAATATGTTTATTTTTTAAAAATCAAGATCTGAAATAAGTGTGAAAAATATTTTAAAATGTGATGTTGGTCATTATATTAGACTTTATAAATTTTAATATACTTTATAACTTTTAACATTTTCAGAAAGTAAATGAAAAAATACACAAAACAATAGCATCCTATAGCCACAGGATATATTCTTAAAGAACAATAAGAATAATTACAGCAGGTGTTAGAGCACTAGCACCTTTCCCAGGGTATAACTTGAACAAAGAAAAAGCACTCATAATATTCAAATCCAGGACATTGAAAAGGTTCTCTGTAGCCCTGGCCAGTATGGCTGAATTGGTTGAACATCATTCCATGCATCAAACAGTCTCCAGTTTGATTCCTGGTCAAGGCACATACCCAAGTTGTAAGCTTAATCCCCAATTGGGGTACAATCGATCAATGTTTCTCTCATAACATTTTTTCCCCCTCTCCCTTTCTTTCTCTCTAAATATACAATAAAATCACATTTAATAACAAAAACAAGGTTACCTTTAATTTTTTAAAAAAAGTTCTATTTACATTTTTCAAGGAAGCTAGAAACTAGCAAGATAAACTAGTAAGCTGGAGAACCTGCTGGTCAGTGTGCATCATAGCTACGAGTCATTCCCGCTCATTAGGCCATTAGGATCAATTTGCACATTATCCTTTTATTATATAGGATATTAATAATTTCATCAGAAGACAAGGAAATAGATGGAAAGACAAGTAGGAAATAATTGGAGAAGATGCCTGGAGCTGGAGAAAGACCTGAGTTTACAGGCTGAAAGGTACTCATCCAATACCAGAGGTAATGAGGAGAAAAAGACACCAATCTGGCAAATCTTATAGAAAAACCTGACCTGACAAAAATGTAAAGAGTAAAAATATTATATTGCTGTTGGAGAATCAAAGTAAAATGAACTTTCACATATTGTTGATCCATAGGTAAGTTGTACATTCCTGAAAAGCAATCTGCCAACATCACTTAAAACTAAGATGCACATAACTACCTTTAAAAAATATATATATATACATATATATATATATATATATATATATGTATATATTTTTTAATTGATTTTTTACAGAGAGGAAGAGAGAGGGATAGAGAGTTAGAAACATTGATGAGAGAGAATCATTGATCAGCTGCCTCTTGCATACCCCCTTACCTTGGTTGCGGGCACATACCCAGTAGGGGGTGTGCAAGAGGCAGCTGATCAATGATTCTTTCTCATCGATGTTTCTAACTCTCTATCCTTCTCCCTTCCTCTCTGTAAAAAATCAATAAAACATATTTAAAAAAAGATAAAATGATTTAGTGTTATATAAAACATTATATTTCTAGAGGGCAATAAATGACCAATAACCTTCTATATTAGTATGTATGCATATGAATGTGTTTATGTCTGTATATCATTAAAGGTATTACAGAGCTATATGTCTATAAAATGTACATATAAGAGCATAATTAAAAAGTATAAGGAAGGTAAACTTAATGCTAATGTTGGTCATAATGCAATTTTAAAACAGGAAATATAATATTAGATGAATTGTAGTGAAAGAAGAAAAAAAGAGACTTGGAAAGAAAATATGCATAATATAACAATTTCAATGTATAATTGTATATGTATATACTAGAGGTCTGGTGCACGACATTTGTGCACGGGGGAGGGGGGGCGGGTGTTGTCCCTCAGCTGAGCCTGCATCCTCTCTAATCTGGGACCTTGTCTAGGGATGTTCGACTGCTTGTTTAAATGGAAAGTCGGACATCCCTCTCCCAATCCAGGACTCCTGGCTCCCAACTGCTTGCCTCCCTGCTTTCCTGATTGGACCTAACCACTTCTGCCTCCCAGCCTGATCACTTCCTAACTACTCCCTGCCAGCCTATTTTCCCCCAACTTCCCTCCTTTGCCAGCCTGTCACCCCTAACTGCCCTCCCCTACAGGGTTGATCATCCCCAACTGCCCTCCCTTGCAGGCTTGGTGCCTCTCAACTGCCCTCCCCTGTTGGCCATCTTGTGGTGGCCATCTTGTGTCCACATGGGAGCAGGATCTTTGACCACATGGGGGAAGCCATCTTGTGTGTTGGAGTGATGGTCAATCTGCATATTACTCTTTTATTAGATAGGATAGAGGCCTGGTGCATAGATGGGGGCCAGCTGGTTTGCCCTGAAGGGTGTCCCAGATCAGGATGGGGGTTTCCTTGGGGCATGGGGTGGCCTGGACGAGGAGTCTGTGGTGGTTTGCAAGCCAGTCATGCCCGCTGGTGATCCAAGCAGAGGTCCTGGTATCTGGAATTAATTCATCTTCTACAATTGAAACTTTGTAGCCTAGAGTGGAGGCCTGGGCCCTCCAGGGTGAGTGGAAAGCTTGGCTTCCTCTATTCCTGCTTTCTGTGACTGCAGACATCTTGGTTGGGGTTAATTTGCATATTCACTCTGATTGGATGGTGGCCATGGCTTATGAGTGTAGGGAGTAATGGTAATTTGCATATTGCTCTTTTATTAGATAGGATAATTCAAGAAATATTAAAATTATTTTTTATATATCTATGTGTCTAAATGACAAAATCTAAGAAAACTAAGCTTAAGTCTAAATTAATTGTCTCCTTACAATTCTCATAGTAGGTAAACAAAGCAGAATGTATATATTGTGGTTCTATTTAAATAAAATAAGAACCAAACAACATCAAATACACAATCTGTGACTATAAGGATTTAGTATATTTCCATTAGCAAGAATATATGCAGACAATAAATATGTTACTTCCAGAGTAAGTTAAGTTGAGGCAAAGATGATGAGTTAGCTCTCTCATTGTTCATCTTATTATGTGGTCAAATATTAAAAGAACAGTTTATCTCTTTTTTAATTAAAAAAACTTTATATAAAATAATTTAAATTACCTAACCAATATTTTGAAGAGCTTTAACCTAAATTATCAAATTTAATATATATAAATCATGTATCAAATTTCATTACAAAAAATGAGTTTATGTTTAATTCAATAAAAATTAGATATTATAGTTGCAAAATCCTGGATGGCACTATGGCATAATAACTTACTCAAGTCTTTGAGCCAGAGGCTAGGATCAAATTTTGCTTTAGGCACATACTATCTGTGTAATCTTAGAAAATCACCTACTGGTATTGTGTAGTGCTGTTCCCTTGTATGTCAAATACAAATAATAGTAGGAAAAATACATATAATAATAGATAAGTAATAGTATTTATGAAAATAGCACACATGAAACTCTCAAATAGCCTGACACACATTAAATGTCAAATATAGGTTAATTGTTATAATTAAAAAGAAAATCTTCAGTGAGAATAAGAAGAGGAACAACTAATAATAGCTCAGTGAATATTACATTTGTGCTGCAAAGTTTAGGAGAGTTAAAAATGTCTTCTCTAGGACTTTCACAGCAGCACAGAAAGTTTGTCACCTCAAATGTATGTGTCATTAATAACTTCCTTAAGAAACAAATGCAGAACATCGAGGTGATTTAGACATTGTCACTCAGATATTCTAAAATAAAACTTAGATTTCCCAATTCTTGTTCTAGTGATAACACCTTGGACATTTTAAAATGTTTTAAAAACTTAAGTTACATTTGGATATATTAGAGGCCAAATGAACCAAGATTTGTGCAAGAATGTGCCTTTCTTATCTGTCTGCCAGCACTGCTTGGCTCTGGGTGGAGCTGTCTTTCTTCTCTGGCCCAAAGCCACCTTTCTACCTTCCCACCTACTCAGAGACTCAAAGCAGCTGGGGTGGTGCATAATGCCTGTGTCATCACCATGGTGATGATGCAAGCTTCCACCCTGCATCCTGATGCTTGTCACCTGCATATGCAAAATAAACCACCATTATAATGGGTTAATTTGCATACTAACTCCTGATTGGCTGGTGGACATTGTGAAGGTATGGTCAATTTGCATCTTACTCTTTGATTAGTGGAGATTTTTGGGATACACATAGCCCCAGCTAACATTTCTGCTCTTTGTCCTAATCCTCATAGAATGTGAAGGTCTGATACAGCATGTTAGAATTCTACAAAGCATTTTATATTCTCAATTGCATAGTGAAGTCATTAAAACTAAGAAGCATTCCTTTATTCCTTTACTAGAGGCCGAGTGCACAAAATTTGTGCATGGGGGCATGTCCCTCAGCCCAGCCTGCACCCACTGCAATCTGGGACCCTTTGAGGGATGTCCAGCCACCCATTTAGGCCTGATCTCACTAAATGGGTGGTCAGACATTCCTCTCTCAATCCAGGACTGTTGGTTCCCAACTGCCCTCCCCTGCGGGCCTGGGTCCCCCACCAACTGCCCTCCACCCAGGTCTGATCCCCCACAATTGCCCTCTCCTGCTGTCCTGGTTCCCCCCAACTGCCCTCCTCTGCTGGTTTGGTCACCCTTAACTTCCACAACTTCCTCGCCCTGCAGGACATCTTGTAGTGGACATTATGTGGTGGCTATTTTGTGTTCATATGGGGGAAGCTATGTTTGGCCATCTTGTGTCTTGGTGTGACAGTCAATTTGAATATTTCTCTATTATTAGATAGGATATTTTCCTAGTTTGGAAAGTTATTATTTTATGGTTTAGAAGAAAAATGATCTTTTAGAGTTACATAATCTAATTAAATAAAAACTTGCTGATATTATGTCACAGTCTAGGAAATGTTCTGCCTTTTTTTTTCAGGTAGACAGAAAATAACTAAATATTCAGGAAATACTTTTAGAATTTCAACAAAGTGAGGTTAATATAAAGATAATAATAATAAAATTAAAAAAAAACCTTGAAGTTAACAGCATGCCCCAATTTTAGAATACTAGACACAAAATACCAGACTTATTCTTAGACACAATTAAATACTTATGGACTTTGGGGATATTCTATAATTTTATAGTTGGTTCACAGTCACTAGAAATAAGGATTTAATCTAAGTGTAATGAAAAATATTACTCTTCAACCTCTCTCTGCTCTAGACATTTTTGTTTTTCTTTAATCCTCACCCAAAGATATGCCTTTTTGTTTTTGTTTGTTTGTTTGATTGTTAGCGATAGAGGAAGTGAGAATGATGTGAGAGATACATCAATCAGTTTCTCCTCGTACACACTCTGATGGAGGATTGAACCTGCAGCCCATATAGGCGCCCTGACCAGGAATCAAACCCACAGCTGTTTTTGGTGTATGGGAGGATGCTCCAACCAACTGAGCCACCCACCCAAGGCTCTGCTCTCCTCTTATATCGATACAACAAGCCTGGCACAGGCAAAGAGGCAACTTTGCAGCTAACAATTTGAAACTATTTTTATCGTAAGTGTCTTTGGTGGTGTCATGCTGATATTTTATAGATCTTTTGTGCTTTTATATTACTTATAATTATTTTAAGAATATTCTTGTCACATGTATATTTGGATATATAAGGATATAAGGAGATTATACTATAGAGTGCTACTGATATTGGAAAGTGCTTTATAGTCTATTCTCTCTATAGATGATAGATAGATAGATGGATAATAGATAGATGATAGATAGATAGATATTATAGATGATAGATAATAGATAGATAGATAGATAGATAGTAGATAGATAATAGATAGATAGATAGATAGATGATAGATAGATAGATAGGTAGATAGGTAGATAGATGATAGTTTAATTCTCCACTAAGGCACATAACTAGCTTTTGGGTTCAATCCCAGGCAGCAGTATGAACAGGAGGCAACTGAACAATGTTTCTCTCTCACCTCTCTCTCTCTCTCTCTCTTTCTATCTTTCCCTCTCTCTCTCTCCCTCCCTGCTTCCTCTCTCAAATCAACATTTTTTAAAAAGAAACTTTTAAAAAAGATGAAACTTTCCAGGCACTTGGTGAGAGGTGGAGAAGCAGCAGCTTTCTAAGCTGTGCACACCAACAAACTCTTTCCAGCTCCCCTGTATCTGTCTCAGGCAGCTCACTGGCTGTTAAAAACGGTGAAAGAAACTTTCCACTTATGATATTTTGGGAGTGAAACCCAATGCCACCCAAGAGAAATTGAAAAGGGCTTCCAGGAAGCTGCCTGGCCTAGAAGTACCCACTGAAAAGAATCCAAATGAAGGAGAGAAGTATGAACATTTCCCAAGCTTACAAAATGCTCTCTGATGCAAAGAAAAGGGAATTATATGATAAGGGCAGAGAATAGGCAGTTAAGCTGGAGCAGGTGGTGGTTTTCATTCTCCCATGAACATCTTTATGACATGTTTTCTAGAGAAGAAGGAAGAATCAGAGAGAAAGGAGAAGTACAATACTGTGCAGCAATTCTCAGTAGAATTAGAAGATTTGCTTAATGATACAAGAAAACTAGCTCTGCAAAAAATTATTATTTTTGAGAAATATGAAGGCCTAGGTGGTAAGAAAGGAGCAGTAGAGTGTTGTCTCAATTGCTGGAGTACTGGGATGCAAATAATAATTCACCAGTTAGGACCTGGAATGGGTTAGTAAATTCAGTCTGTGAGCATGGAGTTCCAGGGCCATAGGTTGGGAATGGATCTCTCCTAAAGATGGATGTATCGATAAAAGCTGCAATGGAAAAGATAGTTTGAGAGAAGACCCACAGGTTGAGAACCTCTAGCAGGGTCACCTAAGACCATTGGAAAACATAGATATTTACATTACGATTCATAACAATACCAAAATTACAGTTATGAAGTAACAACAAGAATAATTTTATGGCTGGGGGTCACCTCAGTGGCAGCAGTCAGTGCTGAGTCGGCATCCCAGTCAGTGCTGGGTCACAGCACCTGCAGTGGCAGCAGTCAGTGTTGGGTCACCATGGCGACCCAGCACTGACTGCAGGACTGACTTCCAGAGTGCTAACCCTGCACTGACTGCCACAGGGGCTACAGATCAGACCCTGCTTCTCTCTACAGGCCTCTCTCTGGGCCTGATCCACAGCTCCCTCGGCAGTCAATGCTTGGTCACCATGGCAACCGAGATCTGATTGCAGGAATGACTTCCATTGTTCGGTCATTTATTCAATTGTTTTGGATGTTAAGGGTCTTTATATATATATATATTGGATGTCCACAAATAATGGAACTAGATATACTTATTTTATATAATAAGTAAATAAAAAAACATGTATTGATAACTTGGTATATATATGGCAATGTTCTAAGCACTGTTAATTTTAATGTATGATATATGTTACTTTGTCTTCATTCTCCTAAACCTCAAAATAGTAGTTACATAAATTGAGCAATCCCTGCCCACACAAGGTATAATCCTGGATTATTATAAAGGGAATATTAACAATTAAGGGAGAAAAAAGGGGATCCAATCATTAACTATTTTTTTTTTCTGTGTTTGCTCTCTTTTTATATGTATACAGACCATCTAATAGCAAGAAAAATAAAAACATAATCATAACCTGACATATGTTTATAAATTCAAACAAGTGCAATACAAACCTGTTGTATAAAAATACAGTGCAGACAATGCTTATTGCAAAGACAGCAAAACTGTAGGTACCTTATCTGGAAGAGATTATGATCTTCCAGATAAAATAGGGTTTGAATAAATATATACAGAACTGTTGATGATGTAAACTCTGGCAAAAATATCTTCCTCTGTATGAGTCTGCTTTGATGTACTGGAGAATGTATGCAGGTTCTAAACCGGCAAAAACTGTTTTACTTTACCTCCTGTGAACTGAGATTCAAATCATACTAGAAATGCACTAACCAGAACTAAAGTATTCTTCAGTCAGCTAGAAAATTCTGTATAATTTATTTCCAGTGTTATTTATAAGCTTTCTCTGTCGCTACTCCAATAATTTCCTGACTCCTTAAGACAAGAAAGTGTGTGTGTGTGTGTGTGTGTGTGTGTGTGTGTGTGTGTGTGTGTTTGTGTAGGAAAAAAGTAAAAGAAACACATTTCTGTTCAATAACCCAAATTACTTATTCATCTGCAGGTTTAGAAGAAACATTTTGAAAAATTTTACAATGAAAACATAAAAACCAATTGTGGCACAAAAATCCTAGGTATATTTTGAGGGCACCACATGTCTGATCACTTCAAGATCCACCAAGACTCAGAGAGACATTCTGGAAATATTGGAAATATTTCCAATAGTTGAAACTACAATTTCCTTAGGTAATAATCGCCTTAGATATAATACACCAAAAAGAAGTGTTGTCTGTTCAGGAAATGTTTACTTAGCATCAATTCCATACAAGGCTTTGGATACAGTCTAATATAACATTGTTCTGTGATGGAAACAATGTTCTAATAATTGTTGTCTAACTGTTAGCTACTACCAACATAAGATACTGAGCACTTTAAATGAAACTAATATGACCAAAGAAATGTATTTCTAATTGCAGTTATGGTTAATTATTTCATTTAAATAGAATTATCAGGCCCTGGGATTTCAATAGTCAATAAAAGAGATCAGGTTCTCGCTTGCATGTAGCCTTAAATCTAGTAAGATCAACCAGGCAATAATTACATAAAGAAATGTGTATGTTACATGATAAATGCTATCTATAATGGGGATTTAGAAGTTCAGGAATTAAAAGTTCAGGGGTAAAATTTGATCAAAATCCTGAAGCATGTAAGTGAGGTATGCTGATATATTTGGGAAGAGCATGTAAGGCAGAAGGAACAGAACCTTCAAAGCTTTGCAATGGCAGTAAGCTTCATTTATTCAAATGAGAAATAGGAAGCCACTCTGGCTTGAGAAGAGACCTGTGAAAGCCACATCCTTCAGGGCTTGATCAGCCCTGCCAAGATCGTGTTATTTATTGTAGGGGAAGTAAGCCACTGGAATATTTTCAGCAGTGAGATAGCATAATCTGAATTATCTACTGAAAGTAATAAAAATTCGTAATACATAATTATCACAGCAATAAAAAACCCTGTGCTAAGTATGTTGCAAACGTAATTTCTAATTCAATCATAAAGGACATAGTTAATCCCCACTTATCCTCAATTAGTAAAACAGAGGTCTTTCTCTTAGTTCTCCAATAACTAGAATACTTATTTTATTCTTAAATCTTTACAGGAAAATTGGAAAATAAAAATAACACAGTGATTTGAAAGTTCTAAACTGTTTGAGGAAATTATATATACTTCCTTTTTCTATTTTTTACCTCCAATATCCTTTAAGCCTTGGCAAAGTAACTTCTCAGAAACCGATCACATCCAAGTCACTAATGACTTTCTAACTAAATCTAGCACATTTGTTCCTTTATCTTACTTAATCTCTCAGCATCAGCTGGCACTGCTAGCTACATTTTTCTTCTTATGATGAAATTCATTTTGATTTCTGAGATAAAACTCCATCCTGAAGTTTCTCCAAAAGACCCTTACTGTTCACTCACAGTCTTCTTTGCAGAGTCCTGTCCTTGTGCTCATTCCTGCAACATTAAAGTTCTGTGTGTCCTTGCACTGTGACCCTAATGCTCTTCAGGTACACATTTTCCTTGGGTTATTTAATTCCAAAGCTTCAGTGATAACTTCTGTATTAATGACTTACATCCCTAAATTTTATATTCAGTCATATGCCTCATTGTTGCCTAAAATACATATCCCTCCAAATCCACTTTTGTTCTCCTATTTTTTTTATCGATGTGAATAGCATTAACATATATACAATTGTTGAATCTCAAACTTAAACAAGGTTTTTAAGTCCTAAAAATCATGCTAATAATAAACTTATGTATTTAGTTTATGTTGCATACCCCATACATTAAAGCACTTATGTATATTTATGTTTCTAGAAAAATAAATCACCGACCTCAAAATCAGCTGTCAAAGCCCAATATTTGCCTCTGAAATATTTTGCAATTTGACTTAAATTTTATTGTCATTTTTCTTTAGACAGGATAGTAGGACATTTTCCAATGATTGCCTCCTTCCTTCCACTGAAGTTAAGAATATTTGTGGCAGGGGGAATTTACAGGTGCCCCATTGAAACAGTCGAAATAGAAAACATTCTGTTGACAATGGTCATGGTGCATGGTAATTCCTTTTGTCTTCTATGTATCTCTTGAGAACAGAAACCCCCTATTAGAGCTATATATGGAACAGTCTACACAGATACAACTACATTCATTTTCTCCAAAGTTCTTGACATCTCTCAGGTAGTATTGACAGGCAGTCTAAAAGCACCCCATCTTTTTTCACTTTTCTCTTCTCCCTCCTATTCAGGAGAGTTATTTTATGGTAATGAGGTAGTGGTATCATATCCACATATTGCTTCTGCCAAAGACTTTTGTCATATACCCTGAATAATTTTCTTTAACCTATTCGACAATAAAACAATAGACTTATCTGAAGGTTCAGGCATTTAAAAAAGAAAGCGAGAAGATATTAAACTGTTTAATTTCTTTTTCACTCTTTCCTTTCAAGGGCAAAGAAAACTGATGATAATTGAACATGAAAAAAGGAAAAATCAAATGAGTAATCAAAATAATATTCTGCTGGGGCTGACCAGCAGCCCCTGAATGACAGATGAACAGATTACTCAGAAACAATTTGATTGTGAAAGAGAGGGCTAAGGGGTCCCCTGCTCTAGAGACCAGAACAGCCTCAAATGCCTGTGTTGTTGGCTTTTGTTGGAATTTATATCTTTAGATACAATCAGTAGGGTGAAGAATCTTGGGAGGACACATGTGTTTACATTGTCTTCTAGGTAAGGGCATCCAGAGATTAAGCGTAGGGATTCCAGGAAACACCCAGGGGTCTGCACGTACACAGACTTGTTTGGAAAGATCAAGGAATAATCAGGGGCTCCACCTTCGACACTCCCTAAGTCAGAATTCCTATAAACAGGGCAGGTGGCCTTACACACACTTCCCTTTTACCAGAATGTCCTCCTTACAACTTTACAACCAAGCCTCTTGTTACCCAAGAATATTCAACAAGTATATAAAAATATTACATTGACATGCCGTACACTGTCTGCATTTCTCACGAACTCAAAACTCAGTGAAAGCAGTAACTACACACACTGATTTGTGTTATAATCTGTTGGTGCCAATGTCAGAGGCATTTGGCATGAACACATTTTTGGCTAATATAAATGAAAACATGTTATAGAGCACCCTAATCTGTCTTCTTCATATGCAGACACTGTACCCATGAGTTGTAGCAAAATTGCTTATCCCTATATCCAAGGAGAAAACAGAATTCAGATTAAAAATGAAGAGGAGCATTGCTCTGATTCAAATCTCTTTATGAAGAATATCAAATCCCTTGGAGTTATTTAAAAATAACAATATTACTCAGAGTTCAGATTTATATCCAAATGAGAATTTTTAGGAAACTAACAATCAAAACCCAAGTAGGCAGCTCTCTCATTATCCTTCGGAAGCCTTCAGCTTGTTTTATTACAGATTTAATCTTTTGGATGTGTTATCGGGCATGAATCAAAGCCAACCATGTTTCACTAGTAAAGCTTTTCAGTTATTTCAGAATTGCTCAATGGAATGTGTCATTACAGGAACAAAATGATGTTTTAAATCTGTTACAATGAGCACATTTTTCTTAGAAATCATATATGTATTTATAACTATAAATCACAATATTTAGTTAAATAAGAAAATCAGGTTGCTACATCTAGCTAGTTAAAACATCAGTTCATAGGATTTTATATTTTCATTTGTTTCATGGCTCAGTTAATAATTATAAAACACTTGAAAGCTAAATTCTTTGATTTATATTTTTGTAGGTAGTGCACTGAAATGTTTCCATTGAAAATTTTACTGATTTATTTATAATTTTAACTACTAAATATATACTCCTAAGACTGATATTATGCCTTTAGTGATATGTGATGGGCTTCAATAAATAGCAATCAAATGTGGAGTCTGTGTTATGAATCTTTGGATAAAAAAAATTACTGTACCTGCTTGCAATATCTATGAAGTTATTATTAACTAGCCTGTCTCCCCCCCCCCCCCCGCCCCCCCTTTTTTTTTCCTGATGTCTGAAAGGCTAAACTAATTAAAATAAGCTGATACTGGCTGAGACATTTTCCCCCCCTTGGCTTGCTCTCTCTGCAGGAAACTGAATAGGAATAATGCAAGACTGGACATACCTAGAGACTATAAATGAAGTATAGCCGACACCTGTATATTTAAAAGTAATTTTACTTTTTATTATTTTTTGAGATATAATTGATATGTATCACTGTGTAAGGTTGACATGTTCAACATTGATATATTGATACATTTATATATTGTAATATGATTACTATAGAAGCATTAGCTAACCCCTTTATTGTACCACATAATTACATTTCTTTGTTGTGTTGAGAAGAGTTAAGATCTAGTCTATTAGCAGCTTTGAAGATTATAACATAGTAGTAGAGTCCCAGTGTATGAAATTCATGCACTGCGTGGTGGGGTGAGTCCCTCAGCCCAGCCTGCCCCCTCTCATAGTCACGGAATGTCCTACTGATGGCTTAGGCCCGCTCCCTCTACTGGCTGCTCAGGGGAAGGCACCACCCCCATCAACCCACTGCTGCTTCCACTGCTGGCCACCAATGTGTTTTCATCAACACAGACTCCAGTCCCTTCACCAAGAAGAAATGACAACTTTCTTTAGGCATTTTCAAGATATGTCTTTAGTAGGATATATTTCTTTTTTTCTTTTTTATTCTTACCTGAGGATATTTTTCCATTGATTTTTAGAGATCATAGAAGAGAGCAGGAAAGACAGAGAGAAACATCAATGTGAGAGGGAGGAACACTTTGATTGGTTGCCTCCTGCATGAGTCCTGACCTGGGCCTCAACCAGGGAGAAGCCTGAAACCTAGGTACATGCCCTTGATCAGAACCAAACCTGGACCTTGCAGTTCGCAGACTGAGGCTCTATGCACTGAGCCAAACCTGCTAGGCAGGATATGACATTTCTTAGCCCTTCCAGCAGTTTATTTCTCTAGGAGTAAGGTGGAAAAACCCTAGATCACCTTCTTGGATTCTTATTACCCAAGTTACCAAGAACACTGTGAGTGCCATACTGGGAGCTTAGCCAATGAGTGCTAAGAAAAGGTGTTTCCTTATAGCTCACATGCAGAGGTGTGACTGCTAGGGCTGGCTTCCTTGGCAGTTTGGGCATGCTCCCCTGCCTCCACTCCTGGGATGCACCATCTGTGGCTTACTTCAGCAAAAACAGTCTAGTCCCACCCATCTGCGCACACAACCTCCTCCTGAGCTGGTAGTGACTGTTACAGCATCCTGCCTAATTTGCATACACACACACACACACACACACACACACACACACACACATATATTTGACTGTAATCACTATGTTGCTCTTTAGATCCCCAGAACTTACTTATATACTAGTTGCAAGTTTACATCCTTAAATTACATCTCCTCATTCTCCCCACCACCTAGCCTTGGCTAACTGTCATTATATTCTCTGTTTTTGTAAGTTCATGTGTTTTAAATTCCATTTAAGAGATATCATACAGCATTTGTCTTTCTATATCTGACTTATCTCACTCAGCATAATGCCCTCAAGGTTATCTATATTGTTGTAAATGGCAGGATGTTATTTTTCATGGCTGCATAATATTTATATATATCTATATCTATATCTATCTATCTATCTATCTATCTATACCCTATCTAATAAAGAGGGAATATATTAATTGACCCTCAGACTGTCACAAAGATGGTGCGCCCACAGCCAATAAAGAGGGAATATGCTAATTGACTATCATGCCCTCAAATGTGGCAATTCTCACAGCCACAAGATGGTGGCACCCAGTCCCCTCAGCTCTGCCACGCAGAGTCCCTCAAGGCTGCCAGAGGTGCAGGCAAACCTTGGATGGCGACTGCCCAGCCTCCCAGGGTTGCCCGAGGCTCAGGTAACCAGGCCTAGCTGAGGTGATGCCCTATCACACTAGCAGCAGAGGTGTGATGGGGCATCGCCTTAACCTGATCACTGGGTCACCTCCCACCCCTGAGGGATCCTGGACTGTGAGAGAGGGCAGGCTGGACTGAGGGACCCCTCCCCCACTCCAGTTCACGAATTTTCATGCACCAGGCCTCTAGTATCTATATATATTCCTGTAAAATTTACTGTATAAATATACATATGTGTATTTTCTCCACGTATTCATTTATGCATTGATGATCCCTCAGGTTGTTTCCATATCTTGCTTATTGTGAATAATGCTACACTACACATATATCTTAGAGATATTGATATCAATTCCTTCAGATATATACCAAGTGGAATTGCTGAATCATACACACTTCCATTCTTAATTTGTATTGGAATAAAGCCAATCCTCCTTATTTATATGTTGTCTATGAAAATTTTTGTGTAACAACTGTAGAGTTGAATAGTTATGAAAAAATATGATATAGCTCATGAGCATAAAATCTTCACTAAGTAGACTTCACAATGTTTGCCAATTCCTGCTCTCATAGAATAATTTATTTTAAAATGTAAATGCATATGTTCCTGTGTAACTAAAAAGTACAGGGAGGAAAAGTGGGCTATTATTAGGGTCAGATTGTGTGGCTATGAGTTGCTTGTTTCAAACCTGCTGCTATTTGAGGGTAAAATTGGACAGTTGTTTGAGTGAAATTTTGTAGCTGGCTCTAAGTATTTTTTTAAAGTAATTGCAAACCTGCTTTTGTTTCATTTCCACAGCTATTTTGCTGTCATAATAAATGCTATTTTGAAATCACTTTGTTCACTTCAGCAAGGAGAAAGCAAGGATAGTGTCATAACCTTTTGGTTACATGTTGATACTGTTAAATCATAAAATCAGGATAAAAAAACTTTAACAACAACAAAAACAAATTTTCAAGCACTGCATCAGTTACAACACTCAAATACACACTAAAAAAAGTCTTCCCATGAATGCCCTGCTGTTTCCAGATGGAAACATGATAAATACCTTCCACGTGAAATGTAACTATTCCTACACTTTAATTTGTGACTGAAAATATGCATTGAATAACACCACACTTGACATTTACAAGCTGAAAAGAACATGCGTCCCTTGCTGCTACTGGTTAGAAAATGATAATAATAACAGAGTGAGTAGGAACTCGCCAACCAAATGTTGACCTCCAGGCTCACAAAAATGAAGCTTCGGAGATTCTCAATATTAAATCACCACAATGAAGTTTCTGGTACATACTTTCAGAAAACAAACCTACACACCTGATTTGAAGAGCAAGATACTCTAAAAATTTCAAGCAGTTTAAAAGTTCTATGAAATTCTTTTAAATTATCTATTTCCAGATATTCTGTGTATCTCATCTTTTTGTTATTTATTCCAATTTCATTCTTTTCTTGTGAATTAGAAATTATTTTTGTTTTAATAAAGTCTTTAAACTTTCTATAAGAGTTTATTTGAGGACACAGGAGTAGAGAGTAGCGGTGCTGCAGCTTTTTTAATGCATTTGAAATTAAGGAGGGAATTTACAGATTACATGGAGGTGAGAGAAACGAGACAGAGATTGAATTACAGGATAGATAACAAGATTGTGTGCTCCCTTAAGGGTGATTATTTCAAAGGTGTTTTAGCTCAGAGGTATAGAAACAATGGACAGGGCTTGCTTAAGGCAAAGATAAAGCTTTTCTAAAAGGTTATATGCCTAGGGCAGTGGGCTTTCAAGCCACCTGTGGCCCAGGAGCCTCGATTTGCCACTCTGTTGACTAATGAATTTGCCCACCACTGGGATAGAGGCTTAATCACAAGGAACAACAACAGCCTGTAATTATTGGAATGGAGAGTATAGGTCAGTGGTCAGAAAACTCATTAGTCAACAGAGCGGCAAACCTCAGTTCGCAAGCAGCATGTGACTTCCTGAGCCGAATTTTGCTGATCACTGGCCTAGGGCAAGACAAACCCCCTCCCCTGACTGCCCTATTAGGAATAAATGATGAGATGACTCTGTGAGTTACCTTCCACAGAACTTCTTTGTTCACCCACATTTTCCCCTTTTGGTTATAAATCAGTTGAAAGAATGCATTGAAGACCGGCCTTTTGCTCAGATAATATGGTCTCATAATGCTAGGAAGGCTCATTCCTAGGATAAAGTATTGAGGACAGCTCATGTGCATTGGGGATGGGTAATACTATAGCCATGGTATCTGAATTTGTTACATCCAGATGTCCTGAACTCCAAGGACCACCAGGGAGCCCAGTCCCATGCAATTGCAGAAAGCCTGAATTCCATGCTAGCATGGGCTCTGACCCACTTAGGCCGACAATGTGGTGGAAGAGAGGACAAGCTTCAACAGGTCAAGGGGTTGTATAGGGGTGGTGATGTCACTGCTTTGTCTGACCATGATTGGTTGGGTGAGGGCTAGGGTCCAGTTACACAAAATGGAGGATAGCATAGCCCTGCCCCACAGAACAAAATGGAGTCAGGAGTTAGCCTCACCCCGCCCTGCCCTCTCAAGTTGAGGCCAAAATTTTTCCCAAAAATAAAAGCGTTTTAGGCAGTGGGAACAGCACCAGGTGTCAGACTGGATATGGGTTCAGCAACCTTGGTACTTGAGTTCTGGCTAGGAAAGAATTCAGAGCTAAGACTCAGACTATTAGAGCAGTGTTTTTCAACCGCTGTTCCGCGGCACACTAGTGTGCCGCGAGATGTTTCCTGGTGTGCCGTAGGTGCAGACAAGACAAGAATTTTATAATTTTTCACTATTTTGTTTACTTAATATTTCATAATAAAGTAATTATAAAATACTTTCTTTGTGTTTATTTGATTCCTATTCAAGAGAATTACTTTATATATAGTCAATATAGGCACAGAGTTAAATTTTTTAACATTTTCTAATGGTGGTGTGCCTCGTGATTTTTTTCATGAAACAAGTGTGTCTTTGCCCAAAAAAGGTTGAAAAACACTGTATTAGAGAACATTTTTTTAGAAAATCACAGAGGTAGAAGAAGTAGTTTGTAGAAGACATGGGCTTAGGAAACAAGTTACAGAGGTAAAGGAAGGTCCCTTGGAGCTGGGGAGTGAGGAAGCTAATGGTAACCAGCGGGGATGGGAGGAATGGGAAGGGAGAGAGGCACAGGCATGTTCCCTAAGAGTTTTAAGGGAAGTCCTAGAGCACATGTGTCAAACACAAGGCCCGAGGGCCAAATCCGTCCCGCCAGGCCTTGCAATGTGGCCTGCACCGCGCTGTCATCACTGCATCTGCTGCGTTTCCATCACAATGACAGTTTATGACTGTTCAGTAAACCATTTGGCCCGCGATTTAGGCTGGATTTTAGATTTTGGCCCCTTCTCTGATTGAGTTCGACACCCCTATCCTAGAGGAAGATCTCATTTGAATATTCAGCAGTTTTCCAGGTGTATCCTTGTAGGATGTGGTCTCCATTGATTGATTGGCCCGGTATCAGGGGTAGGGGGTCATTATTCAATGCAGCTGGTCCTGAGATCAGCTGTGTCTGGTTTTGTTGCTTTTCTGAGCCTGGAGCTGAAATAAAACAGAGGCCTAGATGTTATCTCTAGGGAGGAAAAGTCACCCTGAGGTGGGGTGCCACCCTACAATTGCCCTTTCCTAGGCACCCTGGCCTTTCAGCCTGGTGAACTTTTGTACCTAGCCCATCATCCTCACTCCGCTCATGTCTGCTAACTGCCTACCACCAAAGGGCAGGTAAATGAAAGGCAATCAGGTCTCTTGGTTTTTGTTTTTGTTGCAAAATAAAAAGCAATAACACTTTGGGTTGTTTTATTAAGCAGGGTACAAAGGTGATTTCTTTCCCAGGTTCTTGTCCAGAAGGATTGGAAGAATGAAGCTACAGGCAAGAGGGGGTAGGTGAGAAGTACAGAAGCTTTATTTCAAGCAGATACTATCTATAAAATCTAATCCTAAATTCCTAAGACTCTGTCCCTCCTGGGACAGAGGGACAGAGGAGTCCCCTAGGAAGGATGACACACCTTTGTTTGTTTTTTAAAGATTATATTTTATTATTATTTTTTAAAAAATATATTTTGTTTATTTTTCACAGAGAGGAAGGGAGAAGGATAGAGAGCTAGAAACATTGATGAGAGAGAAACAACAACCAGCTGCCTCCTGCACACCCCCTAACAGGGATGTGCCCACAACCAATGTACATGCCCTTGACCGGAATCCAACCTGGGACCTTTCAGTCCACAGACCGACGCTCTATCCATTGAGCCAAACTGGTTTTGGCAACACACCTTTCTTTGTCTTGACACATTATAAAGGCTGTAGCTCTTTGTCTGAACATGACCCTTTTAATTGGACTCTTCCCCAATTTAGGATACCTGAGCTTTCCTCATTAGTTGCTCTGCAAAGGCCAAAGCCCATGTGGTGCCCTCCTCCTTCTTTCCCCTTATTTTGCAATATTCTTCTATTCTCTGTGAAAATATGCCCCCCATCCCAATATCTTGTGTCTTTTCTTTGTCCTTCACATATCCATCTTATCTTGTCAAGTTGGAGTTATTTGATCTACCTTATGGTACCTGGCAACCTTATCCTGCCAAGGCTGAACCCACTGGCGTCTCTGCTCAAAAGACAGAAGTGGATTCTCATTATTTCTTTTTTTTTTGTTTTTCTCTCTTGGCCAGGAATTTATTACCTTTATTATCTCTTGGCCAGAGATTTATGGCTTTCCCATCTGCTCAGGCCAGAAATACCTCTATCCTTGGTTTATGGCTGTTCTAATTGCTCAGGCCAAGATACCTCCATCCTCTCTGGACCCCCTCCTTTCCTTACTTAAGCTAGCTAATCAAACCTTTTCAATAATAAAAACAAACAAAAAGCACTCTAGACCATTGCTATCCTGTGAACTATCATGATTTGAGTTTTGCCTTCTGTCTAATTTTTTTTTTGTGTCTGTGTGTTTGGTATCTAGTAAAATATAAACTATAAAATAGTTCTAATAGTCTTCATAAATATACTTAATTATAGAGGTCTACCTTCTCCACATTAAAGTAATATACTGCCATAAAAATTATAAAACAAAAAAAATATTTAAAAAATATTTTAAGACAAAATACTTTACAAATAAATATTTTATTTTTCACAAAATTTATCAAATTTTTAGGTTAACCATAATTTTCATCATCCTATATATATTAATGCAATATAATGTAAAAACAACTGGTAGAAATATATTCTAATATACAAAAGTATTTTGCTTATTGTTAATAACAGTGAATAATTTTGTCCCTTTGCTTTTTATCAGAAAAAAAAAATATATATATATATTTACAACAAGTTCTCTTGATCATATTGCAGTCAGAACAAAAAGTATGATATTATTTCAAATTTCTGAATGAATAAATAAATTCATCCACTTATCATTACCTTAATGCTTTTGGTTAATATATAGAAATAATCAAATGTCACTGGCCATGGATTTCAGCTATAGTTTTTCTTGCTCCATTTGCTCTGTATAATATATGGTTTTATATGAGTGTGATGAAAATGGTTTTTGTTTTGTCTCATAAAATAGGTAGCATACTCCTAAAACAAGGCAAAATTCCACAGCTGATATAGAAAATTCTAAACCTAATACATGAAAACCATACTTCATATCTGTTCAAGTTTTAGCATTCATCTTCATGCGTGGGTGCATTTAAGAGTAAATGAATATAAAGGTGAAATACTTATTAAAGAAATATCACTGTGTGACCAGAGTGTATTAGGAAGGAATTGGAGTTCTAGAAGCATTTCTTTTAGTATCTGTGCTACATGAATATTCATTACACCATATACTTTACGAGCCATTGGCTTTGTGACTATTGCAGCAATAATGAGATTATATAGGACTATTGCTACAGCTGGATGTTAAAAGTTTTGGTATTGGAAACTTTCTCCTGTTATTGTGCATCTCAATATAAAATAACTATTAGGGTGCTAGAAATTCACAGATGATCTTTGAATCAAGTTTCAATGATTTAAACTTAGCTAATAAGTTTTGTTTATTCACAAGTGGTTTTAAGGTGGGCTGCACATTTTGTTTTGTTTTTTACTAGAGGCTTGGTGCACAGATTCCTGCATCAGTGGGGTCCCTCCTTCTGGCCTACAGGGATTGGGCCAAAACCAGCTCTCCAAAATCTCAAGAGGTCTCAGGTTGTAAGAGGGCACAGGCCAACCCAAGGGACCCCACCAGTTTATGATTGAAGCCAGTGAGGGTCTGTGGGAGGCCTCTAGAGCGTGTCTGACCTATCTCACCCAGTCCCAATCTGCCAGACCCCAGCAGCAAGCTAATCTAATGCTCAGAGCGTCTGCCCCCTAGTGGTCAGTGCATGTCATAGCAACTAGTCAAAAGGTCAGTCAAATAGTTGGACACTTAACATATTAAGTTTTTATTATATAGGATATTTTACAATTTGTAAATCATGTATGCAATGTGCACTATGTACATACTCTGGATACAAAATGAACATTGTAAACATAACTTTTTTCATAATATTTATAGTTTTTGAGAGGACAAGAGCATGTTAAAAAATCAGTTGAGTGTACTAAATTTTATGTTGTGGGAATTATATAATTAGTTGAAAGAAAGAAAATAGGCTGTTATAGAGTTACTAACTTTAGCATACTGCCATTTGCCCCTCAAGTGTTCTTGCCAGACATTGCTAATTGTTTATAGCATTCTGCTAAGATCTCAGGCATGACCCTGTGGCTTTCAGCATAGATAGTAATCTATGTAATATTTGTCAATTAAAAAGAGTTCACTGGCATGTCTTCATACTCTGGCCAGATACTTTCATCCAATGTCCAAATGTGATATTTTGCTATTATTCTTCTTCTAAATTAGGAGAAAAATGAAAAAAAGAAAGAAAGAGTTCAATGGTCTCCCCTTACGTTTCAGGCCTATATTTATTCCCCTCTGTAATTTGCCTCCACTTTGCAGGCATACTACTTTTAAGAGGTTACAATTATGTTAGTTTGATTTAATATTTTAACCTATTTTATTTATACAATAAAATGCAGATAAAAATAGCCCCCACTTGACAAGGTTGCTCTGAAGAATAAACAAAATAAGTCAGCTCAACATCTGACTCAGTAATTGAATTCTATCAGATGCTCTTTTTAAAACTATATGAGTTATTTTTTGCTATATATATATATATATATATATATATATATATATATATATACACATACATAGAGAGAGAGAGAGAGAGAGAGAGAGAGATATTTGGATAGATAAAAATAATTATAGCAATATGAATATGATATAAATGTGTTAGTATTACCTAGCACTGCCATCTGGAAGGTCTAGAAGAAATGATACCTCAAGAACATTGAGCACATTCAGTGGATGGACTTGGTTTCTAAATACAATTTTCTGATAAGATGAACAAGAGATTCTAAGGAATTGGCTGACTGTAGACATTTAGAAAAAAAAATATATAAGATAAGCCTGAAACATCAGATAGTTCCAGGAAGTAACTTACAGGTGAAAGGAGTTTCGAGATAGGAAAGGCAGTGTTAAGTAAAGGGGATCCAGTATTAGGGAAAGACATACATAATGGGTGGAAGCAGCTCCAAGATGCCAGATAGCTCATCTTTAATTCAAAGAGGACAGAGGGATGTTACAAGATAGGGGGAAGAAAAAGAGGGGAGCACTGGGTGAGCTTTAAAACTTTGAAACTGATATTATGCAGGAATAAGGGGGTAAAGTGACCAATTAGGAAATCATGGGGGACATAAATTAAGGAACGGTCCAAGTAGAAAGTATCATGCTCAGACAAAGTAGCTATCAGCATATATATAAACCCATAGACTCACAGAGATGATTGTTCCCATTAGAGAGAGAGAGAGGGAGAGAGAGAGAGAGAGAGAGAGAGAGAGAGAGAGAGAGAGAGAGAGAGAGAGAGAGCGCGCGAGCAGGTTTTTCCTGATTTGTTTATTGTATATGGTTGCAATAAACTTCTCCATTTTTGCCTAAAATCTTCTAGTTCATGAATTTTATTCTTCAAACTTCATAGGACAAGAACCCACAATGAGAGTCCAAGACCTTGCCATTCTGAGTAACACAGGAATTCAGAGAAGAGACCACCTATAAGCTTGGGATTTTAGAGTAAAATAGATTGAGATGGACCACTCTATGCTGGAGAGAAGCTGAAAATTACGGAGTGAGCAGAATGGTTTGTATGAAGTAATAAAATGTAGAAAGTGAGTGGATATAATAAATATATTTCTGAATATGGAACCTTATTTATATAAGGTAAATGTGGAAATATACTAAAAAAATAGCTATTTCTTTTTCTCTTCTTATTACTACTACTAGAGTTCTGATGCATGAGATTCGTGCATGGGGGTGTGTGTTCCTCAACCCAGCCTACACCCTCTCCAATCTGGAACTTCTAGAGGGGTGTCTGTCTGTCCATTTAGGTCCAATCCTCCTGGGTAATCAAACATCCTCTCACAATCCAGGACTGCTGGCTCCCAACTGCTCGCCTGCTTGCCTTCCTGATTGCCCCTAACTGTTTCTGCCTGCCAGCCTGATCACCCCCTGACCTCTCCCCTGCCAGCCTGATTGATGCTTAACTGCTCCTTGCCAGCCTGCTTGCCCCTGCAGACTTGATCACCTGGTCAACCCTAACTACTGTACCCTAGAGGCCTAGTTCCCACCAACTGCTCTCCCCAGCAGGACTGGATCCCACCCCTCCAACTTCCCTCCTCTGCCAGCCTGGAGGAGTTAGTGTTTAATGGGAAGATAAAAAGTTCTGGAGATGAGACGGATGGTGCTACAAGTGTGAATGTATATTATGCCACCAAACTGTACACTTAAAATGTTAAAATGTTAAATTTCATTTATCATTTACTATGATAAAAAATACATAAGATAAACCCTGACTGGGTGGCTCAGTTGGTTAGACTATCATCCTAAACCTTCCTTGGCCCCAGTTGTCCCATCCACAAAATGATCTACATCATCGAATCAATATCCATAAAGACCATAGTGCCTCATCTAAAAACCTACAGGAATTTTGAGATACAACTCCTAACTGCCCTCCCCTGCTGGCCTGATTGCCCACAACTGCTCTACCTTGCAGGTCTGGTTCCTCCCAACTGCCCTCCCCTGCTGGCCATCTTGTGGTGGCCATCTTGTGTCCACATGGGGGCAGGATCTTTGACCACATGGGAGCAGCCATCTTGTATGTTGGAGTGATGGTCAATTTGCATATTACTCTCTTATTAGATAGGATTTTTAATTAGCTTTATGTAGTATTGCTTTAGAATACACAACTTAATTTTGTGAATATAATTTTTTCAAAGTTAAAAAAGTATCTAAGAAAATTATTTAGGATAATTATTTTAGAAATGTATACTGTACACAAAAATAACTTCTAATAAATTGGACAAAGAAATATAATTTATAGAAGTTTTAGGTGAGATTCAGGCTCAAGTCTTCAGTGTCATGATTTACATTAAGAGAATATTTGATAAAGTTTAGGTTAGAAAAGATTTGAACAGAGAATTTTATTGTTTTATGGCTGCACATAATTTTGGAGTTTTGCATGAGAGAAGCAGGTGGTTCTTGGGAGTCACACTTATTTTCCATAGGGCATATTAGGACACATTTTGGATGAGTCCAGATATGGAGGACCATTAAAAAAAATCTTAATAGAATATTTTATACAAATTTTATAAAGTTAAATATGTTTGGCAAAGCAGCAGCTGTAAGGTGCTCTAGGTTGGAAAAGGAAAAAAAAATGCAGAATAGACAGGAAAAAAGCACATTGAGGACACACTAAAGCAAAATTTCAGGTATAAGGTGTCATAGTGAACACCTGAGCATCTGGTTTTTAAGAAACTTATTTTGCTCATCATGCAGTTAGTTATTTTTATGGTCAAAAGTCAAGAACCTTATGTATGCAATGAAAAATTTCTGCCACCAAGAGAAATTCACTTTAAAATTTATATATTTTTAACTCTAGAGGGGAAAAGGGGGGTTATATTAAGCAGGGTTAATTAAAGATTAAACATGAAATAACAAAATCTATGGTTTTTGTATTTAATTTTGCTTCTAATGTTCATTATGTATCTGTAATATAGGGGTAGTATAGAAAAAAATTACTTTGAATTCCAATTTGAGCCTGAGAATTAATCTGTAATCTATCATACAATTTATTATAGTTCTGTTTTTGGTTAGTTTTATTGTTGTTAATTCTTACTTGAGGATACTTTTCCAATTGATTTTTAGGGAGAGTGAAAGAAAGGGAAAGACAGCGAGAAACTTTAATGAGAGAGAAACACATCAATTGGTTGCTTCCTGCATGAGCCCTGGGGAGGAGCCTGCAACCAAGGTACCTGCTCTTGGCTGGATTTGAACCCAGGATCCTTTGATCCTCAGGCCAATGCTCTATCCACCGAGCAAACTGGCTACAACCAATTTAGTTATTTTATAAAGGACTTCATTTGTTATAGAGAATTATTAATCAAGTCAGAAAACATGGTAATCTTTTTGTTGTTGTTTGTTTTTTTGTGTTTTGTTTTTTTTAATATGTTTTATTGACTTTTCACAGAGAGGAAAAGAGGGGAATAGAGAGTTAGAAACATCGATGAGAGAGAATCCTTGATCAGCTGCCTCTTGCACACCTCCTGCAGGGGATGTTCCTGCAACCAAGGTTCATGCCCTTGACCAGAATTGAACCTGGGACCTTCCAGTCCTCAGTCCAAGGCTCTATCCACTGAGCCAAACCGGTTCCAGCTGTTAATCTTTGTTTTAATAAGCTACACTATAACAAAGCCATTTTTATTTATTTTTTAAAATATATTTTATTGATTTTGTACAGAGAGAAAGGGAGAGAGATACAGAGTTAGAAACATCAATGAGAGAAAGTTATCGATCAGCTGCCTCTTGCACACCTCCCACTGGGGATATGCTTGCAACCAAGGTACATGCCCTTGACCGGAATCGAACCCGGGACCCTTCAGTCCCCAAGCTGACACTCTATCCATTGAGCCAAACCGGTTTCGGCCAAAGCCATTTTTAATAGAGAATCACAACACCACTATCTATCTGGTATCTGCTTATTAAAAATATAAGCATGAGAGAACACCAAACAGTCTCTAGAGCCCTGGTGTTGCAAATCCATATGGACTAATAGATAACTCAGTTGCAACAAGAACAAATTGCATTATCATTATTAATGAATTGGAATGTATATTTAAACAAAGTGAAGAGGCATCAAGATTCATTTATATGTATAAACAAATGCATCTACAATGTAGAAAAACAGTGTTTATGCAATACTGTGTAACAAATATATTGTATATTAAGCATAGTTCCTCACACAAAACAGGATAAACTACTTAATGCACAGATAAAATGTGATACAAATATGATACATCCCAAGACAGAGCACAAATAAAGTGCTGTAAGAGAGAGGAACACATTTCTAAGCTAGGGCAATGTTTCTCAGTTGCACACAAATACATTACCCTACACAATGAACATTTGGCAATGTCTGGAAACATTTTTAGTTTTCACAGCGGGGATATGTTATGACATATAAAGGGTAAAAGCTAAAGTTGCTGGTAAGTGTGCAAGACAGTCCTCTCGACAAAGAATCATCTGGATCACAATAGAAATACTTGCAAGCTTGAGAAATCCTGTTGTAGGAAAGTGAAAAGCTTCCTCAAAGAGGCCACATGTAAGTTTATCATTGAAAAATAGGTACAGTTTCAAAAGGCAGAATCAGGAAGCAGATATAATATTAAAAAGGGAGTGGTCAGGGGGGAGAAAATCTATTGTTTGTAAAGTAAAGGTTACATTGGAGGAATGAAGGATGCGTATTTGATTAATGGCTGGAATGTAATGGAAATCCCAGACAGAGGGTTTTAGACAGAAGAGCGAAGGCTGAAAAATGGAGTTGAAGGACAATAAATGACAGGCCAAGGCTTTGTATATGCGCCAGTTTAACTTGGGATACATTTGAGAATTGCATTCTTAGGTAATTACTTCAAAATGAGTCCTTAGGCAAAATCACATCCCTGTGTGAACATCATGGAGTGCACTTAGAAAAACCTAGGTGGTTAGCCTATTACTGTGATTGTATTTGCTATACTTTTATACCCCTGGCAGCTGCAGGTTTGTTATACCAACATCATCACAAACACAATTAGCTTTCCTTATTGTAATGCAAGTGCCTAACTTAAGCTCTGGTTGCCCAGGCACCCACTTCAAACAGGCATTTCAAAGAAGCATCCAGATTCAACTCCTGCTAACTCACACTGCCAGGCACAGGACTAAAGGCCACCTCCCACCTCCACTGAAGCGCCTTTGTTTTAGATCTCAGCTGATTTCAGTAACTGACCATTTTGGCTACTTGTTTTCTTTTATTCTCTTCCCTTGGTTTAAATTCCAACCTTATGTTTTTAAATTAACCAATAAAGATTGAGTTCATGAAAACCCAGGCACCCACCCTCAACCCTAAGACCAGATGCCCATGCCTCAGTGTTCTATCTCTCTCCTCTCTCTCCTCTCTCTCCTCTCTCTCTCTCTCTCTCTCTCTCTCTCTCTCTCTCTCTCTCTCTCTCTCTCTCTCTCTCTCTCTCTCTCTCTCTCTCTCTCTCTCTCTTCTCTCTCTCTCTCTCTCTCTCTCTCTCTCTCTCTCTCTCTCTCATTCTCTCTTCCTATATCTCTTTCTCTCTCATCTACCTATTTCCTTATCTATACCTCTCTTTCCCTGTAACTTGACCTCACTCTGTGTCCTCTTATAAGCTCTAGGGCCTATAAGTAATAAACCCTTTTTTATCTTCATAATTTCTAATGGTTATTGCTGAAGGGCATCTTGCAATCGTAATAATAGGTGTGGTCCGGTTGTACAAAAGGGAGATGTCTGTGAAAAGCTCAGTGAAGCCCAGGTGAGTACCGCCATATGTTTAGCCAATAGCATTACTATCCAGAGAATGAGACAGCATGAAAGAGTAATGCCTTGGGCTATGATGTTACAATGGCTGACATCCAGGAGTCACTAGAGGATAAGAATTCCCCCTCCATTCTAACCTTATAGTATCATCATGACATATGCAATGTGATCTTGACCAAAAAGTCACTGGGCAGTGCATGACTGTTAAAAAGTTATTGGGCAGTGACTTACTGTTTGTATAAAGTAACTCAAAAATAATGTGTCACCTATCAATATACTAATAAAAGAGAAAGGTGCAAATTGACCATCACTCCACTATGCTACCAGCCAATAGGAGTGAGTATACAAATTACGCAACAAAGATGGTGAAACCCACAGCAGCCAGGGGGCTGGCACCCAGCAGCTTCAAGACCCGGATCGAGAACACAAACTCACAGGGAGGTCAACATCCCGCAGCCCCAAGCCCCACTATGGCAGTGCTGGGTCTGAGGGGAGCCAGATCAGGAACACAAACCCACAGGGAAGCTGGCACCCAGCAGACCCAAGGCCTGCACCCGAGGCACTGGGGCTGCTGGAGGGAGGTGGGGGCAGCAGGGGCACAAACCTGCAAGAAACCTGTGGAAAGGAAGATAAATTGTCATAACTTTATCTCCCTTTCCACAAAATGAGAAAACTGCCCTTGCTTTATTTAGTTATGTGGCTCACACCTTTCTGTAAGTACAGGGTATGTTATGACCACTCCCAGGAAGGTCTGGTCAGAATATTGTCTCCAGGGAGTAATGCTACTGTGGAATTCATCGAAGAGAGGAAACAAGCTTTTGGTGGGTTTATTCTGAAGGTCAGAGAACATGCCACCCCAACATATGCTGTGTTATATTAATGATCTTGAGCTGCAGATGCTTGAAAAACAGAAAATGTATGCAGAGGATTTCACTGAAGTTTCCTGATCTGCCTAAAATCGGACTCCCTTCCCCCCACCCCCCACCCCCCCCCACACACACACATAAGCTTAACTGTCTGTCATTGGTCCCCTTGACGGAAGAAGTGTCATTAGGCAGAGAAGACTGACTCCTGTCACAGGACAGGAGAGTAGAAGTTGACATAACACCTAAACTTTGTTACAAACTATTTCCCCGCCACCCCCATTCATCTTTCCTAAAAATCACTTACTCTCCTCTAAGAGGCCTACATCTCCTGTCCCTTTCCCTAGGGAGAAGGTATTTAAATCTGCATTCTAAACCACCTTGGGGACTTACTCATTTTTCCCTGGGATCTCTCACATATACACGAGGTACTCATGTTAATGAACTTTTGTTTTTCTCTTGGTGATCTGTCTTTCATTACAAGGGCCTCCACTAAGAACTCAGAAAGGTAGAGGAAAACTATTTTTCTCCCTCCATAATTATATCTTGGGAAATCAAGTCCCCAGCTGAACAATGAGGTTGGCTCATGTACCAAGTAGTGTTGGCTGATGGGAGGGAAGCTTCTAGGGAGAAATCAATGATATTGGCATCAAAGTGGGAAAGAGGGCACATGCATGGTTGGTGGTGGGAGTTTAAAGTGGTTCAACATTTTTGGAGGACGATTTGGAAAATTCAATAAAAATGTTCAAGGTACACCCAAGAGTCTTCTTCTATGAACCACATCTGCTGAGATAAAGCACAAGTGCATAAACCCTAATCAGAACCCAGGATGCTACTGTGGGCTCTACTTCCAAGATAGAAAAACCTGGGAACAATCTGTATTTTTAGGACAAGGTGGCATTCTATATTAATAAAAGGGTAATATGCTAATTAAACTGAACATCTTCTGAATGACCTTCCAGATGTCCTTCCTGCCAAGGCAGAGGTTAGAGGCAATCAGGCAGGGGAGAGAGTTAGGGGGACCAGGCCAGCAGGGGAGAGGAGTTAAGGGGATCAGGCTGGCAGGCAGGTGAGCAGTTAGAAGCCAGTGGTCCTGAAGGGTCCCTGGTTGGGGAGAGAGCAGGCCAAGCTGAGGAACCCCCTTACCATGCATGAATTTTGTGTCAGACCTCTAGTTTTATAATAAATGGGATGAAATCTATACTTCTGTACAGTAATGAGTTCTTGTGATCATTGTTATTTTTTTTATTTATCTGACATTTTCATATCAGTTTGCCAGTTTTTCTCATAATGAGTGCATTTATTCCACTTTATAGATGTATCAGAAATTATACAACCAGTCCACCACTAATGGTAATTTACACTTCTTTACAATATTCCAACACAATACAATTTATATCTCTCTATATAATTTCATATGTTTCCAATGATATATTTTCTAAAGCACTTTAATAGCAATACAATATTTTATAGAAAAATATTTTAAACAGTTACTTTTGCAAAGCTGAAGCAGGTTACAAGAATTATAAACAGGAAAGAGACAGTAGTAATGCAAATAAGTAGGCCTATTGAATAATTATTCTACAGATGGATTTGATGGATTTGGTGAGTGTGTGAAATTTGAAAGATAATCCAAGTTTTCTAGGATGAGTGCTATAGTAGCATGATGATGAATATTTTGTGTCAGCTTGACTGGGCCACGGAGTTCCCAGACACTGATTGATCAAATGTTATCCCCGATGTATCTGTGAGAAAGTTCTGTATGAGGCTAAGATATAAATTGGTAGATTGAGTAAAGCAGATTGCTTTCCTGATTCTGAGTGGGCCCCTTCCAATAAGATGAAGGCCTGAATAAAGCAAAAGGCTGAGTCTCTTCTGTGTAAGAAGACATTTCTCCTGCCTGACTGACTGCCTTTTTGCTGGGTTATCAGATTCTTTCTGCTTTTAGACATCATCTGAAACATCAGCTCTCTAGGTTTTAAGCCTATGGGTCTTTGGACTGAGACTGCTCCATTAGTGCTCCTGAATCTTCAGTTTGCCAGCAGTTCTCAGAATTGTGCAGCCTCCATAAATATGTGAGATAATGTCTTATAATAAGTCTTTTAAAAGAAAGACATACATATATAAAATTAATAATATTAACTAATTAATATCAATCTGTATTAATTATATATATATGTGTGTGTGTGTGTGTGTGTGTGTGTGTGTGTGTGTGTATGTGTGGTCTGGTGTACAAAATTTGTGCACGCGGAGGGGGTTTGTCTCTCAGCCTTGCCTGCATCCTCTCTAATCTGACACCCCTGTGGGATCAGGCCTAAACTGGCAGTAGGACAACCCCCTCACAATCTGGGACTGCTGGATCCTAACCACTCATCAGCCTGCCTGCTTAATCACCCCTAACCACTCTGCCTGTTGGCTTGATTGTCCCCAACTGCACACCCCTGCTGGCCTGCTCACCCCTAATTGGTCCCCTCTACTGTCCTGCTCACCCCCAATTGCACCCCCATCAGCCTGATCACCATCAACTGCCCTCCCCTCTTGGCCTGATCACTCCCAACTGCCTTCCCCTCCTAGCCTAATCACGCCTAATCACCTCTGCCTAGGCCCTGCCACCATGGCTTTGTCTGGAAGAACTTCTGGAAGGTCTCATGAACTAATTAGTATATTACCCTTTTATTAATATAGATAAGATATTACATACTGCCATAACTATAACATATGTACCAGAATTACTCTATGAGAATACATACTTCATGCAATAGGAAGTCATTAATACATTACATTGTATATGTTGTAAGTAGTAGAAAATACTGTATTCATAGCAATAATATACACCCTGTGACTTCCCTTCCTGATTTGGGAATTGTTTTCCAGTTCTTTGACTTTTCCTGGCCCTAATGTATTTTTAAATTTTATTTATTTATTTATTTTTTGTCATTCAGTGTAACTTTATTTACTCTTATTGCACATGATTTCAGGTCTTTAATTTATAATCACCAAAGATTCAAAACTATTTTTTTCAATGAAGTTTAACATTAAAGCAGTGAATTCATGTATTCATATGTTTTTATTATAAATATCTGAATTATTCTCATTGTCATAGATCCTGAACTCATAAACATGAATCATGCACAGGCTGGCAGCAAGCCAGGAAGCAACTCTGCAAGCAAACAGATATTCTGCATAAGAAGAAAAGCCATAGCACATTTAATGTGTAACCTGAGTCACCTCAGAATGTTATATATATTGACTTCTTAAGTCATATAGTATTAGGAACTAAACTACTTGGTTAGTGACGGGGTTGACCTGGTTTCAGGAGGATTATTCCTGAAATAATATGGAAAGGAACACTCAATCTTTTCTTGGTTGCTTGCTCCTCCCCAGCACCTTCATCTTTCTTCTCATCCTCAGCTTTTTGGACATCTTCTCCTTCACCTTCACCTCCTTCTTCCTCCTTTGCATCCTCAAATTCTTCCTTGGCACCTTTTTCCTCTTCCTCTCCTTCCTCTTTGTCAGCCACTTCCTTCTCCTTCTCCTCCTCTTCAGCTTCTCCTTCAGAGGGGGGTTCATCCTTAGCTTCCTAATGGTCTCCTCTACCTTGATGTGCTCCTCCTGGACATTGCTGGGGTATTAAGAAGGGAAGGAATGAGCAGACATCAAGTAGGAGCTATTCTGTAAACCACTTTAGGAAGATCTACCAAAGATCTGGAAACTCTGAGTGTAGCCACTGGCTATGATTCCCATGCTGGTAAAACTGAGCCGGATCTCCTCACCTTCCAAGAGTTTCCTATAAGCTGCAATGTCAATGTCTAAATACCAGGACCTCCTCAATCTGAGGTACTCTTTTAAATATCATAGCATTTCACTCTCTGTTGTTCTCAACTCATTTTCTAATTTGTTGATTGTGTCCTGCATAGCACTAACATTGGCGCTCTACTTATCTTCCAACTCTTTCAGCTGCTTTCCCAGAGCTTAATTCATGCCCCAGCATGCTTTGATCCCCAGAGTCTTGGCCTTGAGCAGGTGGCAGCTTTCAGACACCTTGTCCTTGGCGGCGTGCACCCCATAGGTGTTCTTGGCAGGGCTCTTGGTCAGCATGGTGAGCAGCTCTTGTACCATTCTTCTGCATTCTTCATGTCCTTGGCAGCCAGCTCCTCCTGCTGGGTGCCAATGTCCTTGAGTGCTGCAGAGAGGTCGAACTTGGAGAGCATGTCCATCTCCATGAAGATCTGAGCTACTGGATCCACACCTGCAGCTTGGCGATTTAGTCCATCTTCTTCAGAAAGGTGATTTAGTCCATCAGGCTAAAAGTGTCGATGCACTTTTCAAGCACAGCACCAGCAAGAGCTGCCTCATCTGCACCTTTGCGCGCCTCTATCAGCCAGCCCTCTGTGTCATTATGGTTCAGCATCTCTTCCTGGAAGCATGCCTGCAGGTTGCTCCCAGTCCCTTCCAAGCCCAGGTGCCTGTTAACTGCCCACTGCCCTCTCCTTGCCAGGGACTGGGCACGGTGGGCTGGGGCACAGGCATCCCATTTTCATTAAAATGTTTCAGCTCATCCTGCTCCACCTGTGTCCACAGGTGGCCTGGGGCAGACAGTGATCCCAGAGACTCTGGCTACCCCCGCCTACCTGGGTCCCTGATGGCAGCCTCCACCCAGCAGACAGTGTCAAGCTCAGTCTGCCTGGTCTGCCTGGACCCAGATGGCTGCCTGGACCCCGAAGATAACAACAGGCACTGCCTGCCATGCCTGCCTGACACCAATGGCTTCCTGGACCCCATGGGAGGTGTCTGGTGCTGCCCAGCAGGCATGCCAGTTACCAGTGGTGGCCTGGACCCCACGGGTGGTGTCAGGCACTGCCTGCCAGGCCTTCTCTGTCCACAATGGCCACCTGGACCCCACAGGTGGCGACAGGCTTTGCCTGCCAGGCATGCTGGTTACTGATGGTGCCTGGACACCACGGGTGGCTGTCAGGTGCTGCCCACCAGACCTGCCTAGTCCCCGATGGCAGCTTGGACCCTGCAAATGGTGATAGGTGCTGTCTGCCTGGCCTGAGCCATTGGCAAGCTGGACCCCACAGGTGGAGACAGGCGTTTCCTACATGGCCTACCCATCCCAGATGGTGGCCTGGACACTGCAGGCATGGTCAGGCATTGCCCGTCTGGTCTGCCCGGTCTCTCATGGTGTACTGGATCCTGCAGCAGCATCACAGCCTGCCCCTCCTGCATATGCAAATTTACCCTCCATCTTTATTGGCTTAATTTGTATATCACTCCTGATTGGCTGTGGTCATAGTGAAGGTACAATCAATTAGCATTTTTCTCTTTTATTAGTGTAGAGGTGTAATATGCTAATTAGACAAGACATCCTTCCAGATGACCTTGTAGACAACCTTCTGGATGAAGCTGGGGCTGCAAAGGAAGCCTGGGACCCAGGTGCCAGAGGAAAACCAATGCCTGCAGCAAGTCCTACTCTTGCACAAATTACATGCATGGGGCCTCTAGTATGTATATATACATGAAATTTGTGCACTGTGGGTGTGTGTCCCTCAGCCAAGCCTGAAACCTCTCTAATCTGAGTCTCCTAGAGGGATGTCTGACTGCCCATTTAGGCCCGATCCTAAATGGGCAGTCAGACATCCCCCTCATAATCCAGTACTGCTGGCTCCCAACTGCTCACCTGCCTACCTTCCTAATTGCCCCTAACTGCTTCTGCCTGCCAGCCTGATCACCCCCTAATTACCCTCTTCTGCCAGCCTGGTCATCCTTAACTGCCCTTCCCTGCAGGCCTGGTTCCCCCAACTGCCCTCCCAACCACTCTCCCTTGCTGGCCATCTTGTGGCAGCCATCTTGTATCCACATGGGGACAGCCTTCTTTGACCACATGGGGGTAGCCATCTTATGTATTGAAGTGACATTCAATTTGAATATTACTCTTTTATTAGATAGGATAGAGGCCTGGTGCATGGGTTGGGGCTGGCTGGTTTGTCCTAAAGGGTATCCCAGATCAGGGTGGGGGTTCCCTTTGGGTGTGGGGTGTGGCCTGGGCAAGAGACCTGTGGTGGTTTTCAGGCCGGCCATGCCCCCTGGCAACCCTATCTGAAATTTATTTACTTTCTACAATTTAAACTTTGTAGCCTTGAGTGGAGGCTTAGGCTGGCTAGGGCAGGCAGAAAGCTTGGCTTCCTCCATTGCCTGGGAAACCCAAGCCTCCCTCCTACTCTCTGTGGCTGTAACAATCTTGGTTGGGTTTATTTGCATACATGTTCTGATTGGTTGGTGAGTGTGGCTGGTGGGTAGTGGCTTGTGGGTATAGGGGAGTGATGGTTAATTTGCATATTACTCTTTTATTAGGTAAGATTGATTTCAGAGAACATGGGAGAGAGGTAGAAACATCAATAATAAAAAATAATCTCTTCCCACTGGCTATCAAATCTATAACCTGGGCATGTGCCCTGACCAGGAATTGATTGTGACCTCCTGGTTCACAGGTCCATGCTCAATCATTGAGCCACTGGTCACCCAGCTTTAGCTTCTGGTCATCTGCCCTATCTCTGTTTATATCTCTCTCTTTCAACAATGGCCTTTGTTTCAGAGGATAACTTCCCTCAGAGTTCAAATTCCACCTATAGAATTGCAAACAACTCTCTGTGTTTGGACCAGGAATCACTGCTTGAGAAGCTGCTTGGACCACTCACAACCCAGCCTGCCAAGGCCCAAGGACCTCTTCAGAGGTGCCTATATCACCTTTTTCAGCCTGAGAATTGGTGGTCTTCTGCCATGAAACTTCTTTGTCAGCAAAGAACTACTGGATATTCAAACTCAGCAACTGCTCCGCCCAGCCCCAGGGGAGAAACCTGAGGACTCAGACATCCTGATCAGTGCTTGTTCCTCCTGGGAGAGGGGGTGCACTCTGCCTGGATTGGATGAAGATCTGCTTTCCTTGGTGCACCATGTCAGGGAGGTTTGTGGCCTGCTGAGTACATACAAATTAGGAAGTCATGTGGAGTATAGTACAAAGAATTCAACTCAATCTTCAGACTTGCTTTGTGTTGTGTCTGAGGCCTCCTGCTTCATGGGACAGGAGAAAATGGAAATGGCTAAGACACAGTCCCAGTATTCATATTTCTTACTATTCAATTTGAAAAGAAGATGCAAACAATGATTCTTTGTAGTATAGTGTGGCAAATCCAAGAATCCAGAGTCAATGGCTCCAGAGCTTTGAAAGCATGTATCTAGTAGAATTAAGTTCAGCTGTGAGTTATAGAAAATCCCAAAAGTGGAGTGGCTAAACAGGATGGAAGATAATTTTTCTTTCATGTTCAAGTCCAGAGAGGCCAGCTCAACCCTCGTATGACGTCCCATGTTGTCAGAAACCTAGTTGTTTCACCATTTGTAGCTTCTGTGTTCAATATCACTTCACAGTCAGGGATGGCTGTTATAATTCAACCATTACATCAAATAGAAAGAGGAGAAGGAGAGGCATGCGGAAACTCCTGCAAGGAACACACTTGCTTTTGTTCACGTTGTAGTCATTGGTCAGACCTTGGTCATGTGACCACATGAGCTGCAAAGGAAGCCTTCTGGTCTAATTATTAGCATATTACCCTTTTATTAGTATAGATTTCTTAAATGTCTGTATAGCTCACATTAATGTCAATGTTTAATATTTGAAATGGTTTGGGTCTTTAATTAGAATTGTGTTGATAGTTTTGTGACCAAAAATATGCAGTAAGAACTTAACTCTTCCTTATATCAACATCCTTGAGTAAATTTGGTTGCATTGTATGTCATTTGCTTAAAGTTGGGTTTTTTAAGAATCTATTCATGTTGTTAAGAGAGGACTTATGTATAATAACATCTTTATTAAAAAGGCAAATGATCTAGTTTTCTTAAAGCATGTAAAATATGCTGTGGGTAATTTAATTTCAAGTCTCACCCCCATTATTAACCCTACTTACATGTGTCTCAGAGTTCTGAGAAATTCTTCTATTTTCCAAATGAAAAATAGCAAGACTATTGTTAGGTGTAGCCAATTATTATATAATACCACCATTTTCCATTTATACTGCAAAGGACATAGACAAATATACAGATGTGTCATCCCTGCCCACGATTGGCTTCCCTAAATAATATCCATAGCATCTTTGTGGGCCTTATAATGTTTAGTTCAAGGTCATAAAGCATAAAGTTGGCCAAGAAGTGCATCAATTACCCTTCATGTACTCCCCCCCACCCATATGATTATATGCACTTCTAGAATAGAACTCTAATTCCTGTAGATCCTACATCTCTTCACCTGCAACCAGAGGGTTAGTAAGAAAGGACAGAGAGATTAAAGTAAAACTTGGATGACTAACCATCCTACCCCTAAAGAAGCACAGTATGTGGTAATTGTAGTTCCCCTTTTCGTTTCTCAATGTGAAAGCTGATGTTGAATTTAATGGTCAATATTGGTGTAAAATATATCTTCTTTTTTTTGTGTTTCTGTTACCATGACAAAGGTTTAATAATGCCCTCCCATACCATTTAACTAAATAGATAGACTAGAAGGCAATTCTTTAAAAGAGTAATGTTAAGAAGCACTACTGCACTGTTAGAATGACTCAGGATTTTCTCTCCTACACTCTGCAGTCACCTTTATTAGATGTTTCATAAAGTGGGGGACCATAATCTTAAGGTGGTTTTATTTTTTTATTCATTTTTACTTTTCAGAATTTTCCCACCAGGAGAGTATTTGAAATAAAGTAGAGCTAACACTGGTAGGTAGTGAAAAAAGCCTTTGACTTGAGGTTCAGAAGCCGTTTCCTTCCTCAAGATATATTCTGTATTCCATTCAAAGCAGACAGCTGGAGTTTCATGGAGTGAATACATCAAAGACCTCACATGCCAGATGTGAAGTTTGAGATTGTTTAAAATGGTGAAAAAAAATTTAAATTAGGTTTCATTGACCTACTGAATTTTACTGATTGGTTATAAACACCTGAGATTTTGAGTTTTATCTACCAACTGAGGCCAATATATAATATTTTCAACTTTATTTCCCACTTATCACACTGGAATAATGTTCTTTATTCTCTCAGTGATGTGCTAGTGGCATCATAGGAAACATTACTAAAGGAGATAAAAGTATTATGTCTCAGGTACCGTGGCTGTGGCAAGAGTTAATTGTAGAGGAAGGCCATGATAAAATGTTGGAATTCAGGCCCAGATAAAGGTGGAAATTAATAGGAAGAGAAAGAAAAAATGAAACTACCTATATATAGATTATTAAAAATAGTGTCTACTGGGGAGAGGTAGTTTCTGCAAAGTACCCTGGTTTTGCACTCCATTTCCTCTTGGTGACTCGGGTAAGTACTGTGAGAGCACTGTGGAATACACTGTAAAATGTCACCAGCATTGCTACAAAGATCAATGTTTTCTGAAGCCAGACATTCACATTCTTCTCTTATTGTCTTCTTCCTCTGTTGAATAGTTGCTTACTGCATACAGCTAAAATGAATGCTAAGAAGAGTCAACAGTTCCATTCAAACCATAGAAACAAAGTTTTGATGTTCTATAGGTTTACTAGAAATGGCTTTTGCTCTTTAAAGATGAAAGGTGAAGACTGTTAGGAAGATCTTGATATAAGACATAAGCAAGCATTGGAAAGCATACAGAGCAAAGCGATGTACTATGAGATAAAACTTACAAGCTTTTAACTAAAAAGACAAGTGTAATATGATTTCACTCATCTATGGAATTTAATGAAAATATTGAAGTACCAAGAAAATAGAGACAGACTTATGGAGACCAGGCAGACAACTCTGATTATGGAGGAGGAATTGAATAAAGAAGAAGAAGAAGAAGAAGAAGAAGAAGAAGAAGAAGAAGAAGAAGAAGAAGAAGAAGAAGAAGAAGAAGAAGAAGAAGAAGAAAAAGAAAAAGGAGAACTCAGGGACATGGGCAACAGTGTTGTGATTGCTGGGGTAGTGGTGGAGGGTGTGAGTGGAAGTGGAAGAGGGGATAGAAGGGATAAGTAGTAATGGGGAAAATCCAATATTTTTAAGTTTACTGACCGGTAAAATTAGCAAACAGTTATTTCCAAGACACCTGAATCAGTACATATACATTCATATGTACATAAGAGAGAGCAAGTCGAAACCGGTTTGGCTTGGTGGATAGAGCGTTGGCCTGCCGACTGAAAGGTTCCAGGTTCGATTCTGGTCAAGGGAATGTACATTGGTTGCCAGCACATCCCCATTAGGGGGTATGCAAGAGGCAGCTGATCGATGATTCTCTCACATCGATGTTTCTAACTCTCTGTCCCTCTTTCTTCCTCTCTGTAAAAAATCAATAAAATATATTAAAAAAGAGAGAGAGAGATATGAATGTACTCTTTATTTTCCCTTTCTGGACAGAACTACACAGTGCACATTAACTTTGTTTATAGTTTTATTTAAAACGAGTAGCCCTGGGAGCGAATCTGTGCGCCAGTAGCTCTCCAGTAGCTCGCTGCCACCCTCCAGTAGCCCTCCGCCTGCTGCCCTGCCCTCCTTTAGCTCCCTCCACCCTTCCTCTCTCACCTCATAGCTTACTGCCCTGCCCCCTCCTGTAGCTCTCTGCCACTCACTTGTAGCTCACTGGTTCACCCTCCTATAAGTCATGATTGGTCATTATTCGGTCAGTCGTTACGCTTCACTGTGTAACAACCATTTGCATATTACGTCTTTATTATACAGGATGCTGAATCTGGCACTGGCTAGTGTCGCTCAGTTGATTGAATGTTCTCTCATGTACCAGAAGATCTCCAGTTTGATTCCCAGTCAGGGAACATGTCCAGGTTAGGTAGCTGATCAGTTTATCTCTTCCTTTCTCTCTAAAATCAATAAAAACACACTCTAAAAAAAATAAAAAACATCGAGTCTGCTTACTTAACTATGTGAAACATTTTGAAAGTTTGACTTTATCTGTCTTGATCATAAAAATATGCTTCAAATATATAAATTTTATTAAAATATTTTAATTTCAATATCCTATAGAAAGTATTTTATATAAATTTAATGTACAGCTATATCCTATTCACTTCTATAGTTATAATGCATGCAGATATCCAAGGTAATTTTTATTAATGACAATAGTTGCATGTACATTCTTTCCATTGATATAATATCAAGCTCTGCAATGTGCATTTATTTATATTTTGTTTTATAATTATTTATAAATTAGTACTACATTAGACTTCTCTCAATATCATAATACTAAATTACATATTCATTTTCAGGTACTACATATTTTTTTAAAAATATGTATTACAATTGACTGATTTTACATAGTTTAAGCCAGATGAGAGTATGCTAGGAAGCTGTCAATCAGTCCTGAGAACAATAGGAACAGAAAATGAACATATTCTCCAAGAACAAAGTATTTATTAAAAGACTAGATTCATTTACCTATAAAATCACAACTGATAAAATTCCTGGTAAGGAATAATACTCTATACATAGCACTCAAATTGATGTGTCTTATGAGTTATTTAACTAACATCATTTGTATTAATAATTAATATTTTACTATAGTTTTGATAGAAGAAAATGAGAGAATAAATTACTTGCTATGTAATTTATAGTTTATCTTGGTATTTTGAGAAAGGTTTTAAATATTAATAATATTAATAAATACTTTAGATATTTATTATATGAGACAACTGAAAAACTAAAAATCTTCAGAAGATAACAGAAGTCCCATAAGTATTCTGCTACTACTACTACTACTACTACTACTACTAATAAACACATGCATGATCTTTATTATCAGTTAAAATGCATTAATAAGACAATTTTTTTCAAGTTGCTTATTATCCTTCCATACACATAATTGGTGATTTTATATAAAATGATATTTAATAAGATACACATTTTATATTACTAAACCATTCAAACATAATACAAAATAATACATATTTTTAAAAATGTATTTTTATTAATTTCAGAAAGGAAGGGAGAGGGAGTAAGAGATAGAAACATCAATGCTAAGAGAGAATCATTGATTGGCTGCCTCCTGCACACCCCACACTAAAGATTGAGCATACAACCCAGGTATGTGCCCTTGACCAGAATTAAATCCAGGACCCTTCACTTCACAGGCCAACACTCTATCCACTGAGTCAAATGGGCTAGCCACTAGGGCAATAATACATTTTTTAAAAAAATCATTTGCCTAGGCAGTTTTTAAGTCATTGTTTCTTAGAACAAAATTCAGTTAACTAAATGTAGTTAATTTTAGAAAAATTTACTTTTCAATTCAGATATGTTTAAACAAAAATGATTATGCTTCCAAATTCTGGTAGTACTAATGAAGTGAATTGCTATTATAATGTGTTGTATTGCTTAATGAGAAGAATTGCTTAAATACTAAGACAATAAACAAATCCATAATTCTCTCCCCTGGTTTTAAATGTGCTGTTATTTGAAAATTCTTAATTTTAAGTTATTAATTCTCTCCTAAAGATTCAAATACATAGGGGTCTTAAGTACTGGCTAGATGTCTTATTCTTCTTTGATTCCTCTTTCCTGTGTATCCTGGGCTTAGAATACACAGTACCTCATTAGAAAGGTGATTAAAAAAATCAATTAATGAATGACATCAGTTAGAAGCGGACATAATTTGGGGGGAATTTAGGCTACTGCCGCAGGGTAAATTTAGTCCGTCCATTCTATCTAGTGTATTCCAGTTTGCCACTAATTTGGTGGTGGTGGTGGTGGGGGAAACAAAAATCTAAAATATACCCTCAGGAGAATTATACGCCATCATACATCAATATGAGACATGTGAGGTTTTAACTGCATTTAAGAAAATTAGAGGATGGAGGAAAATTAAGGTGTACTGGCTTAAAGCAAACAATAAATCACTGTAGAGTCTCAATACCACAAATATTCTATGAAGGGTACATATTTTAGAAAAATAACCAAAAGTACCCTTGTAAAATAACAAGAGACAATACCATCCTATTATAGGGAAAGCCTTTTGGCATGAGAGCATACACTGGGGTGTCTATATGGCTATGGACCTTCTGTCCATGACACAGTGCAATTTTTAAAATGAGATGGGCATAATCCTTTTAATTCCTAGTTAATTTTTATGAATAGTTTATATGTAAAATTTGTTGAAGAATCCACTTAAAGAGTTAGTGGTTTGCTATATATTTAAGGCCATGATATTTAAACTTTTTTTTTTTTTTAGAAAGTTTGTATTTTTAACAAATTCCCAGGTTGTTTCAATATGCTTCAAGATCACTGTTTTTTGGGAAACTCTGAATACCACTGCTTGACTATAAATAGGAGATAAATAGGAACTACATCTTATGTATAAAACAGAAAATAAATTTTGTATGAAAAATGGTGTGTTATGTGGATATGACTTCTATAGCTTCATTTAGTATTAGGTTGTGTTTTCAAAGGTTTTCATCAAAGTATTTCATCTTCATTATCTCAGTGACAAGCCATCTTCCTTTCCATCTGAAGTTAATTTTTTTTTGCTAACATTTTCTTTTTCTTTAATGAAAATTTTGTATTCATAATTATTTTCTAAATGTTCTTATATTAAAACCCTAGATTTTTCCTATTAATAGAAATCATTACAATCAGTCTGACCTTCTGTCTCATGACATTTTCTTTATCATTCAAGCTTTTAATAAATTATCTTCCATTTAGTTAATACTATATCTAGTGAGTTTATAAAATATTGGATTGTTTTATCTGGATTATTTCCTAGCAAGTTTATATAAAAAGTCATCAAACCCATTTTAGCTGTGAAAATAAAAAAATCCCTTGCAGACCTAATGGAATATTATTATTTACTCAAACTTTCCATGCTTATTCTCATTGTCGGGACTTACTTGGACTATTCATGGTACCCAAAACCTATAACTAAATCTCATCACTGTTTCTTCTTCAAATCTTTTTTTTTTTTCATTTTCCTGCCTATTTACTTAACTTAAATACATTTACTTTTTAGTTATTCACATAAATATTATTTTTTTCTAAAATGTCTTCCCTCTCCCAGCAGACTTGGTTAGCTGATCCCCCAACACCATGTACTTAGCTTGGCAAAGTATTTATACCTCCTTGAAAATTGCTTGTTATCTTTTCTACCAGGTTGCCAGCTCCCATAGAGTAGGTACCAGATCTCTCTTGATAGGAGGTAGTCAGTAAATATTGTTTGAAATAATGAAATGCTTTCCTTAATGTTTGCCTTTAATAGCAAGCTTTTTCTTAAAATAATGCCCACACTTTTCATTTCCACTATTGTTATTCTTCCTTTTAGGGGCTTCTAAGCATTGTTTGAATGCCCTGATTATATCTTGCCAATTTCCTATCATATACAGCCTGTCGTTTCAGTGTAGAAGGTATAGACTTTATTCTCTTTCACAATGACATGGCTTTTGTGACCTAGGTTTTACCAATTAGGTGTGTTTGAACATGATTTAGATTCAGAGCTGGCCATTTGATAAAAAGGGCACCACATAGAATCTAATTTGTATGTAAGGTTTTGTGAGCGACAATGCTGAGATTCTAGCATCTAATTCCCAATTCAAGCAGTGCCCACTGGAATGTTTGTGCCTAACTGTGACGGGGGAGTTTGCAGTGGAGGATCATTATGGTATGTTGTATCATTCATGACCTGACTCTGAACTTAACTCTCTGACCTTCCCAGAGATCCATTGAGCTACCAGATAGCATTAAATAAGCTCCATTCCTGCCTAAGCAAGTTAAAATGGATGTGTGTTTTTTTTTTCTTGTTGTTCAACTATGAGCTCTGATAGATATTTTATGTTATTTTGAGTTGTTCCTTTTCAGTCAACATTGAAGATTCTTCTTATTATGCTTAGATCTTTATTGTGTTTATTTAGTCATGCAGGAAATATCAGTTATGTACCTATATGTGTTAGCTATTCCTGTAGATAGCTGAGTTTCTTCAGAGAATAGAACAAAAATATTTCCTGCTCCGTGTTGCTCATATTCTGAGCTGAGACAGGATATATTTTTTCCTAAGTAATAATTTTATTGAAAAATGAAGTAAAGTGAATAATTAATGACTGGTGGCATATGCAATTTATTTAAGATATAATATGCAGGGACATCTACCGAGAAACCTAAGGCTCCAAATTAGCCTTTGACTTTCTGGAGGAATCATATTCTAGGCAGAGCAAACAGTAAGTACTCAGGCCCTAGAGAGTGTGAATCATGTGCTTGGAAGAAAAACAACAACAAACTTCAATATGGTTGAAGACAGTGAGTGAGGGAAAGATAATGAAGATGAGACTAAAAAGTTAGCTCAAGGAAAAGCAGGAAGAACTTCATAGGACATTGTAAAAACTTGAATTTTATGAATGAGTTGGAAGCCATGAGAGATTTTTAAACACAAGAATGATATCATCATTTTCATTTAAAATATCACTCCATGGAAAACAAACTGAGAGAGCATGAATTATGGTAGAAATAGAGAGAAAAAAGAGCTTTACTAGAGGTCAGAGCACTGAGCCTTTAGCTTTTCAGTTCCAGTAAGAGAAGGGAGATCTAACAAAATAGACTGAATGCGTGAAAAAAGGAAAAAAAGACAGAGTGTGCCACAAAAGTGATTTGAAGAAAAAAAATTCAAGGAAGGGGATGGAAATGATTTCAACTAACAAGTTGACAAGATAAGGACTGAGTTTGGCAATGTGGATGTTATGGATAGTATTAGAATTCCTGCATTTTGATTACTGAATTTATTATTTTCTACTGCTTGATGAGATCTACTTACCTAGTCTTCTGCTGCCTGAATTTGACACCTAGATCCTTACAACCCAGATTGCTTTAATGAATTTCAGACAACGTTTCTAAATTTTATTGGATATTTCCACTTGAATCTCAATACATTCCACTTAATAAATTGTCCCCTTTATTTTCACCTAGATTATTTTACTTAAAGTCTTTTCAGTGTGGGAGAAAATTTAGATTCAATGAAATTATGATGATTTACAAGCAATCTTTAGTTTATATCTAACCTAATAATAGAATAATATACAAATTAACCATCACTAGGCTACACAAGACATGCCCACCAGCCACACCCACCAACCAATCAGAGTGAGTATGTAAATCAACAAAACAAAGATGGCGGTTAATTTGCATATGCAGAGGGAGGGAGGAGTGAAGACTGAAGACAGCATGGAAGGAAGAGGAAGGGAAAGTGGAAAGCAAGGTAGCTGCGGCTGCTGGAGGGAAAGCAGTGGCAGCCCTTGCAAGGGTGGGGAGGAGCAAGGTGCACAGCAGCGGCTAGAGCAGCCCCAGAGGCAGCAGCACTGGGTGCAGCCATGGAGGTAGCAGCAGCGCGGGCACAGCAGGTCTGGCGTGTGGGGCGAGGCGTTTTGCAGTGGTGGCAGAGCACACAGCTGCTGAGATGGTGGTGGAGGTGGGGGCAGGTGCAGTGGGGTGGGATAGGCAGGGTACGCTCCACCCTGCCCACCTCAGTGGGAGAGGTGGGGGTGGCAGGAGGGAAGCCTGCAGGAAGTCTTGCAGGAATATTCTTGCAACAGGTGCCTAGTATATAAATAAAGGGTTAATATGCTAAGTGTTCCTCCAACTGTCTGACCAGTCACTATGATATGCACTGACCACCAGAGGGCAGACACTCAACACAGGAGGTGCCATAACATGCAATGGCCATTTACAAAGAAACAGCACCATGTATCTGGCCCCAACAAAGCAACAGTTGGGGACATTCCACCACCCCGGAGTGACATCCTACTAAATTGTAGCCAACACTGCCAAGATCCCATGGTGCAAAATGTGACCAATAGCCCAGCCAAGCCAAGCTTATAAATGGTCACTGTGGGCACCGGGTAATGATGTCACATAGAAACTCCCTGCTTCCTCTTCCTAGTGACTAGCCACCTTGCAGTTTCTTCAGCCCAGGAACATGACTTGCTTTTGAGCCAGGTGCAAACATTTTAAACTTAAACAATTGTCTGTGAAGCGTTTTTTTCATGCCTCATCTCATTTGATCCTCGCTGAAGTCCTGGAGTAGATAGATAGGAGATTCAGTAGAATCCTATTTTATGTTCATTAGCTAGAAAATGGAGATTTAGAAAGTTTAGAAACTTGACCTGACTGAAAAGAAGTAAGAAATGGTGGACTTTGAAAATGATTTCAGGTTTTCTCACTGCACAGAATATAGTCAAACACTGCTGCAGTTAAATATTTTACCCTTTGTTCTCCTTGCATGATTTACAATAGTAATCTGCTTCATGTTGATATTTATTGCTGTGTTGCTCACAGATACCTGAAAGAGAAGGTTGGGTGCTTCACTGGACTGAAAAAAAGTTTAGCTTAATCAAAAAGCAGGTATAATTAAGCAACTTTATTCTCTATATATAAAAGGCTAAGTTGACTCATGCATGCACAAAAATAAAAAGCTCTTGCTGCCGCCAATCACATGCATGTGTTTCAGTCTGTCATTGTCTATCATGAATTTGGTTGACACTTATATTATAGAGAAAATGCAAATAGTAATATTAAAATATTTCTTCTAATTAATTTCCTTTCAATGTGCATGAATTCATGCACTGGGCCACTAATTTCTTAAATATCTCTCAAAAAAGTTCCTCCCATTTATCTCATCGCCACTCCATATTTTATACCCATATTATCTCTTGTTTGGATTTGCTATATTCTCCTTGTCAGCATTTTATTTATTTTTATTTTTTTAAAATATATTTTACTGATTTCATAGAGGAAGGAGAGGGAGAGAGAGAGATAGAAACATCAATGATGAGAGAGAATCATTGATTGGCTGCTTCCTGCACATCCCCCACTGGAAATCTAGCCCACAAGCTGGGCATGTGCCCTGACTGGGAATTGAATCATGACTTCATGGTTCATAGGTCAATGCTCAAGCAGTGAGCCATACCAGCATGGCTTCCTTGTCAGTACTTTAGTCTTATTTCTCTTGTGATAATTTCCAAATGCCTGCCATTCTAATTATTCTACATGTCAAGCATTATAGAGGGATATTCCTGCTCATAGTCATTCAGTAGCTTCCATTACATTAGGATGAAAATATGCATGGTACTCCTGATCTGCTTTTGTGTACTCCCTAACTTAACTTATCTAATTGTATTTCTGGAACTTTGTGTTCCAGGAATTTCCAACTATTTTTCTTTCCCTGAAATTAGCATGAAAATTTTCTCATTTTCAATGCTTTCTTTCATCCAATTTTCTCTCACTGGAATCTTTATTTATTAGCCCAAAAGGTGCTGAGGCACAGTATTGGCACTCTTAATAAATTTGAAAGTCTTGTAGAAACAATAACTTAACTCATTTATAAAACATTAGATTGAAAATTGGCAGGTTATTGGAATCTAACAGTGTTTCTAACAGGAAGGCCCTTGAAAGTGCCTTTTCCCTGCATGAATGAAAGCTGAAGAAAGAGTATTTATATGGTCTTTCTGCAGTTCCCAGAAAGGACTTAATTGATTTTAGCACACTGTAAGGAAACATAATTTGACTTACTAAATCTTTCATTCTGGAAACAGAAAAGATAATGTCAGATGGATTTATATGTGCAGAATAAATTTGATTATTTCCAATGCATGACCGTAAATAAATACATATGCCTTTATATACGTTACTGCAGTATATCCTTCAGGACCTTAACAGTATATTAAAGAAAGAACACATACAGAGTAAATTCCTTTACTAGGAAAAGCAATGTTTAAACAGTATTTGTGATAAACATTTATTAGAAATTCCATTGAATAGCAGAGTGTAACAGATTTTTTTAGAGTGCCCTATACTCCTGAGGGCAACAGAAATTATTTCTATAATTGAGGAATAAAGAGATTCAGACCATGAATTATGAATTCTTGATGGTTTACTTTTTAGAATTAATCAAAGTTTATAATTATAAGTACTTTTCATACCTTCCTAATGACATCCCAAATATCTAAGATATAAAATATGAATCAAGCAATATTGCAGGTTCAGTGAGCAAACATTTTGGTAACAACATTATGCTCTAACATGAAAGTAAACACTAACACCTGGGAAAACAGCATACAGGGTCATGAAGACTTATATTTTGTTTCTAAGCACATTCTGTTAAAAAAAAAAAAGTATCGGTTGCTTATTCAGGAAAATGAGTTTGCAAAATCATTTTTAATATAAAATAATTAAATCATTTTAGAAGCACATAACAGTTTTCTCTATATAATAAATCTCTAAAATAAATTTAGATTGATTTTAATATAGTCACTTCGTATCATACTTATTAATGTCAATACTTTTTATAAAATTTGGGTTGGTTTTATCAAAACCCCATTTAAGGTTTTTAGAAACATCTTTGGAATTATTTATTAAATAATTGTATATGTAAAACTGTATATTAAGGAAGTAAAGTATTATCTCAAATTATTTTTAAAAATGCTACACATATTAACTAATTTAATCATTTTTATGAGGAAGCCATAGTATCCAGCTTGGAATTATGGATTAACTCTTTTCATCTCTTGGTGAATAAGAAATTTATTTTATTTTTAAAATATATTTTTGTTTATTTCAGAGAAGAAGGAAGAATGAGAGATAGAAACATCAATGATGAGAATGAATCATCGATTGGCTGCCTCCAGCATGTCTCCTCCTGGGGATGGACCCTGCAACTCTGTCATGTGCCCTAACTGGGAATAAAACTATGACCTAATTCATAGGTTGACACTCAACCACTGAGCGACACTGGCCAGGCAAGAAATTAATTTTTTTTAATGCTTTGAAAAACTACAGTTTCTGCAAGCATGATAAAGGAGTGCTAATTATGACTTCAGAATTATGTTGCCCATTAACAAATGTAACAAGTTTATTGTGATAGAATTCATATTCATTAATTCACTCATTAATGTGTATGATTGTTTTATATTAATATTATACAAAATGAACATTATATTTTCACTTTATTCTTATTGTTGAAAACATTACAGATGTTCTCATTTTCTGCCCCCTGATCCTACCTCCACCCAGCCCCTGTCACTCCTTCTTCATGCCATCTCCACACTGTGGCTATGGGTTATGCATATATGCTCTTTGTTTCTAACCAAGTTCATCCATGCTGTCACAAAGAGTAAGACTTCTTTTTTTAAAGCTTCATAGTATTCCATTGTGTAAGTAGCTTTTGCATCTACTCATCTCCTGATGGGAATTGGGCTGTTTCTTGATCTTGGCTAATGTAAGTAGCACTGCTAGAAATATAGGGTTGCATATATTCTTTTGAGTTGCGTTGTATACTAATCACTGCAATCTAATTTTAGAACATTCTCATTACCCCAAAAGACTGTTAGCAGTCACTCATCATCCTTCTCTCACTCCTCACAGTCTAGGCCTAGGCAGAAACTAGTATACTTTTGTTTCTTCAGATTTTTCTATTATGGGCATTTCAAATAAGTGTATTCATATAACATGTGGCTTTTGGTACCTAATTTTTTTCATATGGCACAATGTTTTAAAGGTCTGTCTATGTTTTAAAATGCCAGTACTTTATTCATTTTTATGATTAAACATTTCATTGTATAGATATATATTGAATTTGTCCATCTAGGGTCAGAAACAAAACATGGTGTCCAGTGAATTGTGTGCACTTAAATTGTGTTAATGAAATCAATGTTATAATAATTAGATTACTTTTAATATTTAAATAAATAACAAAATAAAATATTTACTTCATTATCTATTAAACTATGATCTTTTATGGGTAATATTATGAAGAAAAAGTACATGAATAAAATTATTGAATTAACTAATCTGTAGAAAGTTTGTTTCTCCAAGAAGGCTTTCAAACATATCAACAGTTTTGTTTTTATATCAATTTATTTTGTCAAGTGAAATTCGAAGTTTATGGTTCATTGTTTTGTTCTATTTAAGACTGAATCATTCTTCTCTCAGAAAATAAAAGCAATCATTTGAGTTTTATATACAGTGGTTTTAAGTTTTCAAAATATGTCTACAGAGATAGATTTATTATGTTATTATTAGATACCTTGACAATAAGTATCCACTTTTAGGCATTTATACTAGTTGTAAGAGCAGAGAAACTTACTTTTAATTAAATCACATTGTCTATGCCAAATTTATTTTATGCAATTAAAGAATGCAAAATAATATTTGTAAAGCTCACCCATGTACTATTTTGTATTAATCAGTTCTATCTCTAATAGAATAGATTACTTAAAATTCACATTTAAATGCTTTCACACAATGTTTAAGCAGGTTACTTTTATGAACGAATACCTCACAATCTTCTAAGTGACTCATATGCAAAACATATACCAATTAGTCTCTTTGACACTGTCATCATAAAAATCCAAAATGAAAATTGAAGGAGAGTTTAGGTTTTACAAAGCAAAAAAGTAACTGAACTCAGACTCATTTATCAATATTTATTTATTTGTTTATTTGATACTTTTTTTTTTTTTTACAGAGAGGAAGGGAGAGAAATAGAGAGTGAGAAACATTGACCAGTTGCCTCCTGCACACCCCCTGCTAGGGATGTGTTTTCAAGCAAGGTATATGCCCTTGATCAGAATAGAACCTGGGACCTTCAGTCCTCAGGACAATGCTCTATCCACTGTGCCAAACCGGTTAGTGCTAGACCCATTTGTTTACAACTGTCTGTGTAAGGAAACCAAGGACCAAACTGCAAAAGGCAAACTTGTGCCATATTTCAAGCTTTCTGGGGGATTTAAGGCCACAGTACTGTTTATAAAATCTTTGACATAAAAATAGGCACACAGAATTTGCTTTAATAAAATTTCTGTTATGTGTAAGTCATATCACTATTTGATCATTATTTGTGTCTTACAATAGATTTCCAAATAAGACCAATATTTTTTAAAATCTATTTTTAGACATTCAGGAATCTTTTAAATCTTCTGTTTCCACTCTCTGACAAAAGAAGAAAACATATTAATACACTAAGGCACTCATGGAAGGACAAATACTGTATGATTCCTCTAATGTGAGGTATCTAAGTAGTCAAACCCAGAGAAGCAGAAAGTAGAATGGTAGTTGCCAGGGCTAAGGGGAGGGAAAAATGGAGAGTTGATGATCAATGCATATAAAAGTTTCAGTTGAGCAAGATAAAAATTTTCTAGAGATCTGTTGTACAACATTGTACTTCTAGTTAGCAATATTAAATAAAACATATGAAATTTTAAAAAGATAGTTCTCACATTATGTTTTTCCTTCAAGAAGGAAGGAAGGAAGGAAGGAAGGAAGGAAGGAAGGAAGGAAGGAAGGAAGGAAGGAAGGGAGGGAAGGAAAGGAGTTTTCCCAAAGTATATTCAACAGAAATGTATTAAAGGAATCATACCATTACTAATGGAAGGATTCTTAACTCAACAATTGTGAAAAAATAAACAAAACTTATTCTAAGTTAGAATTAGCATCCTTAAGATTCTTATATAACATGGGACATTGGGTTATTTGATATTGCTATTGGCAGATTCACAATTTTATATAGTGAAATACAAACTTCCAATTATAAAAAGCCTTCTGAATACTGTGTAATTATATGAACTTTAAAGACAGATATGATGGGAAGAACTAGAGAGAGACCATGCAGGCTTTGAGACATATTACTTTCCAAAAAAAAAAAAATGTAGGATATGAGGCTGTGAAGGGTATGTAAATGCAAGATTAAACATATTTTCCCCAATGTTCTTAAAAATTGTTTTTCTTAAAATGAAATCTATAAGCATCAGATTAAATTCTGTGGATCCGTAAAATAGATATCAATATGTCATTTGTAGTCTTTGCACATTAGACTGTTACACTGCCTGTTGAGAATAATCAATAACTTGTCATACTAGTAATTATGTCAGGTACATTTGAAAAATGCAAGTGGACTGTATCCAGAATTTCTCATTAGCAAAAGAATTTTCAAAGCCAATATAATGTGACTCAATCACATGCAAATTTCATAGCTTAAAGCTAGATATGCTCAATTATTTAGTCATTAACCAATCAAACAAGTCACTTAACCTCATATTCCACAATTTTTATATGATAATAATGTCTGACTCAAATAAAATGAGAAATGAGAGACAATTAATACTTTAAAATGAATATACAAATATAGTTATTAGCATACTTATACATAAGTGAATTATAGGTAAATCAGAAAATACAGAAGCTGTAATCAATCATAAACTACATCTTATGTTTGTATACTATCTTGCTGGTGTCATGGCAGGCTGTAAAGAAAAAAATAAGTGGAAATATCCAGACAGATTGAAATTTTAACTTTTTTTTCATAATAAATTGCCACTGAGAAACTACCCCTGGAAGTCTAGGCTTCTTGTTGTTTTCTATATTTAGAACTTTATAGGAAGTAAAGTAATTTCCTTATTTTAGTGTTGCTTCTGTTGTCAACAGTCTTATCGGAGCTCTTGCCCTATTTCAGCTGCAGAAGGAAAAGTCAGAAATGAATTCCCCAGTAGTCTATTTCCACTGCTACCTTTTCCAAGCAATAACAATGAAATATTAACAGCATCAGAGAGAAGGGGGTTAACATGAAGATAGCTGGGGGGGTGGGGGGGAAATGTAATGAGTAAATTCTGTTAAAACAAGATTCAAAGTAACTTTTCAGTTATGCTCAATATGGTGACTATGTCTTTAGGGAACAGATAGCAGATTGCCATTTTGAAAAATGAATCAGAATAATACAAATGCACTCAAAAGCTTCTAGGCATTCTGGTTAATTTCTTTTAGGCTATCTCTCATTTCTTTTCAAGCATTAGATGCATGACCACATAGCTGAGTCCTGGGGTATACTGAGTTGTTAATTGGAGTGTTTGGGATGTAAAGGGTTAGTGGAAACTCACTGAAGAACTTCAATATTATGGAGTTGCCAGAGGCTTACAGAAGCAGACTGTCGATTACCCAGATATGAATGATTTTAATAATAAAGATTGTGAAGTACAAAATGCTAACTAAGTTCCCAGAATACTGCACTGAGAAATGTTGGTGATAGAGGAACATTTGGTCATTAAGTCACCCATAGCAAAAAAAAAAAAAAAAAAGTTTTGAAAGAATTAGACACTTAAAAAACTACAGATGATAAATCTATCACATAAAAATCAGGCTCTAAGAGTACACAGTTATGAAATACTCAATGTGATAGCTCCATTGGGGTTATACCACTTAAAAATATATTTAAATTTGAGTAGACCTAGAAACAGTGTCCAGAAAACATTTTAATATATAAAAACCCAGGGTCCATAATGTCCAAAACAACCAAAGTTTCAACTGACCAGGAGTCAGTCCTGCAGTCAGTGTTGGGTGGCCATGATGACCCAGCACTGATTATCACTGGTGTGGGCTCAGCAACCCAGCAATGACTGCTGAGGGGCTGTGGATCAAGCCCAGAGAAAGGTTCGAAGAGAGGCTGGTCTGATCTGCAACCTCCGTGGCAGCTGTTGATCAGCCAGTGCCTCTCTCTCTCTGGGCGTCACCAACAACCACGCCTCTGTTTCTCTCTGGGCCTCCACAGGGGCTGCTGATCAGCCCTGCCTCTCTTGATCAGTCCCAGAGATGGTCCAGAGATGCACACTGGCATAGAAACCGACCAATCAGAACCTAATCTGGGTGAACTGTGAGGAGCCAATGGCTGCCTAGTAGGCAGACCTTTTGACGCTGACTGCCATAGTAACTGATCAATCAGAACTAAATTGGCCAGCAGGGGAGGGCAGTTGGGGGTGAGATCAGGCTGGTAGGAGAGGGCAGTTAGGGGTGATCAGGCAGGCAGAGGCAGTTAGGGGTAATCAGGCAGCCAGGCAGAGAGGTTAGAGGCAATCAGGGAGGCAGGCAGAGGGATTAGGGGCAATTGTGAGAGGGATTGTGAGAGGGATGACCCCAAGGGGTCCCTGATTAGAGAGGGTGCAGATTGGAAACTCCTCTCTGTGCATGAATTTTGTGCACTGGGCCACTAGTGTATAAAAAATTGGTTAGTTCTAAATGTGGGAAGGGGGCCCACTGGAAAAAGAAGTCATACTATATTTTTAAATTTGCAAGATTAAAATATAAGAATACATAAAATAACCTAAAAATTAGCTTTTTAATGATAAAAACATGTTGGTACACTGCTCTTTATTTATGAAAGATTAATGATCAATAATCTTGTTGATAATTATTAAAACTACTTATTCAACCCCAATTGTAACTGAGGTTATTCATTTGAACTCTAAAAAAAATTGTTCTGCCAAGACCGGTTTGGCTCAATGGATAGAGCGTTGGCTTGGGGACTGAAAAGTCCCGGGTTCGATTCTGGTCAAGGGCATGTACCTTGGTTACGGGCATATCCCCGGTAGGGGGTGTGCAAGAGGCAGCTGATCAATGACTCTCTCTCATCGATGTTTCTAGCTCTCTATCTCTCTCCCTTCCTCTCTGTATAATATCAATAAAATATATATTAAAAATAAATAAATAAATAAATAATAAAAAATTGTTCTTTCTAAATGCAATATAGAACACTATATATATATATATATATATATATATATATATATATATTGCTTATTTTAAAAACATTCCTATCCTTTCTGAAAAAAAAAGTACTTTGGTCTTATTAATAAAAGATATCAGAATATATTTATGATGAATATGACTTCAAAAACTTTTAAAAAATCAAACATAGTATATACAACATAAATATAACAATAATGCCTGATATTGGGTGACTGCTCAAAATTATGTGATCATTTCCTTATGCATAGTTCTCATGGATCTAATTTGTGAATACAATGCTTAGAAAACCATTAAGTAGTAATTAGTTCTTTAGATCATATGTAAAACCAGGTGAATTACTGTGGTAAAAAAAAAAAAAGCCACCTTCCATTTAAGAACAGAATCTAAAACTAAAGTTAGTCACATTGTGTAAGCAAGTTATGTTTTTATGCTTTGATTAACTTTCACAAGAATCAGATTATTTCCCCCAAAATAAATTTAATTGTACCTTTATTAATTTGAATTTTAAATGACTATGGATGATTTCCATGGTGTTCTTCCTGACAAAATTGATAGTTTCTCTTTATACTAATAAAAGACAAAATGTCTACCTTTTTAAGTCAAGACGTAAATAAAAATTAATTACAAATAACTCACTTATTAACTTACTTATACATGTTGAACTGAGAAATGATGTATTGGACCTTGAGAGCTTGTTTGGAGGTTCTAGCAGGGGAGCGCAGCTACTCGTATACCCTTGACCGAAGACCAGTCCTTTCCTCTTGGGGGAAAGTCGTCCTCTTCGACCAAGCGCGCAGCTTCGGGAGGGACACAAATGGATCGGTGAGGGAGGAGGGGGCACCCGCCTAGCCAGCCAGATCAGCCCAATCAACCCTGGCGATCAGTGGGGTGACAGATGTCGCAGCCAGATCGCCCTCACATCCAGAAATGATGTATTGGGTTAAAATCATAAGAAAATATAGTATTTTAATTTGATACCAAAGAATTTATTCCTTATGTGCACTCTAAATATAAAACCATCACCAGCAATAATTATGAAGAAAGAATTAAATTGCAGGGTGCCATATGTAGTGACTTTTATAGATGCATTCATGTTGATTACATGTAATTTCTAGAGCAGACCTCTTTTAATTTTGTAGGAGAATATGGCAATTAGATGCCTTTACTTTTCTATATAACGCATTATCTAATAGAAGTGCTGTTGCAAAGCTGCCTGAATTTAAATGTCTATTTGCACTACAGTAAAAAAGATTTTACTTAGTATTTTGAGGATTTTAGACTAGATAGTTTAATGCTATTATCAGTTTTTATGATTACCCCTTTTCTGTAAAAAACAGTTCAATGTGATTAAATGGCAAAATTTAAGGTATGAAATTAAGAAATTTCTACCACAAATCTACTGATATTATGATTACTAATCTTTTTAAATTTTAAATATAATATCTGTATTAATGAAGATTAGCATTAACAACTTTTCAATAAAATATGAGTTTTTGTGTGAATATCAATCACTTCTGTAATTTTGTTAAATCTTACTCTTACTATTTTATAATATAAAAATGATAGGTATTATAAATTTCCCAATTGAAAGATACTCAATTTTTAACCCAAAATGTATAAGATCCTTATACTACCACCATAATATCCATGTAGTTACTAGTGTGATACTAATCAATTTTCTAAAATTTAGGGGAAGAAAAACAAACATGTAAGATTTTTTTTATAAGCAACTTACAGGTTTCTAAGATAATCTCTATAAGTTGTTTGAATGTGAATTTTTATTATGGGTAAACTTAGAGTCATTTTTTTCCTATGCAATTTTTTTTTTCCTTTTTTCCTGGATTATCAAGTTTCTTACAAAATTTGGGGGGTGGTGGAACACAAAACAAAACAAACACTTTAATAAGAAGCACCAGAAACATGGGAGCAAATGAGAGCAGGGAAGGGAAGTGTCCAAAGAAAGGTCCAGTCTTTGAAGTTTCTTTCAGGTGGGACCCGAGGGTGGACCAGCAGTGAGGGCATCTTCTCCTCTTGCTGAAGGGTGGTGGCCTGAAATTCAATGTGCAATAGGGGAGTGGTGGTCATGGATTCCAGGCTGAGTAGGTAATGGTCACTTTCAATCACAGGCACCATGGGGGAATGTCAAGCTCCTTGGTCTTCTCACCAGATCACTGAACCTCTAGCTCTGAGGAAGCACTGACTGCTATTGGTGTCAGGGGAGGGCAGGGCCTTATCCCAATGGTGTGGCCCTTCATCTTGGTTTTCATCATTCTTAGGATCAGATATGTTCCCATCACCTTGCTTACAGTATGTTGTATGTGTTACTGACTCTTGGATCTTATGCTGTTTAAATCTGATGTTCTCCACTATTTCTGTACCTGGGGATCTATGTCATCCCAGGGTGGCTCACTGTCTGGCCTCATTTCTCATCCTGGCCCACGTTGAGCCAAGGGTCCTTCATTATATCTCCCAGCATTGGTCTTTGGCTGGGGTCAAGGGTCATTACTTTTTTTTTTTTTTAACGTTTTTGACCTTCCATTGACATAAATTGTGGTATATGGTACTGTCCACTCAGTATCTACTTCTTCCATTTCCAAAAATTGTCCCCAAAATGGCACAACCCCCATCACCATTCTGTACAAAAGTAACCTCCAAGTTCCATATGTCAACCATGGGGCTGTGGTAGGTTTGAAGCTGTAAGATCTCTGGGGTCATAGAGGAGAGGGTGCCACAGAAGGTGCTTGGCTTATGGTCATTAAATTTCCTACTGAAGCCAATGTCTGCTACTTTCATATTCATTTCACTGTCTATAAGTGTGTTGTTTGGCTTCAGGTCCCTGTGGACACTGCCTCTCTGGTGACAGTACTGTACCACTGATATCATCTGCTGGAACATGGCTTGGGCATCCTCCTGGTCACGGAAACATAGCTCTCCAAGTAATCAATAAAGTCCCTTCCACTCATATGCTCCAGGAAGAAATAGAGTTTGTTCTGGCTTTGATATAAGCCCTTAAAACAATAGATTTCTTGAAAAAATATAGAGAAGCCCCAATGACTGATGGCTTTGACAACCGCCTCTGTTTTGGTCAGCATGTGCCAGGCCAACCAAACTTAAGCAAAGGATCCCTTGCCAATGGTGTTCAGGAGTAAGTAATCGCCAATATGACATTCCTCATTGGCAAAGATTGTTGCAAGGTCACTAGACATAGTGACTTCAAAGCAAGGACAACAATAAAAAGAGATGTTTAAAAATAAAAATAAAAATAAATAGTAAAATAAAAAAGATAAGACAAATAATAAATATTTAAAAGGAAAAATTAAAAATAAAAAAATGAGGGGAAAAAAGTCAAAATCAGAGGAAGAAATCCCACAAAACCCAAAATGGAAATAAAGTGACAAATATAAGCTCACTAGTCTAAGTCCAAGAGGTCACCACAAATCAGCTTCCTGGATGATAAGGAACAAAAAACCTCTGCCCAGCCAGGGCCTTAAATGGGAATGGCACTTTATGTGGTCAAAGGAGAAAATTGGCCAATCATGACTGGGACAAATCATAGTTTTGTCACTTTTTGGTCTTATGACCCTTATACTCTGGGCAAACAAAAAGATGGCCAGGAGCTTTCTGTTTATGTGGAATATGAAAGAATAATATTTACTGTGTTAGAAATGAAAATCTATAAGATAAAATTAAATTGAAATGCTATATAACATTTTTTGAAAGGGCATTTTTTTACATGCTTTCTATTTCCCCCCAATGTTTTTCTCTCTACAAATTTATATTTTATTGTGTAAAGTTTTCAAACTAATTAATATGTACATTTTCATTATACACTGCTATTTTATTTTATTATGCATAAAAACAACATATGCTGGTCCTGATCAATAACATTTATTATCTACATAAATACTCCCATTCTGTATATATTTGAAAATGAACATTTTAATTTTCTTATTTATGCTCCATTTGCCAGCACACGCTCCAGAGATATTATGGTACCAACTTGAAGAGATGATTAAAAATCCTTTCAAATCTACATGTCTGAATTCCCATATTATAATGGTTCAACATTCAAAATACTTCAGTTGTCCTTCATTCACTGCATAATAACATTTCCATGGTATTTCTTTAATATAAAAGCAATTTATTCTAAACTCAATTTATTTCCAGAGCCAAAAGCTTGGTACAAATGAGATCTTTTTTTTTAAATGTCTATATAAGAAATTTACTCTAAAGAGAATTAAATAAACCATACCACCAGCAGCTATGTAACAATGTACAGTTAACAGGGCCACATGAGGATAAAGCTTCTGATGTTGGCCACAGTAGCACACAGACAAAGAACAAAAATTCCCTCAGATGCCTGAACTCAGGACATACCCATGGTGAGCTCTGTTTTTTGCCTTCCCCACTAAAGCAAAACAAGTCTGTTTTTTTTTTTTTTCTTTCTTTCCTTCACAGATTCAGTAGAAAATGCTAGTATGTGATATAGATTTGGCACTTTATTCTTAAGCTCCTAAAAGTAGAAAGTGGCTTTACACAGCTACCACAGATGAACATACAAACTAGCAACACATGGCATATTAAAAAAGACTGTGACTGTGGAATACTAGAAAGAATAAATTGCTTGGATATCTGTCTTATTTCCTATTCAGCTTCCATCTGGCCATATATTTGTTGGCCTTTGATTGTTTTCTAAAATAACTGTGTTGAATTGCACAATCCTTAATATTCCTTCATGATGATTTTACTCTCATATAAACTATATATTAATTTATGTCCATTTTAATTGTATAAAGATAATTCTTATATGTACACAATCATCAAATATAAGTAATTTGTGGATAAGTATTACAAATATAAAGTGTTTATATGAGATAACTGACATATGTCTAATTTTCTGACATAGAATTTCCTTCGCTGATTTCTCTATTCTCAAAGAATAGAAAACATTCACCATGTGGTTGGAAGGTGGAATTACCCTCTTTCCCATTGACTTACTACTTTTACATAATGCAAATGTATTTTAGGCCAAGATAGGGAATTGAAATGTTGCTGAAATATTGATATATTTTAACTATAACTCTGAAGAGGTTGTTAGGCATTCAATACTCATTCATGATTTAGAACTAAAATGGATAGAAGTTTAGATATATTATGCTATATTCTCTCATTGAACAAGTGACAAAAAATTTAAAATACCAATTAAGTGGTTTTTTGCCCAAGGTCACACAGCTACCTCATCAGTCTAAAACAGATATTTGAACTCAATTTGGGACTATTATTTCATGATTCTAAGTCTCATTAACAGCTTTCTGAAAATCTGCTTCTCAGAATTAATTTCAGAACATTAATTTATGAGGAATCTGTAGTAATTTTTACTTAAATAAGGAAATATGAAAAAATTATGAAACTATTAAAATATTTCATTTATCTGACATAAATTATAACATTAAATAAAACAATTGATAGGAAATTTCTTGTATTGTAAATTTAGTAGTGAAATTACACTTAACATAATAATGGTGTCCTAATAGCATTTTATCTAATAAAATACCTATCAAATACCTAAGCATACATTCCTAATTATAAAGGTAGAATTATATACAGATCTATAGAGTAACAACAATGTATTTTTTTCTCTTATAAAACCTACCTTTTTCAAAATGGCAAAAAACACACAATATTTATATAAAATATTCAAAGTACTTTGCAATTTTATATATGTACTAGAGGCCCAATGAATGAAATTCCTGCAAGTGTAGGCCTTTCTTCCCCTAGCTGCTGGCACTGGCTTCCCTCTGGCGCCTGAGACCCAGGGTTCTCTCACAGCCTTGACTTCATCTGTTAGTTGATCCGGAAGCACATCTGTTCTAATTAGCTATCATTCATTTATTATTGTAGACCAGTAGCCCTGTGAATGAATCCGTGTGCCAGTAGCTCTCTGTGAGGCCTGGCCACTCTGTGCCCACTGCCCAGAGGCTCTCTGTGGCCCAGAGGCCCATCTGAACTGGGCACAGGACGCTTGCTTCATGGCCGTGGTGACAAAGTGACAGTTAATTTGCATATTACCCTTTTATTAGATAGGATACTTGAGTCCTTTTGATGGTCACCTGAATTTACCTGCACTCTGTGTATAAAAACTCTGCATAAGAGCTTGGTTGATGATTCACACATTTTCATATGACCTGCTACATAACAGAGTAACAGAAACTAACATTTATTCTAGGTCTAATTAAAAATATGTTAATATGTTATTTATTTTATATGATACTAATATCGGCATTATGCTATTTATTAAAATGTATTTTTAAAGCAAATAATTAAAATTTATAAACTTTACATTATCACAAATTATTTTAATATAAATTTTTAAAATATTTAAGGCTTTATAAAGTTCTATAACAAAACTCTTTTCCATTTCTACCTACTGTGAATTATTTTCAGGCCTGTTTGTCTTAAGGTTAAATTGAAAATACAGTTTTAGGCTTGGGTACATTACTTTGTCTAAATGACTGTTTTATTTGCAGATATTACAGCAGCATGAAAACTGTGATTAGAATGCATACAATTATTTGCTGTAAATTCACACTTGCACACAATTTCCACTGAGACACGTGAGCAAGGATAAAATTCATCTAAGGCAGAATAAAATCCATCTATGAAGGAATCATATGTTGGTCATACTAGATTGTTAGTAAAAATTAAAACAGCAACTGAAATGTTATTTTCCTGTATCATCAAGCTTCTAAATTTCAGTGCTATCAAACAGTGCATTATCTCAATGATATTTTTGTCATGAATATTTGTGGGATGTTAAAAATAGCTTCCATCTGATTGATTTTTAAAATTCATCAGTGAAGCAAATAATCATTCCAAATTACTAGAATAAGATGGTGTCTACATAAATGAACATTTTCTCGCCCTACTGAATCCCTATGAGCTAGTTCTCACCAGTACAGCTGGCATGCTTTTCATAGCTCATGTCTACTCTGAGTGATTAGTGTGTCCATTTCAATGGTCCCTGTTTTACAGTACTGTTTTAAAAATATGTTTAATATATAATACCTATATATGGCATAACATGGTTACATTTAATATAATTAAATATTTGTAATTATGACCATTGAAATATTTTAAGGAAAATATAAAATCCCCCAATAAGGTTTTGAATATCTATTTGAATCTAACTTCCATATAGTCACCCTGATTCAAGGCAATATTTCCATCAATTATGTACCCCCCCCCAAAAAAAATAGTATTTTGTAAAATTGTCAATAATATTCCTATTCCAAGTAAGCTAATTCCTTGGCACAAATAGAGAGGTCAATATTAAAATGTAAGGGGAAAGCTACTTGGATTTTTAAGATGAATTCTGATGCTCTATTGGATTCATACAGCTCGTTTATTCTGAAACCCTAGAAAGTATGTAGCTTGGCCGAATTCTACTGTTTTGTGATCTGTTAATATAGTTTTTTAAAAAATATATTTTTATTGATTTTTTACAGAGAGAAAGAGAGAATGATAGAGAGTTAGAAACATTGATAAGAGAGAGTCATCAATCAGCTGCCTCTTGCACACCTCCTACTGAGGATGTGCCCACAACCAAGGTAAATGCCCTTGACTGGAATCGAACCCGGGACCTTTCAGTCTGCAGGCCAATGCTCTATCCACTGAGCCAAACCAGTTTCGGCTGTTAATATAGTTTTAATTAAACACTGCATAAGAGAAACTTAATGCTTTTGTCCCTACCTTTGTCAGTTAGCCAGCCAGAATGGTCTATATAGTTTATACTTATGTAAAAATTCACTAGGAACCAAGATGGTATAGAAATGGTCTATATAGTTTATACTTATGTAAAAATTCACTAGGAACCAAGATGGTATAGAAATGCATACCATATTATTATTGGATATTGTTAGGAAATGATTCTGCATACCATATTCTTATTGGATATTGTTAGGAAATGATTCTACATAGGTTTTTCTCATTATTCTGTCTTGTGCATAAGGAATGGACTGTCCTTTTCTAAGGACTATAGTTTTATGAATGTTTTTAGACAGCAATGTTGGAAATCAGGGGTACCATGCTTTAATAAAGCAACAAACAGATTCACTTTTACCCTTGGGAGTTAGATTGGGACAGGTTTATTTGTTGTCATTATCAAATACAGTTTCCTTAAGTCCAAGTTTCTTCTTCTCTACTCAATCCAGTGTGTGTCAAGTGTCATCTGGTCCTTTTTGCATCCACCAGTGATAATTGAAATCCAGAGAACCAGCACAAAAATGTTGGTTGGCTATTACAAAAGGTATGAGTAATAATATGTCATTTTATCTTTGACACATGAGTCTCATGTCTTCAACCACCATGAAAGTGAGCCAAGCTAAATGGTGAGTTCTCAACCCAGTTAAAATGTCAGGCCTTTCACAGCCTTGATAGTAGATCTTTACCATAGAAATATATATTACTAAAGGAAAGTGTTTTGTTCCTCTGGCAATAAACACTCAATTTGAATATACTTTCCATGTGTACTATGTTTTGGCCAAATCTGACATGTTTTGATCAAAAATTCTTATATAGCATTACGCCCTTATGGAATTTCTTTGCTAGTTTCTCACTTAATTATGTAAACTTTAAAAAAAAATTTTTTTCAGTCTCATATGTAAGAGCACACACAAAGATTTGCTTACTAGCTTATTCTCCAACTGGCACATTACCCAACATCTACCATTCCTTTCTTCTGAGTTTCTTCAGACATCAGGCTGTATATGTCTAGAAAGAAAGAGTTATCTTATACCAGGATCTGTAGGAGAAACCTTATTTAAAAAGTAACAGGTTAAAAGAAAACCATTTCTCTTTGACTATAATTGTAGTAGGACTGGACATATGACTCAACTATTATTAATAACATATAAGACTATTATATGCAATCTTTTAAGAGATTACTGAGTAATACAATTTTCCATAATACAAATAGGAAGAAAGAAGAGGAAACATTCTGTCTTTTCTCATGACTTTCAATGACATGCCTTCAGCTCTGTAGCCTTCTTGTGATGATGAGGAAATAAGCATGAGCAAAAAACAAATATGGCAGAGATGGCTACGTAGAAGAAGCAAGAGCCTAAGTCTTCATGATATTTTTGAGAACTATACTAATTCTCCTGGAAGTGTGGTCAAGTACATACAAAAATATTCTAATTTTGCTTAGAGAGTCACATTGAGTTAAATATCCTATTACTTAGAGGATTAAAATATCTCCAATGAACAATATAAAGAAAAGAAGTATTATTATTATTATTATTATTATTATTAGTGCTACCAATTTGCTCATTATGTTATTTTGCAAATATCCAATTTGAGATACCAACATTTTACTTCTGTTCATACAAATGTATTATGTGTGTGTCACTGTATTTGTGTATACTTGAACATATAATGGATTATGATATTGCATCAGTTTATCTATTCATGTTTCTCTATCTCATTCAATATAAAATATTGCATCAATATTATATCAATATTATGATGCTTAAAACTTAACAACTTTAGTTATAATTAAACCTTGTTATAAAATGTATTCCTCTGAACACAGGGCTTCAAATAATATATAATTAAATATCAGCATGAATAATATTAGAATCTTCTTTATATTTATGTTGACTGTAACCTAATTCTATGCCCTAACTAAAATTTTAAACAACTTATGTGAGACTATACTAAATTATTACATGATTAAAAATAATTTAGTGAGGTATGATCTCATAGCAAAGAAGTGTTTTATTGTGAGCACAGTGCCACTATAGCAAAAGTGTATGTGACAAACAGGTTTAAAAGTACTGTTAAATATCTTGATTAATCTGTTTATTTCCTCATATAAGTTTAATGCTCACATTAAAAGACAAAATTTATTTTTATTTTACACACCATAATTTATTTTAATTTCACTTGTTCAGGTCTCTAGATGACATCATAATATTAGCCATAGTTAAATTATTTATCCCTTGCAGTATGGTAATTTGTGTTTAGACTGAATTTCCTATAGCTGAATATAAATTGCAAACTTTATTTGCCTTCATGGCTTATTTAGTGATGTGCTTAAAGCACTGCACTGTTACTTGATGTTTTAGATTGCATAGCCAATGTTTATTCATAATTTTAATGTTTTGAGCCAAAATATTCTTGATTTTATGACTAAGCCACATTAATTAATTGATTAAATATTAATGATAGAAAAGTCATTTCAATAAACAACAAGCTTTGCTGAGCCTGCCATCTGCCACCATTCCTGCTCCCAAGATGTGCAGAAATATAAAAGGCCCATGAAGAATTATCTCTCAACACCATTCTTTGTGTTAAGAAAATAAATCAAGAAAGTATATCTTCATATTTGCCACTTTAAATAGTCTCCTTTGGATGATTCATTCTTAAATGGACAAGTGCTTAGACTTTTAAGATTTTGTACACATTAATCTACTTCTCTGTATATTGGGTTCTCTGTATATTGTTGCAAATGGCTTAAATAAAATTGTTGGAATAGGATTCTTCTGATTCCAATAGTCAAATCACCCTGAGGTTTAATCTCCAGTTGCTTTGATGTTATCCTGTGTGGAAATGTGTGGCCAATCCATTTGTGCCTTGTTCTTGTCCCTTGAAAAGGACTTGGACATCTCTTTTGCTGATTGACTTGACATTGGCTCATATGAGTCCTGTAGATAACCCTACATGTCAAATTGTTTCTTTGGTTCTTCAATGTAATAGCCCAGCAACCATAACAGAGCATCCTCTGCCTCTTCTTTGAGGATCCCTTTAGCCACCTTATCAGGCTACATGATTGATTTCTACTGAATTCTCAATGTGTTTCCTAAATTCCTTCTGTTAAGAAGAAAAAACAAAAGGAAGCAGTGAGAGGATTAAGTGCTATCTAGGGATCTTTTTATAATACCCAGTTGCCAGTTTTATTCCCCTGAATCCATTCCTAGTAGTACTGGATAATGCCTCTCAGTTCTTTCACTAAATAACTGCAAATCCACTAAAATTCCTAAAACTCTTTCATACTACTTCTTTTTCTTATATTCTCTATAGGTGAGAAGAGGTAGACTTTTCTACCTCCCTGCCTGAATAATGTTTACATCTTTTTCTCCTGCTTAGAGAATATAGCATATTGCCTAGTGATTATGGTTAAAATATGTATCATTTTCCAGAAAATAAAAGAAAAAAAAAAGGCAAAATGTTGCTTTGTGTTATCAAATCTTGGCTCTTAAAATGGGAATTATGTGAGAGCTATAAAAATAGGAACAAAATATGATATTAATATTATGTAAATAGTATAGTTATTACCCAATATTTAGCTATGACCAAATTCATATCTCAGGTTGTTAAGGTTGAGAAACAATAATGAATGTGTGAAGTGTAAATAAAATAAGACTATTGACTTTTATGTCAAGTATGTGGAGGATAAACAAAAAGAAAAAACACACAATAAAAGAGCCATTAAGTCAGGATAAGAGTTTATCAGAAGTGTAAATAAATTAATGTAAAGAAAATGAAAAATCGAAACAATTACTGAATTAATTAGCAATGAGTCCATAAAAATTGATATATGCAAATATTCATAATTATTGTTTATGAAGAAATAAAATATAATAAAATATATGTTGTTTAAAAATACTTATTGTAACAAATTATATGATATGTGAGTCATATAAATGAATATCAATAAAATTGTTCTCATTTAGGTATTTCAATTGTCTCAAAATATATTCTATCATTTATTCATTCAAAAATAATTGAAATACATACTGAATGGAATTTTAAAATCCAAAATAAGAAGTTAAAATGCAGTTTTTTGAGGAAGGAAAAAAAATTGAACTTAAAATAGATAAAAATAGATAAAGGTATTAGATTGACTTTCATTATTATTATTTTTTAATGTTTTGTTTTCCTTTAGAGAGAGAAAGGGTGAGGGAGAGAGAGAAACATCGATGTGAAAGCAGAATATTGATTGGCTACCTTCTGCATGCCATTTACCAGAGATAAGGGGTCAAGCCCACAAACTGGGCATGTGCCCTGTACAGGAATCTAACTGGCCATCTTTTGGTGCCCAGCCAACTGAGTAACACTGGCCAGGGCTTGACTTCTGTTCTAAGGCAAGTCTCCTGACACTTGACGATGCAGGAATGTACTGCTCTGCTCCATCTTTAACCACATAGTAGCAGTACTGATTTCTTACACATTGCAATGCTCATCACCAGTGTTCATTGGAGTAACACTCTAAGAAACTTGCAATTTAGTAAAGTGATGCAGTTTCTTTTGAATGGTAACAAAACACTCTTTAGAGGGGTTTTTTGTTTGTTTTGTTTTCTCTTAAAAATACGTAGACACAATGAAAAGCAATCATATGCTTGTATTTCAGATTCAGTGAAAAGAAAAATATTTTCCATGAAACATTTCTTTTCAATTGGAGTCCATAAAGTATCCATTTGTTTTATTGTGCTATAGAACTAATACCATGTGAAGTTTCATAGCAGATAAAGATAGATGAGTGAAGCTCCAAGCCCACTAATAAAGTTATGCTGACATATTGATACACAAGTATTATATATTGTAGTTGACAAATGCGTCCTGTAGCAGTATTTTTTATAGAGTAAGCGTGATATCTCATCTACCCATTTTCCAAATGGGATTGTTAATGGTCCTACTCAATCTTCCTAGATAAATGGTGTGTATGAAAGAGTGTACTGAAAGTACAATCATAAGAGAAGTGCTATGTTTAGTCTCCATATAACTATATGATTGGCATTGTTAGTTAAATGCATGTTACTCTACAATCTCCCCATCCATCTGTTTCTTTGCAGGAAATTAGAATATATGCAAATGTATTTATATCTCCTTCAACAGTGGGAACTTTAATTTCAGTAAATATGAAGTGTCAGTCAACTTTTGGAATAGGAACTGGGTTAAGAGTAGAAATAGAAAATAAGGCATAAGGCTGAAAAAGAGAAGAAATGTTTCCTACTTAAGTTTAGGAAAACAAAGGAGAGATTAGGAATAAAGTCTATATAGAAAATAATATCAATATTCATAGTATTCAACAAAAAATATATACAATATATTGAACATGGTGGAAAATTGAGACAACATGGAACACAATAGTTTTAGCTACAAGACTCTTTTAAAAAAATGTTAGTTAAGTAAAAATAGCAACTGCAGATTGTATTTCAGCCACACAATACTATCCTTTATATTTAATGAACATTGTATATGTAAATGATTTAAGATTTAAAGAGATGCTTATATTTAAGGTATACATTCGTTGTAAGTTTAAGTAATAATGTGACCAAAGTAATATTAGTAATTACTTAATATCCATAAATTAGTTATCTTTGAGAAACAGACTTAATTGTAGCAACTAGAACATAGCAAAAATGTAAGCTCTGGTCCAAAATATTGCCAAAGAAACATCATGTGGTTGCATAAAATTGCATAACATTTAAGAAAAACAAATTAAAATTACTTTTCAATGTCAAATAATATTAGCTATAAGTAAAAGTGTCTTTTATAACCTATAATTGCATATAAGTTCTCTAAAACTAAAGAATGAGAGCTAAATTTATTTTTTACAGCTCAATTTTTTATTGAAAGATGACAATATACAAAAATACACAACTATTTACTAATTTTTTTATCAGTTATACAATTCAGGTCAATAGATGTATTAATATCAATGTTTTCCATGCAAGACATATATCATTAAAAGGAAGTTTTCTGGGGAGGAGAAAGTTTAGAAACCTAATTACAGAGGGCTCTGCCAGACTTCAAAATCAAGGGGAGATTTTGCTTATCCCAAATATCCTATTGCACATCTAAAGAGAGATTAAACAGGAAACTGAGACTAACAATTAGGAGTCAGAGAGAAGCAGGGAGAACTTATTAAGAAACTACATTTTTGGTGAAGGAAAGTGGTATGAGTGCTGCTGATTGGTTTAAACACAGCTTAGATGCCCCCTACTAGATTTCACAAGTAAAAGTACAACAAACAGGTAATTTGAATTTCAGACAAAAATGAATATTTATTCTAAAATATATTTTTTATTGATTTCAGAGAGGAAGGAAGAGAGAGAGAGAGAGAGAGAGAGAGAGAGAGAGAGAGAGAGAGAGAGAGAGAAAGAGAGAGACATCAATGATGAAAGAGAATAATTCATTGGCTGCCTCCGGTATCCCCCCTAATAGGGATTGAGCCTGCAACCTGGGCATGTGACCTCCTGATTCATGGGTGGATGCTCAAGCACTGAGCCATGCTGGCTGGACATTCATTTTTATTTTGGATATGTTCTATGCAATATTTGGGACATAGTTATTCTTTTAAAAAGTTGTATATTTGAAATTCAAGTTTAACTTGGCATACTGTAGTTTATCTGGCATACTACTGGGGGGTCTGCATGTACTCCTGAAATAATTCATTTTAGTTCCCAGAGGAAGCTGGGATCATGGTGGCTGCCTCCTTCAATCCTCGATCACAGCACTCTCACATTTCCTCAAAACAGTCTTCCTCAATGCTGGCTGTCAGCAAGTTTATCTGTGATAACCTAGCAAATGTCTTTTTCTAAAGTATCTTAATCAAATGCAGATAAATATATTAAGAAAATATATGAATTTAAATATTATTATGGGTTATTTATTTTTCAAAATTGTTTAATTTTTTTGTTTCTATATTACTAAAGCATACCAAAATAACCTTAAATATGTGGCTTGAAAATACTAAACTCATGTCATTTACAGAACTTCCTCTCTGTGGAAAAAAAGAAATGTTTGACTCAGATAGCCTGCAAGATCTCATCTTTCCTTTGTTTCAGCTTTCAATTCTGTTGAGGAAGTAAACCTATAAAGATTTTATAGAAAGAAGCAATCATAGGATAAAAGATCTTGGTAGCACATTGAATTATGCTTTTTATAGATCCCCTACTGACAGTTAAAGTCCATCAAAGAGAAATTCCCAATAAACTTGGTAGTTTGATTAAAATGAATGGATCACAATAAGAAATATAATTATTGGTTGATATATAAAGCTAATGCTTAATGAAATCAATCCCTCTCTTCATATGCTATTGTGTTTTTTTTCTTATAAAATACTTCAAATAAAACACAATATATGGTGTGTGCATTGTTCGTATAACTACCTTGGAACAATAACCCAAATAATTTAATAAATCACTTTTCTCAAGCAATTGACTGTTTTGGATATAATATTTTAAAGTAACATGATAGCTATAACACAAATAGTGTAGTGCATGTTTTTAAACTGACATTTTGGGTGCCATTTTGCCATTTTTGGTTCTAGACTTACTAGCTGAATGATGTTGCAAACTATTTTGTATCTCATTTTCTTTCTCTGTAAAATAAATATACTAGTACCTATATATCTCAGTGTTATTGTGAACTGTAAATGAGATTATACACATATATATGTACAAGTAGGTACATAGTATCTAAAGCAAATAACTTTTTTGTTTGTTTGTTTGTTTGTTTTTAGCTGAAACTGGTTTGGCTCAGTGGACAGAGTGTTGGCCTGCAGACTGAAAGGTCCCAGGTTTGATTCCGGTCAAGGGCATATACTTTGGTTGCAGGCACATCCCAAGTGGGGTGTGCACAGGAAGCAGCTGATGGATGTTTCTCTCTCATCAATGTTTCTAAGTCTCTATAAAAAATAAATAATATATATATATATTTTTTTAAAAAGAATTATTTTTTTAAAGTAACTGATAGTTTGTTGTAGCAGATGACTTTATATATTTTTACTATTGTTAGTTATAGATGGGAAAACCTATTCACCTATTAGCCTAACTAGTTTTACATGCAGTAACAATCAGCATCTAACTTTGTTTAAAAATAGCTACTTTATAAATGACTGTTCTGTCCACTTTACCAACATTCCATAGCATCCTACATTCAAAAGTACTTCAAGAAATTTTTAAAGATCAAAATACTTTTATTGTTATTCTACAAGTAATACGTTAATATAATATTAAAAAATTAAAGGGAAACTTTACTTATAATCATATTATGTTCAATAAAATCAATATGTGTTCATTCCCCAAATAATTCTTCTTTATAACACTATATCATTTTATTAGTAATATTTAAATTTTATTACATGCTCCCATCATCTAACACATCATTCATATATTCTGACTTCCAAGAAATCAGTGCTAGTGTGAAAAGGACAAAAACACTATAAGTAAACATGGGTTCAAGTATGGGTTACAATTCTTATTAGACTTTTGATTTGAAGTAAACAACTTAACCTCTCTCAAGTTCAGTTTTATTCTTTACAAATCATGGACTCTAACGATAACAACCTTAAGGAATGAATTGAAGGTTAAATGCTTTGACATGTTTATTATTTTGAGCCCTCACTACAACTCAGCTATGACTTCTTTGGGATGGTTTACAATTTTTAAAAGTAAATAAATGACTAATGGCAATGATCCAAAATGACTTCTAGTAATGATTAATGTCGTTTTCTAATACTTTTTTAAATCGAATTTATTTAAACAATACAACAAAATTTAATCAACAATATAGTTGCCGTTGTTTTCTACTACTTGTGCCCAATGCTCAGGAAGCATTTTAATCCCTCTGTTGTAAAATTCTTGTGATTTTGATGCAAAAAATTCGGTCAATGCATTTTTGAGGCATTCTTCATTATTAAATTTTTTTCCAAGAAGAAAGTTTTGCAAAGAACGAAACAAATGGTAATCGGAAGGGGCAATATCAGGAGAATATGCAGGTTGAGGGAGAACTTCCCATTCCAACTGGCGCAGTTTTTCAGCAGTGATTCTTGCAGTATGCGGTTATGAGTTATCGTGGTGAAGAATTACGCCCTTCCGATTAATCAGCGCGGGTTCTTTTTTTCTTAAAGCTTGGGCTAACCTTTCCAATTGGGCACTATACACTGCACTTGTAATGATTTGGTTAGATGGTAAAAGTTCATAATGAAGAATTCCTTTAAAATTCCACCAAACACACAACATCACTTTTTTCGCATGCAAGTCAGGTTTTGGCGTGGGCTGCGGAGCCTCATTTTTGTCCAACCATTGAGGCCGCCTTTTCAAATTAACATACAGCACCCATCTCCGGTAACAATTTGCTCTAAAAACGGCAAACGGTTTTGATGAGAGAGGAGCGAACTGCAAATTGTGACTCTTTGATTACGGTTGTTGTCGGTCAACTCATGAGGAACCCATTTTCCAAACTTTTGGACTTTGCCAAGTGCACGCAATTGATTGGAAATTGTTTTTTGTGAACAATTTAAAGTTGTCGCAAGCTCTTGTTGGGTAATTTGAGGATTTTGCACCAAAAGAGCTTGAAGAGCTTCTTGATCAAAATTGGACACACGGCCTCGACCACTCTTGTCATCTAACGAAAAATTTCCCTCGCGAAATTTCTCAAACCAATGCTGGCATTTTCTGGCGCTAACTGCATCTTGACCAAGAGCACTACAGATGTTTTTTGCAGCCTCACTTGCTTTTCTTCCTAATTGGAACTTGTAAAGCATGCAGTGCCTAATATGCTCTTCATCCACCATCTACTTAGCCCTAGTTTTGCAATAAAAACCAAACCAAACACAAACTTTTTCAAGCAAAACTTGTTAATTGCACTTCACACTTTCTGTGGATACCATGTGTTTGAAGGTTATGTCAATACAAGTCAATGCCAAGCAAGATTTTAAACGAATGTTGAAAAACGACATTAATTATTACTAGACCCAATAACATTAAAAAAACCCCACAAAACAACAAAAAACAACAACAACAACAACAAAAACAAACAGTCCCACATATTATGTTAATTCTCATGAAAATATATAGGATAATTTATGTAGTTATGTAGAAAAGAAGGAGCCTGAAACTTCCTGTAAAAGGAACTACTAATTTACATAAGTACAGAGGACAAGAAGTTAAATGATATCACAGGAGTGCAATCATCACAATCCACAGAGTGAGGCGCCACAGAACTAAAAACCACATTTCCTTACTACACATGGCAAGTATGGAATCTGAGAAAGATAAAGAGAGGTAGAGAGCATATTAGTTTTCTAGGGTTTGCATAACAAAATACCACATTCTGGGTAGCATAAACAATGGGAATCAATTTCCTTACAGAGTCAGACATACTGAATGAGGGCACTCCCATATTATCTCATTTTATTTTAACTACCTCTGTAAAGACCCTGTCTCCATATATTTACACTATGAAGTGCTGGGGATTAGAGTTTTAGCTTACAAAAAAAGAAAAATACTGCATGGTATGTCTTATATGTGAAATCTTTTCCAGGGGCAAGAGGGGGGGAATCAACTTCATTGAAACAGAGAATAGAATAGTGATTAGCAGGGCTGGAATGGCGGGAAAGTATAGGTTAAAGGATACAATTTTCAGTTACAAGAAAGTAAGTTCTGAGGGATCCAGTATAGCAGTGTAATAGGTAGATGTTACACTCACTTCCTCCCAGGACCAAACTGGAATTACAACTAAAATATAAACAATCAACCTGAATAACCAACTTAAGGCTAGCTGAACAGAAGTCTTATGACCAAGGGCTTATATAATAGAGGAAGCCATATCAAGACTGGTAGGAAAGGTGTAGATGCAAAAAGGGCTGGCCCTGCCTCAAAGGGAGAAGACTGGGAATCTGGAGGGATATCTCAGATGCAAAGGTCCCCATGGGTCTCAACCCCATGCTGGGCTCTCTAGCCCAGAGCACCTGAGTTCGGAGGAGATGCCCATAGATAGAACATATGAAAATCAGTAGGGATTCTGTCCACCAGCGAGAGACAAGAGTATGCTAGAGATACAGGAAACCTCATAAAGGGCCAATGTGCTAAATCCCATTCTTAGCCACTCACCTTGGGCTCTGCTAGAAAAATGGCAGAGGGGACTAGATACTTGTGAGGAGAGACTAGGGTTTGGCTACAGAATCAGCTTTCTGTGCTGGGTTCCTTTCACATACTGCAGACATCATCTTTTTAGGGTGGAACACTCCCTTCCATGTGCCATCTGGACAACCTCTCACTCACAATGTGCAGCTCACCCCCTGCTGAGGAGTCATATGCCTGGGCCAGTGTGCAGAGGTACCAGCAAAGTCAGGGGGTATCAGTTACAGAGTTGTGTGGCTTTAGGGTGGGGGCCTAACTGCCTTCCCCTGCATGCTCACTGTTGATTGGCTGGTAGACATGGTTTGTGGGTGTGGCTTGTGGGTGTAGTGGAGGTATGATCAATTTGCATATTGCTCTTTTATTAGATAGGGTGTTGCATATTTTATTTTATTTTTCTTGTTTTGGTTTTGCTACCCTTCCTTGAACTACTAGAAGATGGTATTTTATTTATTTTTAAGTTTAAAGTATTACAAATAACAGTACATATGTCTCATTTTTCCTCCATTCACTTTCCCCCGCCTGTCCTAGCCCCAGGCACATGCCTTCCTCCCCCCACAGTGTCTGTCCATTGGTTATGCTTATATGCATGCATACAAGTCCTTCAGTTGATCTCTTACCCCCTGAGCCCTCTCCAGCCTTCCCACTGTAGTTTGGCAATCTGTCTATTCAATGCTTCTTAGTCTCTGTATCTATTTTTGCTCACCAGTTTATGATGTTCTTTATATTCCACAAATGAGTGAGATCGTATGATATTTATCTTTCTTTGACTGGCTTATTTCACTTAGCATAATTCTCACCAGTTCTATCCATGCTATTGCAAATGGTAACTCTACCCCCTGCTTCCCCCCCCCCCCCCCCTTTTTTTTACAGAAGCATAGTATTTCATTGTGCAGACGTACAACAGTTTTCTAATCCACTCATCTGCTGATGGGTGTTTAGGCTGTTTCCAAATCTTAGTTATGGTGAATTGTACTGCTATGAACATAGGGGTACATATATCCTTTCAGATTAGTGATTTTGTTTCCTTGGGATATATTCCTAGAAATGGGATCACTGGGTCAAATGGCAGTTCCATTTTTAATTTTTTTGAGGAAAGGCCATATTGTTTTCCATAATAGTGACATTGATTACCTTCCACACTATTACCTTGTGGCTTCTCCGATTTAGGAATTGTATTAATTGACTTTTTTGCTGTTGTTGATGTCTACTCCCTAGCATAGTTCTCAACCTGTTATTAAGAAATGTCTGCTGAATGTGAAATAAATTATTGTCTCTTCCAGACTGCTAAGTCTCTCTGCCTCACTGCCTGCTCTCACTCCTTGTCCATGTCTTGTGGTTAAAATCTCTGAGAAAGAAAAATCTTGGTTTCCTAATTACAACTCAGTTTACCTAATGGAAATTTATTTCATTTGTAACTATGTCAGACAAGTTGTTTTCTAATAAGTTGCCCAAGCAGATCCAACCAGCTATGGGCCATGGTGACAGAATGACCCATACACCAAAAATATCTCCAGAGTAAATTGTTAAGTGACAGAAATACTGAGCTTTCTTCAATGATGTGCTATGTAATCTGGCAGAAACTTTGCTTATTAGTAAACTAGATTTAAACTTTTTATTCAGAGTGGTGAAGGCGGGCTTATATGTCTTCAGAATCCATAAGAAGGACTTCCCATCTACAAAACCCGATGTCTCAGTTTATTTTATCAAGGATTTTCCATTCTGAAGTTAAAGATATGGCTTACCATCTAAACATACCTTGAAGCAGTTAAATTGGAATTCATGTTAAAGAATAAAAGGGTATTTGACTCTATTCTAGAGGCAGATCTGGCCAAGGAAAAGAGTAGTTAAAGGGTATTAGATAATTGTAACTATGAGACAATGGAAATAAATTTAAAAGACAAAAAGTATAAGAACACCTTCACCTCTGACTCGGCATAAAGTTTGCTCCTAAAAACAAAGGTGATGGAAATCTATAAATATTACATTTAATAAAATTCTCTAAGAAAGATGTTTATAACTTTTTGGCATTTTATTGTATTGTTGTTTTTTCTTGATAACACTTAGATTTATTTCAATATAATATCTCACAAAAAAGAAATATTCTGATATTACTGACTGTGGGTCCCATCATTCAAAGATCCCATGGACACAGCCGTATCATCATTTATCAAGAGCTGTGCTAGCTCATAGACTTCATCTTTAGCAGTGTCAACAGCACAGAGTACATCATCAATCTTTCTTTTTTATATTACCTTTTTTTTTTTTTTTGTAAAGCTGGTCTGTACCATTTTTAAGTGGAAAGGATTACTTTCTTATTTATTTGAGATGAAGAGTAAAAGAACATTTTTGAGGGTAGCTCAGAATGTCATGCTATTAGATTTTGCTTTTGTTTTTTCATGAATTCATGTATTCATTAAATCTATAATGTGAATTAATTATTTTGTAATGTAATGCTTGTATTAGTTTCCAGGACTTTCAGAACAAAGTGCCACAGACTAGGTGTCTTAACTCACAGGTATTTGCCTTCTCATAGTTTTGGGGACTAGAAGTCCAAGATCAAGGGGTTGGAAAGTTTGGTTTCTTCTGAGGCATCTCTTCTTGGCTTGCAGATCGCTGCCTTCTTACTGTGTGCTCACAAAGTGTTTTCTGTGCATGTACATCCCTAGTGTCTCCCTTCGTATCCACATTTTCTTCTTTTTATAAGGACATCAGCCATACTATAAACTTTTTTGTAATTTAATCACTTTTTTTAAGGCCTTGTATTTAAAATATAGTCACATTCTGAGATACTGGGACTTAGGTTTTCAACATATACATTTGGGGAAGGACACAACTCATCTTACAGGGATGATCATCTCTAGGGATACAATTTGGAGTAAAATGAATATGGTACCAGTTCACAGTGTGTTTATACTTAAACTAGGGGCTCAGTGCATGAATTCATGTACCTTGAAAGGATCTGTGTGCCATAAGACTATAATGAACACAGGGGCTTGTCTCTGCCCATCCTCTGTGCCCCCGCCTGGCCCCTCTCAGAGCCTCCCCCCCCAGTCCCCTTCCCGCTGGCAGCCCTGCTCCTGCCACTGCTCTCATACCAGCACTGCTTGCACAAGCTAAGGTGTGGAGCAATTGAGAATTGGGGCTGGCACCAGCAGCAATTGTGAATGCAGCTGGCACTCTCAGTGAGTGCTGGTGGCTGCTGCCCTGATGGTCCCTCAAGAGCAGGAGGAGGTGGAGAAGCCCTCAGGGGCAATCGGGGCTGGCAGCTGCTGCTTGCACCCACTGAAGATGCAAGTGATCAGGGCCAGCACTGGGCACCAGCAGCAGGTGTGAGTAGTGTCTCTGGTGCCAGTTGCGGGTGTGAGCACCAGGCAGGACCACAGTGCACAGGAGCAAAGAATTTTCAGTAACCACCAAAGGCTTGCCTTGATGACAGCAACCAGAGCCTTGCCTTGGTCTGGCACCCCCAATCACCTGCTCCACCATTCCACCATAACTGATGCCCATCAAGTTCCACATGCAGCCCCTGGTAGTCAGGGCACATCATAGCAACCGGTTGGTCAGTTGTTCAGTTGTTGTGCCATTCTGTCTATTTGCATATTAGCCTTTTATTACATAGGATTATATAGGGTAGGGATAGGGTTTTAATATGTGAGTTAACATATAAAAGGATTACTGTTTGTGATAAAAATTATTTAAAAAAAATAACAAGAACAAGAAGCTTTATGCTCCTTTGTGTGTTTAGTTCATGTCTCTCCAAGGAGATGAGCCCTTGGAGATGAGATAGGATGAGCCCCCCTGCTGAGATGACCTGAGAAATTCTTGCTGTCACGTGTAATAGTTTATTTGATAAGGCTCTTGGGAGGAATAAAGTATGTGTATTCAAGGCTATTGTCATAGGCTGATGGTATGGTGCTGGAATAAAGAAAACAAAGATTGATGTGGTTGGAATAAAGTAAACAAAAAGAAAAGAGCTATTAGGTAAAATAAAGACTGGCAGAAGCCAAATGGCAGAGGACCTCATAAACCATAGCAAGTGGAAGGATTACAATAAAAAAATAAAAAATCATCAAAGGGTTAACAACAGGAAAACATAAGTGATTTATGTTTTTTTTTTTTTTTTAATCTTTATTGTTGGAAGTATTACATATGTCCTTTACCCCCACCCCCCATTCATTTCTTCTAGACTGTCCCCACCCCCCACCCCAGGCTTCATCAGCCTATTGTCTGTGTCTATGGGTTATGGATATAGGCATACAAGTTCTTTGGTTGATCACTTTTTTAAAAATTGCTTTATTGAGTATAAGTGGGAAGCATAAAAGGATAAATAAATAAAGGTTTTATAGTAATTCAGAAATGACAAGGTGATTTGGAATAGAAAGTAGTAGCAGGAAAGAAAACGGTGAATAGAATTAAAGCATATTTTGGAAGAAGATGGTGGGCTTACATTTTGTCATCAGTTCTTATAAAAAACAACAACTAAAGAATCTAAGATTCATATTTCTGCCTTCAATCTAAAAGGCTAGCTTGTCACAGTTTCACTGATGCTGGCAGAAAATATGTGGCTGCTGGGTCCACACTAAGAATTTAGCCTGTTACAGCTAATGGGTACTGGCAGAAGACACAGGGGTCCGAGGTCAGAGAAAAAGAACACTGTGACTCCTAACATAAGCAGTAATCAGAGTATCAGCATTTTCTGAACCTGCTTACTGACCTTGGATTCCTGCAGGTTAATGTGAAGTGGGCCAGGAGACACTTGGGCAGGTAATGAGAGTTATAGCAGAGGATTACTGAGATTAGGGAACTCAGAAAACATTTATAATGATCAGTAAGCAAGCATGCCTTTGTTTCTGGAGGAAAACACTATATATGTTGTCAAAGACTAGAAGCAAATTTACCCTTTGTTCTGTTGGGGATGTTATCTCTGTTATCTAGGACTGTACATATTATAAACATCCTTACAAAATGGTAGCTTAGAAAACAAGGGCAGACAGTGCCACTGCTCACAAAATGTGCAGAAACATTGCACACATAAAAAACATTATTTGCTAACCATATCTAACCTTTATTTCTACCCCGTCTCGGTTTCTGGCAAAAATTCCCAGGAGTATGCCATTCCATCAGCCACTATGATTGATCTGACAGGCTGGGAACAAATCTGTTCAATTTATCTCGTACGGCATTTAATTAGGGCTACTATCAATAGGGCTCCAAAGAGCATGATGAGACCAACTTGCAGTACTCACGTCACCCACATCCCTCAGAGCCTAGACGCAAAAACTGAAAAATAAAATAAGCCATCACATTATTCTTTAGAAATCCAAGTCGCTTTCTACTTAAATGTCTGTCTGAGGTGTCATTGTGTCCTTGCCTGAGGCATTAATCGAGGTGGAACAGGATCTAATAGCAGTTGCTCAGACTTCTTACCATGGCTTGTAAGGAGGGACTCTACGGCACATCTATCATCCATAATGATGCTGGCCAGTGAATTGAGGCTGACCCGAATGCCTTCTCTGTGCTGAAGTGGCATCGTTTCAGCTAAAGTCAGGGACACATTCTGTAACATCCTCTCTAATGGGATCAAGTATGTTGTAGGGATAACAGTCCTCGGGTAGCAAAAGTGGGCAAAGTTTCTCTCCGGGAAACTCCCAAGATTATGCAAGTTGATGACACTTTAGAGAGGTCTCCACAGTCGTGTTAGAGTTCATGGATCTTTTGGAGGCATTTTCTTAAACACATGGAGGTCTCTAGTGTAGAACTCTAAGGTGCAAGCTCCATGAAAGAGTCAATGTAATGCCTGAACTTCCATACAAGAAGTACAACCAAAGGGGTTCACATGGTAGCCCTATAGCATGTTTAACATTGTTGAGGGTCCCCCAGTGGGATCTACATGAGCCAGGGCCTCCAACATAACTTCCCGATTGGAAGCTATGTCTAAGAATTTCCAATGCATTTCACATTGTTTTTGTTTTTGGAGGAATTACTGAGCAAAGTCAGTCCAAACTATTTTCTTTCTCCATGCCTTCCAACCCATGGGGTGACTGAGTGATGGGTAGAGGAATGCCAATTGGGAAGATCCAGAGGTGCTGGCAGATGCATTTCAGAGACATTTTGGAAGACACTTTGCTATATCTGATACAATTCTCCATTAAATTAAGGGGAATGACAAGGAAATCATAATTAAAGCTGTCTCAGAGGTGATGGCCAGCCCGACAATTACTTAAATTTAAAGCAGCAGCAACATTTTTGGAAAACCTGCCCCAAAACATTTTCTTTATGAGACACACTCCAGAGATGACTTCTAAGTAAAAACACTATAAATGTCCTTTCATGTTATGTACCTCCAAGAATCTAAGATATTCCTTTCAGAGGTGCTGGAGTTTTTACTCATATTCCACCACAACAAAATCCCATGCCAATATCTATAATTTCCCCTACTTTTCAGTCAGCTCTTACTTGTATCCAAACTTAATTTGAAGTGGCTATATGCATGAAGAAAACAGTATTTTTATAAATTTACATAGAGTCGTATATCTGTGCTTTGGCCTGTGAGAGTTACTATGGGAGGACTGAGCAAGAAATGAGATAGCCAAATGGTCATTTTACTTATGACTAGGACCACATCAATCCAGCAAGATATTCCAGGTTGTTGGATAGAATTATGTTTGAATCTCCTGGATTCCCTATGGGAAGACTGTCCCTTGGAGAATGTAATTACTGGAGTGACATAGAGAAAGATAGAAAGCTTATTAAGAGAAAGAATATATATATAGCAGGGTTGAATCCTAATTTTTTTAATTAGCCTTCTATCAATTTCATACTGGCCATGACTTAGAAAGTGGCCACGAGTAGATGATCTCTTCCTCAGAACAGCTACATTCAGTGCGTTTCTTTTTATTTATTTATTTAAGTGTGTGTGTGTGTGTGTGTGTGTGTGTGTGTGTGTCTGTGTGTGTGTGTCTGTGTGTGTGTGTTTCTTTTCTTGATGACTTCCATAGCAATGGCCTCAATGGGTGATTATTTTATAAGGGAAGCATGAAGTCAATGCAATGGTCATTTGTACGTCAGGGGATGATTCCATTTGAAAACATAGTATTTGATCTACTCGTGTGAAGGGTCAGAGCACCTTAGGGAAGGATTTTGAAAGATCCCATAACATTTTCAAGTCTTCTCGAAATAGGTCATGGACAGAGGGTCATTGAGCAATGTGCCATGGGGATAATCTGTGCTAGCATATAAAATGTAAATCTACATCTAACAGATGAATAAATAATCTGGTTGTGAATCTGGTTGTGAATAAGGCAGTGGGATATGGAAACTCTGCCTTTAAATAATATAACAATATATCTCATGTACAGCTACAATTTAATAAATATTTATTATTTTTATTATTATTATTTTAAAATAATTTTATAGATTTCAAAGAGAAAGGGAGAGGGAGAGAGAGATAGAAATACCAATGATGAGAGAGAATCATTGTTCAGCTGCCCCCTGCAAACCCACACTGAGTTCAAACCCATAACCCCAACATGTGCCCTTGACTGGAATTGAAACTCAGACCCTTCAGAACACAGGCCAACATTCTATCCACTGAGCCAAACCAGCTAGGGCTATTTATTAATTTTTAAAGAAACATTTAATATGTATGTGGAAATTCAAGGTCAAATATTGTTAAACCCTTGATTATTTATGGATACAAATCTGATTTCAAAGTAGGATAAGTACTAAATACTATATGTAGTACCGTGTTTCCCTGAAAATAAGACCTACTTACAGGTTTCCTTCTGAGTGAAATATAAAAGCATCCCCCTGAAAATAAGCCTCCCCCCCCCCCCCCCGGCTAAACATGAGAGATTTGGTCCACTGATTCTGAAAGAAATGGAGTCACAAGAAATTCACCAGGAAATTCAGGAATTGGATTGTTATGATGATGTTCCAGAAGATGAGATGATTATCATTGAATAAATGAGTAAATTCTTTATACTGTAGGATTCACAGTTTGTCTGATTTGTGTTGACAACAACCGTACTACTGTATCGTATACAGGTAATAAATTTCCTTTATTTTAATTTAACAATAAATGTGTACCGTATTCTTCTTCATGGAAAAATAAGACATCCCCTGAAAATAAGACCTAGCGCATCTTTGGGAGCAAAAATTAATATAAGACACTGTCTTATTTTTGGGGAAACAGAGTAGGTAAGGTAAATTATAATATTAAGTGGTAGTGCCATGTTTAAGAGAGAAAAATTATAGACATTTTGTTAATATGTTTGTAATATTAGGAATCAATTAACAAACATTTACTATGGTTGGTTTTATTTGTGTGTAAAAAACTGAAACTGTCCAGGGATATAGAAATCATGATAACCTGTATGTGACAGAATTCTTGGAGAATTGTTAGGCCAGCTTTTGTGAGTTGTGTCCTGTACCAGTAGATTGATACACAATGTGCTAGTGCAGTGGTTGGCAAACTCATTAGTCAACAGATCCAAATATCAACAGTACAATGATTGAAATTTCTTTTGAGAGCCACATTTTTTAAACTTAAACTTCTAACATCGCTTCTTCAAAATAGACTCGCCCAGGCAGTGGTATTTTGTGGAAGAGCCACACTCAAGAGGTTAAAGAGCCGCATGTGGCTCGCGAGCCACAGTTTGCCGACTACAGTGCTAGTGGAAATGGAGTGAATGGGTAAGACAAATATGTTTTCACCTCTTTCAGAAATAATAAGCACTTAATTACCTCCCGATTGAGATGTGATGTTTTAAAATACACTTTAGTGATTTCACAAAATTGGCACAATAATATAATATGTTTATCTCCAGCATAATAATTTTATAGAGTTAAAAATCTAGATAAATTAGTTCAGAAGGCCAACTATAATGAAAGGAAAACAAAACACATGTGGACCCAAAGGTGTCAATCAAAGAGACAGAGGGAAAGAAAATGGAAATGAGACATTGAAATAGAAGAGAGTCTGTGTGGGTTTAGGGAAAGAAAAGGAAGTTGTCTGTAAAATGTGTTAGACATGGTGAACAAAGAGGAAAATATATACCTGTAGACTACACAATATCCTGAGAGATAAGTAACAGGCAATGGAGGTACCTAAAGGATCTCTGAAGGGATTGACAAAAAGTAGCACCTAGTCCCTGGTAGAGTTAAATGAAAGGAAAAGGTAAACGTTAAGGTAATTATTTTGCCAGATAATTATTTTCCTATGAAACAAATATGATCCTTTATATCTTTATAAATACTGTGTTTTGTTTGTTTTTCTTATAAAGAACATCTCCACTTGAAAATCAATTTCAATGAAAAGGTCTTTGAACTATTTTAATCATGGTTCATTCTTTTTTAGTCCTCTTAGTAATGTCTAAGTAAGGAGCACTAACCTTCTGGTATTGTTAAGAGACAGTGTACAGAACAGTATAACGTAACGTTATTGGGTACTCTGAAATTGCACTGTGATATAACTAGCGGTAGAGAAGGAGATCACTCTATCTCTTAACCCTGTCTACTTACTAGTTATACTGTCATTGCAGTAGGAGTAGGATCTTGGTTTACACATAAACATAATTGTTAATCAGAGCCAGTGGCTGGGTTTGGGGTTCCCCCTGCTGGATTTGTCATTCATCACTGACTTCCCGGATAACAAGAAACCTCAGCCACCCAATTGAATCTTTCAGGTACATAGGGCTCTCCAGTTGGTAAATCAATATTCCTAATTTGTTGATTGTTAAGAATTGTTCAATATGTTACTATTGATTATGTCCCATGCTTGGAAATGTAGAAATTGGATAGGTGGACATTATTGGGAGTATAAAATATTTAATAACAACTTTGAGTGAAAATAACTTACCGGATTTCTTATTTTGACAGAAATTTGCATTGCACCTGTGAACCCAGTCGTTCTATTGACAAATGTATTCTATTCTCCTCTTTTGAGCGTGTGGGGGTAGGGATGGACTTTCTTGGTTCTATGAAGTTACACATGGGTGTTTGACTTGCTTTAGTAAATGAAATGGAGGGTGCAGGTCATTTTGGGTTGGGCACCTTTGTATTCCAATGTATGATTTGCTATCTTCTCTCCCTTTACACTGTCAAGGCCAAGCAATGTTCCTTATAAAAGCTAAGTCAGTCTGGATCACAAAATGAGAACTGTGCCCCCAAACCACCTACACATCAACCTGAAATGGATATAAATTGTGAGGGGGAAAATATATATATATATATATATATATATATATATATATATATATATATATATGTAGCAACCAGGCAAGCAGGGGGTTTAGTAAGGAACCAAATGATTGAGCATCAGGCTGCATGGGATAACCAGGGTAGCAGGGAGTTTAATGCGGGACAACCAAACAAATGAGCAGTGGGCTGTGTGGGGCATCCAGGCCAGTAGGGGCAGCAGTGAGGGGCTACCAAACGGTCAAACAGTAGGCTGAATGGGGTGACCAGGCTGGCAGGGGAAAGGTGGGGGGTGCAGTTGTGTGTGGTCAGACTAGCAGGTGGGGGCAGTGAGGGACAACCAGACCAGCAGAGGGTGGCATTGAGGGGAGACCAGGCTGGCAAGGGCAGTTAGAGGTGAGCAGGCTGGCAGGGGGGACAGTAAGAGGTGACCATGCTGGTAGGGGATGCAGTTAGGGGTGATCAGGCAGGCAGGCAGGCAGGTGAGCAGTTTGGAGCCAGTGGCCTGGATTGTGTGTGAGATGTCCAAATGCTGGTTTAAGCCTGATCCTGGGGCTGGGCCTAAATTATCAGTCAGGAATACCTCAAGGGTCCTGGATTGAAGAGTGTGCAGGCTGGGTTGAGGGAACTCCCATGCACAAATTCCATGAACCGGGCCTCTAGTATAGTATAAAGTCCAGAGTGTGTGTGTTTTTTGTTTTTTTTTTGGTGTTTGTTTGTTTTTTTGGGGGGTGGGGTTGTTTGGATTTTATCTTTGCAACTCAACCTCAATCATCTCAACCTGCACAGTACCAAATATTAAAATGAAAATAACTGCTTTATCTGCATTAAAATTCCACTCCTTTATTGCAATGTCATATTATTGTGAAGAGTAAATGAGGTTATTAGTCCCAAGAAATTTGAGTGCTATAAGTTTTCATTCCCTCTGCTTTGCCAAATAATGACTAACATTATGTCTACCAAGGGAAAAATAATTGGATATGCACAGAATAAAAAAAAATATTAGTTTATAACACCTTCAGGGGAGAATTAAATGAATTTAGAAGCATATCTTATATGTATTATTCAAATGACCCCCTCAAGCATCCTGATGAATTTAGGTAGAAACTGTGCATGTGTAAAATTATATTGTTTGCACTGTCCCAATGTTCTTTCTATTTATTACTTCCTAAACCTGCTGCCAGGAGTTCCTGTCCCAAATTTTCAAGATGTTTGTTTTACTTGATTTTGCTGATGATGTCAGTTGAAAAACAAACAATAATCAGATTAAATAAAATAATAAGAATTTCTGAATATAACATAATTTGAGCAACTACTGGTACCTAAGAAAACTGTCAAAAATAAATATTACAATGGTCAGTCGGAAGAGAAATGTAAGAATGATAAAGATGAGGGTCACATTGTAAATAGAAAATATTCCACCACTGGTGATTGCAAAGAAAGAAAGCAATTTTGTGGTAATAAATGATTTTTATAATTATCTATAACCAGTAAGGTTACAGATTATGGCTATGCTCTGCTTCCAAAAGCACAACTACTATCTTGTGATGCCAAGCTAAATGGTACCCTTGTGTTGCCTAGAAGTACAGATCCTAAGAAAGAGAGCCATGGCTAGCCAACATCTTATGAGAGAAAAAAGTAATATTTCCCAAACTCATGTCTATTGCCAAAATAACTTTTCATTTATGATATGGTTATTTAAAATGTCCTTTTCTTTCCAAGATTTATTTTAGTAACCTTACAGAAAAGTGATATGCTGATGTGGAAAGAGAAACACATTATCCCTTTTGGCTTTTCTATTTTTGTTACAAAAAAAATCCTATGGTAAAACATATTTTAATAGTTAATTGTCATTTTGCCCACAACACATTCCATTACATTTAAGCACAGGAAGCTGAATTCACTACTTAACGAATTCACCAGTGTAACACACACACACATACACACACATATCTGTTGGGGAAAATATCTATATATAGAGGTATAAATGACCATGGAACTTCCTTACCAGTAGCTATGACATGCAATGACCATCAGGGGACAGATGCTCAATGTAGGAGCTATCTAGCTGCGGTGACTTGGCAGCTGTGGTTCCTGGGTGACACACCCAAAATCAGAAAGGAAGGAGTCTGATTCCAGGGAATGTCACCCGAAAACCACTCTCTCACCAGCTGGGACCTCCCAGGGGATATTGGAGAGCCAGTTTCAGCCTAATCCCCACAAGCTAGGCTGAGGAATCCCACCAGTGCACGAATCCATGCACCAGGCCTCTAGTATAAATATAAAGGGTTCTGGACTCAGCTTCACTCTTAAATGTTCAAATATCCTATTTAATAAAAAAGTAATATGCAAATTTACCATCACTCTAACACATAAGATGGCTGCCCTCAGGTGAACAAAAGATGGCTGTCACAAGATGGCCTGCAAGGGAGGGCAGCTGTGAGAGATCAGGCCAGCAGGGGAGGGGAGTTGAGAAGGACCAGGCTTGGAGGAGAAGGCATTTGGGGGCAATCAAGTCTGCAGGGGAGGGCAGTTAGGGGTGACCAGACCAGCAGAGGAGGGAAGCTGGGGGAAACCAGGCATGCAGGGAAAGGCAGTTGGGGGAACCAGGCCTGTAGGGAAGAGCAGTTGGAGGGACCAAGCTGGCAGGGGAGGGCAGTTAGGGGCAAACAGGCTGGCAGGGGAGCAGTTAGGCATCAATCAGGCTGTCAGGGGTGTGGTTAGGGGGCGATCAGGCTGGCAGGCAGAAGTGGTTAGAGGCAATCAGGAAGGCAGGCAGGTGAGCAATTTGGAGCCAGGAAGTTGGACATCCCTTGAGGGGTCCCAGATTTGAGAGGGTGCAGGCTGGGCTGAGGGACACACACCCCCGTGCACAAATTTTATGCACTTGGCCTCTAGTACATATGTATTGGTAAATGGGGAGTTAAATGTAACCTTTTTATCTATTCATATGTTTCACCCATACATTTACAGAAAAGCAGAGTGGTTTCTAGAAGAATATTAATATGACATATTTTAACATTACAATTATTCAATGGATTGAGGTGGTCTTGCCCAAAGACAGAATTTGAGGCTAAGCTAATATATTGTAGAACTTCCAATGAGCACTGAAGGAGACTGGAACCCTGGCCTCAGCTCATTGATTCTGGCTCAGTAAAGCATCTGGTGCTCAAATTTGTCCCACATCACTTGAAGGCTCATTCTTTAAATAATTTGACTGTAGGAGACATATCCAGAAATGTAATGCTTGGTGTCTAGGTTATTAGCTTATAATTTTTAAAAAATACTTTCTTATACTCTCTGAGGATCTTTGAGGATCAGATGTTAGCAAAAAATCTGCTAACAAATTATTGAAAGACATTTAGGAAGATACAAAATTTGAAGACCTTAAAATGTATTTCACCTAGAATCTAACCTGATTATAATTTTAAAAAGACAGGCTTCCAACCCCTTGGATCATGGATCACACTAAGAAATGAGATCTACAACCACACAGACACATATTTTTTTTTTTCAGTTCTACAATGCACTTTTGTCTTTGAGTGATTTATTTTATCAAATCTTCCATGTCCTGTTATAAAGGATGTATAAACCATCTCTACCTCAATATGAGCTTCTGGACTTATTTAATAATTAATTTACAGTATATATTGTATTTTTATATTACAATGATTAATTATATATAGGATAGTCAAACTTATTCTGTTAATAATAATAAGCAGTTCAGGTGTTTAAAAGTAGTGACTGCAGTATTTTAGGTCTATTGATGCGAACCTTTGCATCTGGCTTGGGTAATATGCAATCTTTCATTGCTGTCCTTATTGTGTTAAATTTAAGCATAGAACTCCTGAGCATTATATAAATACAAAAGAACATTACTAATTCATACTAACTCCTTGTACACAAAAAGATGAGGTAAACTTCAAATTATCTTCAAAGGAAGTTATATCTTTTTCATGTGCATGTCCGTCTCACTAATATCCAATTAATGTATTTTTCATATACCCGATCTGTAATGTATGCTGTGCTTTGTGCAAAAACAGCAAGAAGGAATATTTACCATCAAGTTAATAGAGATAATTTAGCTGGCCATGATACAGAGGTATTTTCCATTTGTTATCAACACACACTAGAACGCATCAGGTGTGAAATCCATAATTTAAAGAACAAGAGTAATTTCAGATAGACATCTATCACATGCATTTAATTGTCAGTTTAATATTACATTTCCATAAAAATGAATTATTAATATTCAGTAAAAAAACAAATTGCAGTCACCATCAAAATGACCTGATATTAGTGAAAAAACAAATTAATATTGATCTTTCAATATTTCAATGATGAACAATAATGCAGTCATTAAATATATTAATTAACAATAATACTAAACATATATAATAGAATTTTATAGTTTTTATATGTAGAATATCTATATTTTAAGTGATGATTTAGGATTTTTAAAATAAACTTTTTTGTGTTTTGAAAGTTTTTGATTTACATAAAACTTACATATCACATACCCAGTGTCCTGATTATTAACATTTTACACTGATAATTGGTTTGGTAATTGTCACAATAAGTGAATCAATATTGGTAATTACTACCAACTAAAATCCACAGTTTATTCATATTTCTTTAATTTTAATCTGAAATCCTTTTTTAAGTTGGGTAATCCTATCCAGGATACCATACTCCATTTATTCATCATGACTTTTTAGGCTCCTCCAGGTTATGACAGCTTCTCAGGATTCCCTTGTTTTTGGTAACCTTGGAAGTTTTGAGAACTATTGGTCAGGTATTTTATAAAATATCCCTAGGTTGAAATTTCTCTGTTGTTTTTCTCATAACTAGTCTATGTCAATGTGTTTTGAGGAGGAAGATCATAGAGACAAAATGCCATCATCATCACCTGAAATCAGGTGTACACACTATTAACATGACTCCTGCTGTTTGATCATCTGTCTGAATGAGTGAGTGTTCATCAGGTTTCTCTATTGTAAAGTTATTCCCTGTCCCCTTCATAATGTGCCTTTATAAAGAAGTGTACAACCTACACTTAAAGAGAGAAGAGTTACACTCCATATCCTGGAAGACACAGTATTTAGAATTCTGTAAGTGAAATGCCTATTTTTCTCTAGCTCTTTCTTTATTTAATCACTTATTTATATTAGTATTGACTCAGATATTTTATTGAATACTTGTACTTATCCCATTTTAATTTGCTTAATTGATTGCTCAGATTATCTCAGCTTTGGACATTCATCCAGTTGGCTCCTTTGTCTCTTTAACATACCTCAATCATTGTGATTTTTTTTGTACAGTTCCTACTTTCTAATACTGTAAGAGGCTCATCTTGACTATCTCCTGCCCCAGCTGGATTGAGACATTTTTACAAAAGCCAGGGTTTCCTGTGATAGAGAATAGTATTAGAAACCAAAAGATCTGGGTTCTGGGTGTGCTTATCAATATGAGGGTGTCATTGCTTCTAGGACCACGAATGCAGGAGCTGTCCCTTTTGGTCAGTGCTAACTGATGGACACCAGAGGCAGGGCGTATGGTTGGCGAGCGCTGCTGTGGTGGCATGAGCCTCTCCCTATCAGGACTGACTGCGAGCGAGCCCAAGGCAGGCACAGTGCGGCCTGGATGAGTGGGAGCGGCAGGCAGGAGCAGCAAGCGGCACTGGGCTGTCAGTTTTGGCCCAATCCCTGCAGGCCTCCAGTAATATAATAATTATTCTATATAATAAAGAGCTATTATGCTAATTAGACCAAACAACAGAATGACCATCTAGACAACTGTCTGATCGACGATCCAGACAACCTTCTGATTGAAGGTGAGGCTGGGATAGCCGAGCCCCTTGCATGAATTTTGTGCATTGGGTCTCTAGTAAATACCAATGCAAGAATCAATTCTGTTTCCTGTACTCACAAATGTAAACCCACTTTTGCCCCACCCTGTAGTTTGTCTCTTGTCTCGAACTGTATTCCTTCCAAATTTCTAAATTATTTTTAAATGTATACATTAAAACTTAATTTTTGTGTTTTGACATTCTATTGGTTTAGAAAAATTAGTAAATTAATCTATCCACTTTTACATATTATACTTGATTTCAATGCCCTAAGTAATTCTCTGCTCTTGATTTATATAGTTCTCTTGCTTTAATGCATAGAAATTGCTGTTTAGTTTATCATCTATTTTGCATTTTACAAAGCCTCACATAATTGTAATTATATGATCTATAATCTTTTTGGAATAAGCTTTTTCCCTTGCCAACATGCATAGAAACTTCCTTTGTCTCTTTATGTGGCTTGATAACTAATTTTTTAAATTATCCAATTAGTTGGTTAATATTCCACCATACCAACATATTTTTATCCATTTACCTATTGAAAAACATTTTTGTTTTTCCAGTTTGGCTGATTATTAATTAAGCTGTTATAAATACTTATTTGCAGATATTTGTGAATACATACATCTGCAAATCAATAGGAATTATCAAAGAGTACAATTGCTGGGTTGTACATGTCTAGCTTTGTAAGAACTGTTATGCTGTCTTCCAGAAAGGTTGTAACATTTTGCATCAGTAATGAATGAGAATCCCTGTTGCTCTGCAACAATCCCATTAATTGATGTAATAATTGGGACTTTATTCAATCTAAAATAGGCATATGTTCATATACTTACTTGGTATCTATACAATGAAGTGTCTATTTTGAATTTTTGTTTATTTTTATTATTCTATTTTATTTTTTAAATTTTAAGTTTTTAAAAAGAAAATTGGTGCACTACTTAGTTTTTCAACCGCTGTTCCGCGGCACACTAGTGTTCTGCGAGATGTTGCCTGGTGTGCCGTAGGTGCAGACAAGTCAAGAATTTTATAATTTTTCACTATTTTGTTTACTTAATATTTCATAATAAAGTAATTATAAAATACTTCCTTTGTGTTTATTTGATTCCTATTCAAGAGAATTGCTTTATATATAGTCAATATAGGCACAGAGTTAAATTTTTTAACATTTTCTAATGGTGGTGTGCCTCGTGATTTTTTTCATGAAACAAGTGTGCCTTTGCCCAAAAAAGGTTGAAAAACACTGCACTACCAAATCAAATGTTTTGCAAATAATTTCACCCAGTCTTTTCATTGTATTTTGTTCTTTTAACTAGCATACTAGACAATTCAGACATATTTAATGTTAGTGAATTTCAACTTACCATTTGTTTTTCTAATCACATGTCTGAAATGTATCTCAAACTCATCAACAAATTTAATCTCACATTCATTTTCTCCTAGAAGTTCTGTAGATTTGTATTTTATATTTAAGTCTATGATTCATTTTGAATACAATTTTTGTGAAATGCTTACATCTTGTGTCTAGGTCACTTAATTGCATATACAAATCCAACTATACCAGTACTATTTTTTGAAAAGACTATTCTTTATCCATGGTGTATTTTTTGCTTTTTTGTCAAATACCTGTTCATTATGTTTCTAAATACTCTGGTTCATTAATTTATGTGTCTATTCTTTCAACATTAAATTCACTTATGACTATTGTTGTTTTGAAATTAGAATGTATTAGTTCTCTAAATTCATTCTTATTTTAAAATACCATGTTGCCAGTATTTTGCTATTCTATATAAACTTTAGAATTTTTGTCCACAAAGTAGCTTTCTGTGATTTTTATTGGCACTGTGTTTACTCTATAAAGTTGGGAAGAATGACAATATTGCTTCTTGCAATTCATTAACATGGATATTTCCCCATTTATAGAGAACTTTGATTTCTTTCATCAGTAGTTAGTAGTCTTCCACATATAGCTCCTTTATATATTTTTACTAACTATATTTTACTAGATTTTAGCTTAATTATTGAATATTTTGGTACACAGTAAATGGATGTTTTATTTTAAGTTCTAATTATTCATTACTTGTGTATAAAAAATACCAATTGGTTGTTGTATTTTTTAAGAAACTGTTTTTATTTATTTATTTGTTTGTTTGTTTGTTTGTTTGTTTTTTAGAGAAATAGGAAGGAGAGGGAGAAGGATCAAGAGAGATATAGATCAGCTGCCTTCTGCACGCTTCCTACTGGGACCAAGCTTGCAACCCTAGCGTGTTACAGAGTGGAAAATTGAACCCAGGACCTCTTGGTTCATGGGACAAGATTCAACCAACTGAACCACACTGGCCAGGGAAACTGTTGTATTTTAACTTTGCATCCTGCCATCTTGCTGTACTAGCTTACTAGTTCCTAGAAGAATTTTTGTTATTAATTATTGATATTTTCTTCATAATAATGTAATCTGTAAATAAGGCAGTTTTATTTGTTTCTTTTCAATTTGTATACATTTTTATTTTAGTTTATTATTTTATTTCACTAACTATGGCATCTAGCAAAATGAGGAATAGGAGTTATGAGAAAAAATATCCTTGCCTTTTCCTGATAGTAAGAGGAATCGACCGGTTTCTCATTATTATGTATGTTATTAGCTGTAATTTATTGTAGATGATATTTTATAAGTTTCAAATATAGGGAGTCAGTCTCTATTCCTGATTTGCTATCACTTGGCTTCTTTTAACTATGAATATGAAATGTGTTGGATTTTGTCAAATAATTTTCTGCATCAATTGGTGTGATTATATGAATGTGTTCTTTAGCCTGCTAATGTGGTAGAATACACTGATTGATTTTTGAATATCAAACGAGCATTTCATTTCTAAACTAAATCCCACTTGGTTTGGGAGTATAATTATTTTTGTACATTAGTAGATTTAATTTGCTATTATTTTGTTGAGGTGTTTTTGCATCTATGTTCTTGAGAGAAATTTTTCTATAGTTGGCCTCTCTTGGAATGTTTTATATTTTTTTAATATTAAAGTAATGCTATCCTCATATAATGTGTTAGGAACTGATACTTCTGTTTATATTTTCAGGAAGAGATTTAGTAGAATTGTTAATATTTCCTTAAGTGTGTGGTGGAATTTACGAGTAAAATCATTTTCAGCCTGGTGTCTTCTCTTCAGAAGGTTATTAATTACTGTCTTAATTTCTTTTAATAAATATAGGCCTACTTAGATTACCTATTTTTCCTGTGTACACTGTGGGGTTTGTTTGTTTGTTTTGTTTATTTGTTTGTTTTTGTTCTTCAAAGAATTAATTCATTCATCCAAAGTATCAATTTGCAGGCATAGAGTTGTTCATAGTATTCTTGATTATCCTCTTAATATCGATAGAATCAGCAGTGATGACACTTTTATTTCTGGGATTGGCAATTTAGGTATTCTTTTCTGTTTTCTTTGTTAACCTCATTGGGGATTTATCAAATTTATTGATTTTATAAAGCCATATGTTAGTTTTATTAATTCTCTCCTTTGTATTGGTGTTTTTAATTTCATTCATTTCTGCTCTAATTTCTTTTTAATTCTTTTAATTCTTTAGGATTAAAGTTTCATGTGTTGTTGTTTTTTTATAGCTCCCTGAGATAAAAGTTTAGGTTATTGATTTTAGTTATATCTTCTTTACTATTATTTATGTAAAAAGTCATACGTTATATATTATGTAACAAATATATATATACACTTTGGTTGCCATTATTAATTCCAATGGGTGAAATCTGAAAAGAAAGAAACTTCAATTGAGCTATGATCTGTTAAAATGTGTATGCATTCTTTGGGGGGAACACTTGTACATTTCAGATTTTATTGCCACAACTCTTTGCTGTATTAACTCTGATATTGTAGCACAAAAGCAATCATAGATGAAACTTAAATGAATTGTTTTGTGTTTCAATAAAATTTTACTTATGGACATTGGAAATACATATAATTTTTATGTGTCATAAATGTTATTTTTATTTTCACTTCTGTCTAAACACGTAAAAATGCAAAAACCATTTTAACTCCTGAGACATATAAAAACAGGTAGTAAACCAAATTTGACAACATTTATTATTTAGGATCACAAAAATATTATTTAAGGTAGTCAATACAAAATTCTGATCCAGTTTTTTCTGATTTATGTGATAACAGTATTGGTACACGTTGGTATAAATCCTCAAATATTGTGTTATTATTTTATAGGCTTTAAAAAAGACATTTACCTATAATCTCACTTTATTTTATTTTTGAGATAACTCTGATACTTTATTTTTTGGAACAGTTTCCTTTTTAATGTCTCTTTCAGGAGGATCCAGTGCTAAAAAAAACTTGTTAGTTTTAATTAAACCAAAAATCTTGACCATTTTTCTTAAAAATTTTTCTATACACAAAAATGTTGACAGTTTCTTGTTCACAGGACCATGAAGAAATTATTACCCTGACTTCTAGTTAAAATAAGTTTTGATATTTACATAGACTCCTATATAATAAAACCGTAATATGCAAATCGACCGAACAGCAGAACGACTGGTCACTATGACACTCACTGACCACCAGAGGCAGATACTCAATGCAGGAGTTGCCCCCCAGTGGTCAGTGTGCTCCCTCAGGGGCCTCTAATATAAAATAAACACCTTCTTCTGCCCTCCCTTCTTGGAACATATATCACATTAATTCAAAACCTGTGATCATATGAGATCATGCAAAAGTCTAAGTAGCCAAGTATGGAAAGAGGTTCAGTTGTCTGGTAAAATGGTGTGAAGTATGAGATCTACCCCCATTTCTCATTTCAATACTTTGAAAGTCTACAAAACCAGAGTAGTTAACAATAATACAGGAACTTAAAATAGCATTATGTCAGCTCAATACTAGGAAGGAATACCATTGTGGAATAAATAAATCAATGTGAGACATAATCAGTGCCCAGTCTGAGTTAATGAAGCAAACAAACAAACAAAAAAATCACTAACATAAAAGAGACAAGAAATGTTTTCTAAACCATTCTTGCAGCCCTTATCTTGCTGCCCTTATGACTTTGTCCCTACTCTTTTATCATAGACTTTTGTTCTTTCCACTGTCAAAAAACCCTGACAGCTATTCCCCTGAACTGGGAACAGTCTCAGAGTAATAACTTCAACTCGGAACTTCATCAGGACCTAGAATTCAACAGATTCTGTTTTTAGAAAGTAAAGATTGTTTGTTTTTCAGACTGTTCTTGAACTGTTCTGATTGCTCTATACTATGTAGGTGTAAAGATGAGTTTAAAATTGGATAAATTTGTTTATTTTTGTTTCATTAAAATTTTAATAATGATCTAAAATAAGTATTTATGTAGAAAAAAATAGCTATTTTAAATTTTCTACGCTCCAGTTTTCAGTTGTAGCTGAAAAAAACAACAACATTAATTACTTTGGTTAATTGTGGTAATTAATATAAATTGTTAATTATACTAAGTGTATTAATTTCAGAAAAAATAAAATTTAAAATAATAACTTGACATATTTCATGTATGTTTATTAAAACTGCCAATATAGATTATTCAGATGGAAATTTTAATATAAAATATACTTGGTTTTGTTTAGTATATTAAGTTAATTATATTTTAAAGTTATATTTTGAAAGCTTTACATTATTACAATTTGTATAGCTATGTATCTGACTGAGTCTGCCTATACCTACACATAAAGTCATAATAATAAATCCTTCATGGAAAATTGTTGCATGAATAATGTACTAAGGAATTAGATTAGACTCTGTGGTATTTTTTTTCTGTAAATCTGACGTTATTTTATTCTCAGATTAGTAGAGCATTCTTTTGTAACCAAATTATTGTTAACTCCTAATTTTTTCTAATATACTTTTAAAATTTTTAAAAATATTTCTTGTATTATAAAGGGTAAATTTTCTATTAACTATTGTTTTTACATGCTGTTTATTTTTAATTATTTATGTGTTCAGATATTTCTGAATTATATTTTATTTTCTCTAACACTTATACTTTATTTTGACTTTCCTACATTCCAAATAATAAAAAATGTAATGGTATTTTATGCCAGATTTATCTTTGGGTTTCTTAAATTGCTCATTAACTAACACAAAAATTTACTATATTATTACATTAAAATAAAAGACATTAGGAATAATTATCTAAATTAAGTGCAAAAGTGTTATAAACATGTTTACCTACCTAACTTGCCATAAAGAACACCTGAAAGAAGAAAAATCAATTTATTTTTCTAGATTAATGATTACTATAGTATAATATCCTAATATAAACATCTTTCAACAATTTGCATAACTTTAATGTACCCACATATCCATGTATGAGAACAAAGAATATTACAGTATCTGTCAACTAGATGTTATTTTTCCAACATTTGAAATTGAGGCATCATAGAAACAAAGACCAGATCAAGGACATGACACTTAGGTCTTTAAAAATAAAACAAAAAAAGAATTGATTTGAATAAAGTGATCCTAACACATCTTTTCAGTTAAATAAAATTGTCCAAGTCAAAAAAATTATTAAGTTCGTCCCAATGAAAGGCTGAAAACTCAGAGTATCTCTATTAAGTTGAGAAAAAGAGAGAGCTGCAAAAGAATTATGTGTGGCTATTTGCATATGATGGATTAAAATAAACACCAATGTTTTTGTTTTTGTTTTTAAAGGCTCTTTCGTTAAAAATGCCTTTGCTTTGGGTTAAAATAGACTTTAAATCAATGAGATACAAAATGGCCCTGGAGATCTCAAACACCTTTGGCAGCGAACAGGCAGAAGCAGCAACACAGCTGCCAAGGTAGGTCTATTCCCCAACTCCCCCTTCACACGGTCACAAAGGAGAATGGAAAAGATTTAGATTGGAGCCAAAAACCATGAAGAATAAAGGACAGAATACCTAACCTCGGGGAGCAGAACCAAGGCCCAATCAAAAACTATATTTTAACTGATGAATACAATAACCTAGCAAAACTTGTCCTCCTGGCTAGATTTCAAAATTTTCATGAGCCAGACACTGACTATGTGTTTCCTATTATGCACCCTTTTTAATGCAATAATGTTTGTAGTCATCCTGTCTCTCTTCTTCATTGTCAAGTGTTGCATGTGTGTGTATGAATAAGATGATCTGTTTTTGTTTTAGTCCATGATTTTCTGAATCAAGAGATATCAGTTTCAGAAATTAGTGTGATCCAGACTTAATTTTAGTCAAACCTTAATTTTAAGCTTGGTACTGTGATTGGGTAAGAACTTGGTGGGATGTTTTGAAATGGGCCATGTATTTTTGTTTTCAGAAAAAAAGGTAAATATTTGAGTCCAGCAGCCTATGGTGGATTTTAACATTTGCTCTTAATTTTCATTTCCTTCCTTTTCTTGCCATACTTCTCTTACCACACTGTACTGGGACATCTGGCCTGCTTAGAATCTATATATATAAAAGCCCAACAACTATTAAGATTGAATGACTGAAACAACTAAACAACCAGTCACTATGATGTGCACTCTATTAAGTTGAGAAAGTGAGAGAGCTGGAAATGAATTATGTGTAGTTATTATTTTAGTACATCATATTATTTTAGTCCCACAGCCAACCTCCCCCGGCTGGCCAACCTCCTGTAGTCCCTCTCCACAGCTGGCATGCCCAAGAGAGGGGTGGGGATCTGGGGCTAGATGGCAGCAACACAGTCCCTTTCCTGAGGGACCGAGGGCCGAATCCCTCCTTGGGGCTGGTGGCCAACCTCCCATGCCTCGTCCTTCTCTCCCCTCCACTCCTTCTCAGCAGACCCCATCAGCTGGGCCCTGATCACCAGCCAGGCCTAGGGACCTCACCCATGCACGAATTTCTTGCACCAGTCCCCTGGTGTAAGTATAAGTGAACCTGAGGGTTCTAAGCAGAAACTGTGAGAGACATCCTGTATATATATATATATATATATATATATATATATATATATATATATATATATATATATACTGAATATATGTGAGCCACTCCTTCCTTGCTCCTTCTCTTCATGATAAGTTCAGTGGTTAATAATCACATTTTAGTGTGTGTGTGTGTGTATATATATACATATTCCAGAAAGTAAACACAATATTCCTGGGATAAGGATGCATTATTTATACTTAACAGCAATAAGTACTATGGCTCTTCACACTCAATTCCTCTCAGTTCTGGAGCAATGTGATAATAGCCAGATAGTCAGGCTAGCATGTATACATGGGTATCTTGAACCACAGGCATGACATCCTAAAATTATAAATATAGCAGTTTACATAGTAGTAGGACAGCTGTCCCCTCTCCCCTTCTGATTGAGAGAGACAAACCCTAGAAATTTACAATCTTTTGGAATATAAACAACTGGACCCATGATTCTGGCCAGAAATTACAGATATGTCTCTTCCTGTTTTTATTTTTATTTTTATATAATATATTTATTGATTTTGTACAGAGAGGAAGGGAGAGAGATACAGAGTTAGAAACTGAGAGAGAGTCATGGATCAGCTGCCTCTTGCACACCCTCTACTGTGGATATGCCCGCAACCAAAGTACATGCCCTTGACCAGAATAGAACCCGGGACCTTTCAGTCCACAAGCTGACACTCTATCCATTGAGCCAAACCGGTCTCGGCTCCTCCTGTTTTTATATCTCCCTCTCTTTCCCTTCTGAGAGAGAGAGAGAGAGTTCAGATTATTATGATCTCTGAATGCATAATAATCTGGCCACTCAGTGTATATCCTATATATTAAAAAGCTAATATGCAAATTGTCTCTTGCACTAGGAGTTAGATCAGCAGTCAGGCCAGCCAACCACCCATGTCCCCTCCTCCTGAACAGGCGGGCCGGACCCCACCCATATATGAATTCATGCATCAGGCCTCTGTATGTGTGTATATACACACACGCACACATACACACACACATACTGAGTGGCCAGATTATTATGCATTCAGAGATCATAATAATATGGCTATTCAGTGTGTGTGTGTGTGTGTGTGTGTGTGTGTGTGTGTGTATACATATAGTGTTTGAAGCAGATTGCATAAAAAGTTATGTCAAAATATTGAATTTCACTAGTAAACAAACATTTCACTGAGTCCAAAATTAGGCTGTAACTAAGTTTTAGGTAGAAATGCTAGTAAAAGGTAAACATTTTTCATTTTACTGTCAAAAAGAATCTTTTTAATTCTTAAATATTTTTAATATTCTTGCTTAAGGCCTTAAAACAAAGACTGCTGTTTAGGAAGTAAAAAAATAACTGCTGAGGGAAAGGTAAAAGAGTTCTCTGTATATTTTCTGCTTGACAGCCCCCTTCCACATGATGAATCCATTTCATTTTTCCTACAGAAAGATCTGCTGTCGCTTGAGATAATATTTCCTGCAAAAGATCAGTCAGGAAGAGGACACCTTGAAGTTTCCTGGTTTTTAGTGTGAGTGGGTGGATGATGGAAACAATGTAAGCTTAAAAATAAGAAAAAAGCACACACAGAATTTAGAAAAGATTGTTCTGAAAAAAAATAGGAGTAAAAGGGAGGGAATTAGTTAATCTCCCATCCACTTATAATGAGAAACATTAGGAACAAAAACTTCAAAAACCTGGAGAGTATCATGCTAAGTAAAATAAGCTAGTCAGAGAAAGATAAGTATCACATGATCTCACTCATATGTGAAATCTAGTAAATAAAATAAACTGGTAAACAAAAATAGATCCAGAGACCTAGAAGCATGGAGCAGATTGTTGAACCTCAGAGGGAAGGTAGGGAAGGTGGATGAAAAGAGATCAACCAAAGAACTTGTATCCATGATCACTGACAATAGGGTAATGAAGGTTTGGATGAGGGTTAAGGTGGACCAGAAGATTTCAATGTGGAGAAAAAAAGGGGACACATGTAATACTTTCAACAGTAAAGATTTAAAAAAAAACAAACAATAATAATCTCAATTGTTCAGAGTCACAATTTATGAGTTCAAAAGATCACCTACTGCTATTGTACTAAAAAATTATATTCCTGTTCTAAAAAAATCTATATTTCTAGACATGAAGGTGATAATTACTTTTTATGATTTTTTGAAATTATGTGAGACTATCCATTTTAAAATGTCTTGCATAAAGTGCCAAATAAGTATTTATATTTTATTGGACAATTATCACTTCCAACATTTTCTAATGTGTTTCCTCAGCCAATGTTAATTTAGTTCAAATTGTGCCTTATTACCTAAACTCATGTGGTTTTGTATCAGCTGAAAGAAGAGTATGCAATAGATTGACCAGATTTCTAAGCCCAATGTTAGCATTTTCCTTGAATATTTTTGAGTCATTCATTCAAATTATCCAAAGTTTAGTTTCCTTAAACCATAGATATTAAAGTGTCAAGAAACAATCTCACAAAACAATTAGAACTAATATAGGTACAGTATAAACAAAGTAGGAAAATAACAATGTAAATAACCAAAAATTGCAAAACTTTAAAATCAAGAGAAAAGTTGATCTAATAACAATTAAGCAAAGCTGATGGGGAGAAAAAAAAACCCACCATTATTTGTAAAATCCAATATAAAATTTTCAGTTAATTCTGAATACAATATATTCCAAACTCAGATAAAAATCCTAAGGGGTTCTGGTCAAGGTGGCAGCCTAAATAAACACCATACTGGAATCCTCTGACAACTATATCAAAACTGCAACTAAAGTAATGAACAACCCTCCTTGAGAATAGCCTGAAGACTAGCTAAACAGAAGTCCTCTATAAGTATGGATATTCAGAAGAGGTAACATCCAAGCTGATAGTAGGGCTGGAGATGCAGAAGGTCCAGGCACCACACTCACAGCCTTGCTGTTAAGAAATGGTGTGGCCAAAACCTGTTTGACTCAGTGGATAGAGTGTCAACCTATGGACTGAAGGGTCTCAAGTTCGATTCAGGTCAGGGTCATGTACCTTGGTTGTGGGCACATCCCCAGTGGGGGTATGTGCAGGAGGCAGCTGATCGATGTTTCTGGCTATCTCTCTCCCTTCTTCTCTGTAAAAAATCAATAAAAATATATTTTAAAAAAAGGAAGAAAATGTGTATGTGTTTGCGGGGGGGGGGGTAAATCCAGGCTGAGGAGGTATCCTATCTATGATTAAAGAGTCTCAGACTTACTTGAGCTCCTCAGCTCATGGTCCAAGAGCCAGTAAGAGAATCCCAATTTCTGGCTGTGAAAAAGGTGAAAGAGAGGGCTGCTTGCTAGAGTCCCAGGCTCCCCTTAAGGGGCAGATACTCAGATTTCTTCACTGACAGACTCATTTGCTTTGAGCCTTTGAATTGTTGTAGGAGCTTGAAAGCACCAGGGATAACAGGTAGGATCTGCACTGTCTAGCTTCAGAGCAAGAGTGGAGAGGAAGTTTACTCCCAGACAGAAGTGCGGCAGGAACCACTGTTTTTTCATTGTCCCTTCCCCTCCCAGCTTGCATACCTTCAATAATTCATTTAAATGTAAATGGTTTAAATGCTCCAATCAAAAGGTTAATTTCCACTGATAACACAGATAAAGAAAAACTGGTACATGGACACAATGGAATATTACCCTGCCATAAAAAAAGAACAAAATCATGACATTTGCGACATCAATAGGAAGTAACCAATTATAAGCAGGCCCTAAAGGTATTTAACATTTGGAATACAGAAGTGCTATTAAGTTAATTTCCTATTTTCATAGCACCTAGTCTGAGAGCTGGCTCCAGTCTATAGTCTATATTGTGCCACACGGTTAAAAATTCAATAAGAACCTTATAGTGTTTCTTCTCTGAAGAAAGAGAGCTATAGGAAATCACCCAAGGCTATATAAAAATCTGTCCAAATCCAAACCCTGAGTGACCTCTGAGCAGTCTAGCTATGGATCCAAGAACTGAACCAAGATTTGGCAGTCAGTCTTACCAGTAAATCTGATAGCCTGCTAAAACAAAAATGGAGAGAGAGGGTGGAGAGTGTGGGGAAGAAGAGGAGATAAAGGAAGAAAAGGCCTTTGAAAGTCTACTAAAGTCTACCAAATATTATATAATCTCACAATGTCCAGGATATAATTCAAAATTATTCAACAGCTGAAGAAAAATAAGATATATATAGTAAAATATTATTTTTTTATATTTGTAGTCTCATTTTAAAATTAAATATCTTAGTTTAAAGATATTCTGGTTAACATGCACAGTTCATCATAATGACTAGTTTGGTGTCACTATGTTTTGGTCTATTTATTGGAATTATGGCTGTAGTCATCCTTTCACTCAAAATCTGGTTCAAGTACCTGGGTAATATGAAAAAAAGTAGAGGCCTGTGTGGGTGGGGTCTGGCCGGGTCAAGCAGGCCAGGGGGAGCAGCCATGGGCAGTTAGCCGGCTGGCCCTGCCTCCTGGTCAAACTCCAGGTAGGACTCCTAGTTGAGGGGACAGTTTGCATATTAGCCTTTTATTATATAGGATAAGAAAACTAAAAGAACTGACCAGTAAAATTTCTTTATTTAGAGCATGGGTTGCCAACCTTTATCATCATTTAATACCCTATCACACAGGTTAAAATTCAGTTGTTAATAATTAATGGGGATCCAAGAAGTCTCTAATATTTCCTGTGCTAATTGCTGGCTGGGAGCCATTTTTCTCATGTCACCCAACATTCTTCAATATCCATTTGTGTATTTCAGAAGACTATCCCACTTAATGGGATGCTTGCCATCTATTTTGAAGCTAAATTTCATGATCACGAAACAATCCCAAATCAAGAAATTTCTATACATAAAAGCAGAATAGTTTTACTTTCAATGACCTGTGAGCGACAGTTTATAATTATATTGTCTAAACCTATTTAATCTGAAGTGAAATGTCAAAGTGTCTCTCTCTGCAGTGAATGTGTTTGCTCATCAAGAAAGCAGAAATGCACTGGTTGTAACCTCAAGAGATAAATGACTTTGCTGTCGTCTGGGTTGCCTTGCTTATCAACTGAAAAAACTAGACAGACAATAATGTATTAAAGATGAACCCCCAGGCAGAAGTTTAATCTGATTGTTCATTCTCTCTGATACCTTTTTAAAAGGTATGTAAAATGTTTTTAAAGAGAAGAAAACTGAAGCTTTTTAGGCAGGCCATAAAAAACAAACAAAAAAAACAAACAACAACAACAAAAAAAAACTATACAAACTCAGTATATCAAATAATGCATTTATATCAGTTGGCTTATTATAGACAGCAGTAATGTCCTTAGAAAATATGTGAAAGTATTGTAATGGTTATATTTCCACTTGGATCCCACTACACATGTGTGAGAAAGTGTAAATAAAGGCAATTTGCATCTTTTCTCTAAACCCGTCAAAGTCATGGGGTTAGTAGTTTTATGCAGGGGCAATAAAGTATTTTATGTATGAAATAATGTATAATAATAATAGTTAAATATCAACTGTGACATTCTGCATTACTATTTCTGGAAAAAAATTGACAGCACATAGCTACCTTAAATATATGGTTTTAAAATAAACTGCATGCTGGTTGCCAGATCTATGTGATTTTAGCATGCATGTCATGAGCTAATTAATGTGCCTTTGACTCATACACAATCTCTGTATATTCTGTCTTTTACAACTTCATAACAGAAAAAGTATGCACATTTGGATCTTTTATATAATGAACAGAAAATATTTTGAGGGAATTATAGCAGTGTTATCTGGCAGTTAAAAGTGAGAAGTTTCTTTTTTTTTTATATTTCATATCAGTTTATTTTGACAGCTGTGGTAACAGAGTCAAAGGTTTGATCACAGCTGTCGGGGTTGCATCCTCATCAAGTCCACAGTTTCTACTTCCCAGTGGATTTAGTGTCATTTCAATCAGAAAAGAGCCCCTAGACAGATGCAGTCATAAGTTGGTGATATCATTTTCAGCCTTTTCTTCTGCCAGGATGAGCCTGAAAAAGATGGAAAAAAATAGAAATCAGAATAAAATGTGTGACATTAGATCAGCTAACTAGTGCATAACTTCTGATGGGGCTGAACGAGAAATTTCCTGGAAATAAGTAGATGTAATTAGGAAACAGCAGGACTTTTAATATTAGAAGCCTTTCATGGACTATACATGAGAAAATATATAAATAAAAGATAATTTAACATTTTGATCTATTTAATATGTTACAGCCAATATATACAGATTTCAAATCTAAAATGGATTCAATTGTCTATGTATTATTAAAGAAAATAATCATAAATCTACAATATGTAATGCCAATTTAAGACTCATCATCTTAAATTGGTATTACATATTTAGTTTAAAAAAATGCTTCTCTGAGAATCTATAAAATGGAATCTTTGATTGGGTATGTTTGTTTATGGTTTTGGAAAAAATATATGACTCATACACATAATTAGGTTAAGTGTTTTTTAATAGAATGGTACATGGTATGTCAGATTGCAAGAGATTCTTAGGAGTTCTGGGTACTAATGATGCAAAGGAATGGATGAGATAGCCTCTGGTTTTGCTTATGACATGAAGCATAAAACTGCATAGAAGGTTATTAATTCCTTACTCTTTGCAAATTTTACTACAGTCTTGTAAAAATCACCACTCCACCCTCACCACCTGGAACACACACACACACACACACACACACACACACCAGTGTTTCTCAAGCTCAGCACTATTGGCATTCTGCTCTGTGCAGGGTAATGCTTTGTTATGCGTGGTTGCATTACACGATGTAAGCAGCATCTGGTAGGTCACTGGCTTCTGGCTGGAAATCAGCAGTGTGCCTCCCCTTCAGTGTGACAACCAAAAAATTACCAAATGTCCTCTGCGAGGCAATAGCATCCCTGACTGAGAACCATTAACATGACTATACTCCTCATATACACACCTACTTATATACACAAGTGCATACTTACTTCCATACACCACCTAACACCCACCCACAAACACATGTCTACACTACCATGTTCACACACACACACACACACATGCGTGTGAGAACACCTATACTCACATCCTCACTCATGCACTCCCTACTCATATATATATATATACACTCTATTCCACATTTATACAGCCTCACTCATAAACACTGCATGCACATCATATACATTAAAAAGTTGTATATATTATAGTTACTAATAAATACTGTCTCATACTTTGAATTATTTATTACCATAAATATAGGTTTCACTTTTTTTTCTCTTGTGATCTGGGCATGCAGTTTCTTAAACAACAAGAGTAGCCCTCAATACATATTTGTTGAAAAAATTATGGACTATTTTTCCTGATTGACATAAGTTAGAGCTTATTTTTTATATCTTAGTCTTTTATTATTGAAGGCACACATAGGGCATTTTAGAGTAGTATTTTCACCATGACTTGGATGCTATTCCTCTATTTGTCTTTAAATGAATACAGTACTAGGATGTTCATTGAACCAATGTGTACAAAAATGATAAGTCAAAAGACATTATTATCAATTTAAATTTGAACAGAGGTGAATGGTACACGGTGTCCTTATTGAAATAAACTGCATATATCTTCAGCATTTATTTTGTTATGACTATAAAAGATTCAAAATCTTGTATTGTTAAGGACACATTATTAAAATTGAATTGCTAGTATGATAGAATTTTAAAAGGTTATATTTGCTTTTCCTCAGGCTTAGAAATTTATTGAACAACTTTTTACTCCAACAAAGACATGGTGCTCTTCATTTTTATTCTGTGAAGATTTGTCAGCTTTGAACTCATAAAAGGTGGCCTAAAATTTTTAAGAGATTTAATTTTTATGAAAAAAAAATCTAAGTTAATTTTATGACTTAAAATCACTTTTTCAATTCATCAGACATTTAGTGTTGCTTTGATCAAAATACCATGCAATCTCGATATTTATGTCCTGGGGAGCTTACAATTTACATTGTATTGAGAGAACATGTGGTTCTATAAGATATAATGCATATGCTGTGTATATTCAAATGTGATTTGCTACAAAACAACAATGATTAAGGTAATACATTATATAGAATAACATTTTTGGAATATATTATGGTTTACAAAAATATTCTCAAAGATATTAAATGTGTTATGAATTGGTTGAAAATGTCACACATGAGAAAAAGATTATGAAGGCCTGCTCTTTCCTGTCTTTATTTTGAACTTGAGATTTTTATGCTAATATTGTAACTTTGAATATACATTTTTCAAATAAGATTGTTCTTTATATTATAATTTCTTTATCACATTAATACTTCACCAATTTAAATGTTGGAATGCAGACTAATCTATCATTTGGGTGAGAATTTTGACAAGGAAATTAAATCTATTTATGTAGACACATTCAATACTCTCATTCATTAAATAATTAAATCACTATGCACTTCCTTTGGAGGATATGCTTTATTCTGGAGCTTGTATTTTATTGTGTCTATGTTTTATATTTCTAATCATTTCATTTATATTTCCCTTATGCATGAATATGTACAAATTGGCATATTATTGAATAGGACTTTTATAATTATTTTAGTTTCTAATTTTATACATGTTTGATAATGACTTTCTAACAGCAAATTTAAAGGCTATCCACTAAAGAATAATTATAATTATTTTTTCATGTGATCATCTATTTGCAAATTTTGCATAAAGACCATCAAAATATAAAATAAATTTATCTTATTCTCATTCTCTTTAATACATTATTTATTACTGTGTTAATTTGTGCTTATTAAAATGTTGTAAACAATATAAATATTTAGAGAAGTAAAAGAAAAATCTCCTTTAGGAGAACATATAGTGTAAATAATAACTTTCTTTTTCATTCAAATGTCCTTTGGTATATCTAAGTACTCTCTTAATGATCTTTAGATATATTTAAAGCTAATAAGTCAGTTATTAGAAACTAGTTAAGTTTGAAACATTTTTCTAAATTATGCCTAATATTTCATCATAGGCTAAATAATGGCCTTTGATATGTCCATCTACTAACTTCCAGAATCCCAGAATGTTTCCTTGTATGACAAAAAGGAAGTTGCAGATGTGACTAAGAATCTTGAGATGGACAATTGTCCTGGATGATTTAGGTGGTCTAGTTGTAATCACAGGATTTTTATAAATAAAAGCCAATTTGAAGACAGAAGCAGAGAGGAATTTGAAGATGCTGTTCTACTGGTTTTGAAGATGCAGGAAGAAGGCTTAAGCTAAGGCACGCAAGGAATACAGCTCTAGAAGATGAAAAAGCAATAAAATAAATTGCCTCCTATCCCTCTGGAAGGAGCATGGCCTTGCTGACACCTTGGTTCTTACTTGGGAAAACTCATTTGGACTGCTTACTTCCAAAACTGCAATATAAAACATGTGTATTGTTTTAAGCAACTATGTGCTAATTTCCAACAGTGGCAACAGAAAATGAATACACACTATTTCACATTACTTAAAATCAAATACATAGAATTTACTTGTTTTGAGTACTTTCTTAAAAAGTAAGCCTAAACAACACTTCCTATAATATAGATTTTAGAACAGGCAACTTTACTTCATGTTACAATTTTGCCACCCTATACAATAAAGAGGTAATATGCAAATTAACTTTCTTACCCTCACAGGACAGCTGCCTATAACTAGGCGAGCAGGAGCGTTAGTGAGGGACCACCAAATGACTGAACAGCAAGCTGACAGGGGGACTTTGAGGGATGACCAGGCCAACAGGGGGTAGTTGGGGCAACCATGCAAGTAAGATGGGTCAGTTAGGGGTGATCAGGCTGGCAAGGGGAGACCTGGTAAGAGGAGACCAGGCCGGCAATGGAGGGCAGTTAGGAACAACCAAGCCAGAAGAGGGAAGCAGTTGAGGGTGACCAGGTCAGCAGGGGGGGAGGGAGGAGGAGTTGACCAGGCTGGCTGAGGCAGGACGGGGGAGAGTTAGGAGCGGCTAGGCCAGCAAGGGGTGAGCAGTTGGGGGCAACATGGCTGGCAGCGGGGCAATTAGCGGTGACCAAGCAGGCAAGCAAGTGAGCAATTAGGAGCCAGCAGTCCAGGATTGTGAGAGAGATTCCCAATATCTGGCCTAAACCAATAGTCGGACATCTCCCGAATTGGAGGGGGTACAGGCTGGGATGAGGGGACCCTCCCCCATGGAAGAATTTTGTACACCGGGCCTCTAATTATAGATAAATCAGTTGCCTTTCTTTTAATAATTTAAGAACAAAAGTAAACATTTTAATTGAATAGAATTTTTTTATACATTTTTTTTTAAATGAGGCTATTGCCACTTAGTGATATTCTCCCTCTCAGGTCCATAGTTTCATCTGAAACATGTCTGTATCCAGAGCTTGTGGAATGGATTTACACTAGCCTGTCAATTTGAAATACTGCACCTCTACTTCCATGACCATCACCTTTGAAAACTCAATGAGTTTCCAGTTTTATTAGCCTCAATTCTTTCTTGGGTCACATGAATCCATTGAACTCTAGACAGTTGATGAATATATATGAACAAGTGCTACATTTTTCAGTTTACAAGAAATTTGAGGTTATAAATTATGGATTATTTTTAAGGGAAATAATTTTCATTTAATAGTTCAATGGGAGCTTTCAGATGCATATGAATGCATATATTTATATGCACACACTTTTTTTTTCTTCCTTTATAAAATTTTGGGGTATATATGTGTGTTCAATGGCCTCTTATTTTCTGAAAATAATGCAAAATTATTTTTACTTTATATATATCCTCCAAATGATATTCTGTGGTTGTTTGTAGATAAATTTCTCAACAGTTTTCTAGGTGATTTCCTATTAATAATTATTTATCTCTGAAATAATTTATACTAACAATTTTTAAATCTAACCAATCAATTACCCATGATTTTTAAATATTGTATGATTGTATGTCAATTTTTCATATTTTGGTCAATTTCAGATAAAAACCTCAGGCACAAACTGAAATATTATTCTTCTCATAGCCCCACTTCTAAGATGAGGATTAAAGTTATTCTAATGATGTATAACACTCTAATTTAATGTTAAATAAGATATATGCAGAATCCATTAATAAAAGAAAATTTTAAATTTTAGCCTTTCTTGATTTCCATTACATTGTATCAGGAATACAAAAACATGTGCCTTCATGTGTGTATGTGTGTGTGTGTGTGTGTGTGTGTGTGTGTGTGTGTAAAATGAAATAATAGATTTAAATTAATTGTAAATGTGGCCATTAATTGATGGCCTAACTACTAGCTATTGGTGACACTAAGTACTATCTATTGATAGTAAAGGACATAAAATAGTAAATGATCATCTAATTTTTTTCCCCTGTTCTGAACAGTATTAGGAATACATACTTTTCTGAAGTCAGACCAAACATGGTTGCAGCAGGGAGGCAGGAGGGGGCATGTTATAGGTGCTGGCCTTCTATAGTTGAAAATCTACATATACATTTTCACTCCCCAAAAACACTTCTCCCTAGAAATCTGCAGGGGATTGGTTCCAGGACTCCAGATGAGTACCAAGATTCTCTGGTGCTCAAGCTTCTTATATAATATTACATAGATTAGTGCATACCATCTACTCTCTGCATCCATGACTTTCAACCACAGAAGGAAAATAGTAAAGGTATTTATTAAAGAAAATCTGCAAAAAAAATTTTTGACCTGTGCAATTCAGCTTTATGTTGTTCAAGTTCAACTGAACTACTTAATTCTCTGACATTGTTTCTATAGAAATAAAATGGACATATTAACAGAACCTAACTCATAAGTTTGTTGCAAAAATTGAGTTGTTATTATATGTGATGCATCTAGAACAAGGACCAGTAATTAATAAGAAAAAAAAAACCTTACCACTATTTTTGATTACTATGAAAAGCAGGCATCAATAAAGTTCCAATGACCTTATGTGTTTACATGTATTATTTGAATACATAGTCTGAATGCTAAATGTTTAATTCACTACATGATTTAGATGTAAAAAGTAAAATCAATTTGTTATATTGCATTTTAATGCTCACCTAAAGCAACTCTTTACTTATATAAGACAATGGTTGTTCCCATGTCTTAGTTATTGTAAATAATTCTGAAATAAACATGTGGATATATATAGCTATTCCAGATAGTGACTTTTTTTTGGGGGGGGGGTGGAGGAGGTGAATCATGGTGGTTCTATATTTTGAGAAAGCTTCCTATTGTTTCTATAGTGACTGCACTATTATATTCCCACCAGCAGTACACCAGGGTTTTCTTTCCTTCATATTCTCACCAACATTCTCTCTTGTCTTTTCAATGACAGCTATTCTCATAATATTTTCCAACTTTTAAAAATCAACTCTACTCATACCATAAAGTGACACAGGGGGAAAAACACTGGGAGTCATTATTCACTCTGCACTTGCTCTTATATTTCACATCCTGTCCATCAACAAAACCTGTGCATTTTAAAATGTACCCAGAAACAGTAAAATTTGCTCTTCCTGGCATCAACTCTATGTCTCAAGTCTGAGTAAATGTCTGTACCACATGACTTTCCTCATGAAGTTTAAATGGAGAATGGATACCAAACACTCCTTTCTCATCCCCCTCCCCCACTCTCTCTTTCTCTATCCCCTCCCAGTCCAGTGAATGAATGTTTAAAGCAGTAGCAGTAAAAGTTGGGATTAAAATAAACCATCAAACCGATGCCTTGAATTTTGCTCACTCCCCTCTGGATGGGAGAAAGGAAGAGAAGTTATCCTGACAATGACTGGGACAGCAGTCCCTACTCCCCCACTGACAAGCACTATGTCTGTGGCTAATGAGGAGCTCTGTGCAGAAGTAGTTGAAAGCAAGAAGCAACGGAGATGGGAGCAAATGCAGCCATAGTTTCTGAGTGCTGGCAGAAACCCTCTGAGGAAGCAGTGCTATTTCTGAAGCAAGAACCCAAAGGAAGATAAAAACCTCCCTGATTATTCCTCACAGGCTAGATAGACTCACCTGCCTTCCTGGCTGCTTTGCACACCTCTTAAGAGGGGGGACAGACTTCATTGTCTGTGGTACTGTAGAAGAAAACACACACAGGCGTAAGCATGCAGAAGCATGAGCACGTGCATGCACACACACACACACACACACACACACACACACTTCTGTACTGAACGCATATAGAAATTCAACTCCTATGGCTTACAAATCAAACGTGCCAAATTGAGGTACTGTTGATTTGAAAACGTATAATGACACTTAGTTTTGTTATTTTTAATTTTTATTTGTTTTTATACACTTGTGCTTTTAGTGCTCAGAAAGTGTCAAAGGAGAATCTCCATTTAGGGACTGCTCAGGTCTCCACTGCACCTCAGCGGAAGGTGATTCTGTCCCCCGCCCCCTTGCCCATATGCTCCAACTGAAACCACATAAAATTCCCAGAGATGAAGAAAAATCTCAATGCTGAATAAGGAAGTAAAGGCAGCAGAAGTAATGAAAGATGCACTGTCGCAATACAGCTGCCTCTCAGGGCCAGCGGAAAGGCTAGCTAGAGCAGGAGACAGAGTGGAATATTGTCAATGGAATTCACTGTTGGCTCATGTAGCTCCAGTGGTTCCAAACAATGTGACTGTGGCCATCTCCATTTCTGTGACTGATGACACATGATATGCTGTTGTAAACATGAACACCTTTTTCTATTTCACTGATACTTAGGGACTAAGATTAAATCACATTTATTTGAACAGGCCCCCAACATACATCTGCAGTGCTCCCACCGGGATGTCTAATCTTCCCTGCCTTTCACCATCGCCAGGGACCATGACAGGGCACAGAAGCCTTTCCCTCTGAGTCCAAAGCTTTTGAAATCAAGATCAGGTCAGCTGGCTGCCAAGTCCACAGCCTGGATGGTGTATTATCACAACTCCAACAAAGGGGCTACCTGAGAAACCCTGACGAAAGTCAGGACCAAGTACAGTTTTTGTGTGAATATGTTACAATTCTTCTATTATATAATATCATTGGACATCCACTACTAAAAAAAAAAAAAGAAGAAAGATGAGCATCATAAAAAATTATTTGACTTTTGGAGACAGTGTGTGCCTCACTTAGGAGTTTTACTTGGTCTTTTCTATTTTCTACATGGAAATCTGCATTTTTTAATTTGGGGCCTTGATCAACACACTGTGTTGGAACCTGACCTTCACATTGTGACTCTCTTTTGACCTTTGGGACCTCACATTCTCATTGTTCTCTTTGACTAATGCTGTTCTTTGGAGCCTTTGGCAAAAGTAGGCCACTCCCTCCCAGAGGCATGCCTTGGGCTTTGTACACATTGCTTCCCTCGTAGGGCTACCAGGCCAAGAAATGCCTTTTATAAAGCAGCTGTTGGCCTGCTACTGGTCTCTCTGAAACTGAATATCTGACCCAGGAAGACCTTGTGACTCACCTGATATTACATTTTTTGAGATGTACCAATTCTGACTCAAAGACTTGAAAGATCCAGCAAAGTTCTCTTGTCAGTTGGGAATTCAAAAGTATACATGACCTGTCCTACTGACATCTGAATTTGGCAGGATGGAGTGGCAGCTATCCCTTCACAGGAAACCTTATGTAGCATCCCAGAACCTAAAGCAAAAGCTTTGGCTCTGAGTGGGCCTTGGCTGGCAGATTTCCCGAAATTCCTGGACCTGATTCACTGTCTGTTTGGCTAAGTTAAAAATTAGGAGTGGCTAATGTGATTCTATTACTGTTCAATCTCAGTGTCAACTATGTAAAACTAAAATGAAATATGGTCATTCTGATCACTAGTCAGAAGTAAAGGACCTTTTCACAGGTCTTAATAAACTTTCTTTTATTTTTACCCATTCTTGGCTGATTGACAATGGCTTAGCTGACTGTTCTGTCACTTGAAGAACTATAGACTGGCAGGTTAAAGGCACCACAGTAGAGGCCACAAACTGTTAAAAACATTGAGTCTACAGGTTGTATAGTCATATAAAGACCCATCCTCTGGGTAAGGGCTCATCATTTGATGAGAACAAATAGAATTGAGCTGAGACTTTGTATATTCTTGGGGAAAATTCACTTCAATCATAGGTTTCTTGATACAATCATTCCTTGCAATCAGAAGACTGATGTCTGTCTCCTTGTTGTCAGTGGAAGCAACTCTCAGCTCCTAGATGCCACCTGTATTTCTTGATTCATGCCCCCTCCAACTTCAAGCCAACAAGGACATGTAAAATCCTTTTCAGACTCATAATTTCTAGCTTCCTCTTCTGCACCATCCAGGAAAATCTCTGCTTTTATTTTGTTTAAATATATTTTTTATTGATTTTTTACAGAGAGGAAGGGAGAGAGATAGTTAGAAACATCAATGAGAGAAAAACATTGATCAGCTGCCTCCTGCACACCTCTTACTTGGGAAGTGCCCACAGCCCAGGTACATGCCCTTCACCGGAATTGAACCTGGGACCTTTCAGTCCGCAGGTTGACGCTCTATCCACTGAGTCAAACCGGTTAGGGCAAAAATCTCTGCTATTAAATGCATTATGTGATTGTCTTGGACTTACTGGGATAACATTCCTATTTCAAATTAAATTTGGCCACACAACATAACATAACCTTGAGAGTAAAACCCATCCAGTTACAGTGCCAGAAATTTCACAGAAGGGGGAAGAGTGTGTGAAATCTCGAACCATCTCAGAATTTTGCCTAGCACAGCGATTACCAGTCTAGATCAGTCAGTTTATTCTTGAAACACCATTATGGCCCCTGAGACTAATTTGGGTTATGTATTCATTTTTATTGACCATTAACAGACTGGCACTAAAGGTTATTTTGCTGCAAATACTAGAAAACATTTGACTGGTAATCAAGATGGTTATTTCATAATGCCTACCTTCCATAGGCATCTGTTATTTTTCACTTGATATGAACTTTTCAAAAATTAACTTGAATTCACAGAGCTAAGAAGTAAAATAGTGGTTGCCAGAAATGGGACATTATTGTTTAATGGGTACAGTTTTAGCCTAAAATGATGAAAATGTTCTGGTCATGAATATTGGTTGATAGTTTCATAAAATGTGAATGCACTTAATTCCAGGGAATTGAATTGTACACTTAAAAATTGATAAAATGATAAATTGTATGTTATATATATTTTATAGCAATAAAATAATCAACTCAAAAATATCCTTACTCTGCTTCTCCCACTTCTTCCCAAACTATAACTGATAAGGCAGTTTAATTAATAAATGTGGCCATCATCACCTCCTGGTGACCCCGGGGAAATGGATGATATGGGAAAAATGGCAGGTTGAATGAAATAGAATAAATCATGATAACTTGGTTGAGTACAGAAATTAGAAAGAACATACTTTGAATTTTAGTATTAAATATAAGAAAGTTTACATATGTTCATATGCAAATATTTCACTCAATAATTATAATTTACCTAGGTTTCTTGTGATCCTCAAAATAAATAAATAAATAAATAAATAAAATTTAATCCTGGAATATTATCAGTTAGAAACTATTTGGGAAAAGTGCTTCTAATCATTCAACACATAATTACAAGCAAATCATGAGTTTTTGTTGAAAATATGAATGTGTCATAGCAAGTATTAATCATAAGAAAATTCATATTTTTCTTTCTGAATGCACATTTAGAATAAATATATTGTTTTTAAATAACTCACATGCACAGAGTCTAATAACTTAGGTTCTTACAGATTACTAGAGGCCCGGAGCACAAAATTCTTGCATGGGTACAGTTCCTAAGTTTGGCCTGCAATTAAGGCCATCTTTCCCCACTGCCCACAGCTGGCCCCACCCCCCACTGCCACTCACCCCCAGGTCCCTATTCTCCATCATGTGATCAGAGCCTGATGGCCAGGCAAAGGGACCAAAAGGTTGGCTGCTCCCACCTGCTGGTCCTGCCCCTGATAAGAGTTGCCTTCTGTGTGTGGGATGATTGGCTGGGCAGGGGCCTTGGCCTAGTTCCATCCACATGCCCTTTCACCCACCCCTGGTTCTCCGTTTGCGGTCAGGCGATCAGACCCTGCCGGCTGGGGAAAGGGACAGAGAGGTGGTCAGTGCACCTCATAGTGACTGGTCAAGCAGTCAGTCATTTTGCCATTAGTGTCAATTTGCATAGTGCCCTTTTATTATATAGGATATAGGCGCAGTGCCTCTATCAGCTGGCCTGCCCTGATGGGGGCCCTGGATCAGAGTGGGGTGTGCCTCTTGGAGTTGGGGCTGGCCTGGGTGAGGGGCCACAGTGATTTTCAGGCTGGCCACTCTCCCAATAGTGGTGGGGGTCCTTGCTGGGGGGGACAGTTGGCCTGGAAAAAGGGCTGCAGTGGTTTGCAGGCTGACCATGCCCCCGATCAGGGTGGGGGTTCCTGCTATAGGGTGGGGCAAACTGGGGAGGGGACCACAGTTTTTTGGGTCTCTGGTCGTTCTGGTCGTTCCAGTCGTTCCAGTGTTTTGGTCACTGGGCTGTTATTATGTAGGATTTTTTTATTTCCATGAGGTACTTGGCCAGGTGATTTATGTATCTTTTAGAATATTAGCTTTATTTATACCTTAAACATATGTACTTAAAATTAGTTTTCTAGCCCTGTTCAGTGTTGCAAAGTGGTTAGAGTATTTATTTATTTAAAAAAAAGTTTTTTTCAAGAGATAGAAATATTGATCTTAATAGTTCAGCCAAAGAGTAATTAGGAAGTAGGAGAAAAAATGTGGACAGGGCCAGAAAGACCTGTGGTCAAATCTGTCATTATTGTTTTCTAGATATATAACATTAGACATATTATTCAACTTTTTTTTTTTTTTTACAGTTATCAAAAAAAAAATTCTTTTTAAACAGGGAAGCATCGATCAGACTGTCAGACCTCAGAGGGAAGGTAGGGGAGGGTGGGAGTAAGGGTGAGAGATCAACCAAAGGATTTGTGTGCATGCATATAACCAGTGGTTATGGACAACAGGGAGGTAGGGGGATGTGTGAGAAGGGGTTTGGGATGGAATAGGGGGGATGAGGACAAATACAATATATGATACCTTAATCAATAAAGAATTTTTTAAAAGTGGTTAGAGTATTTAATTCTAAAGAGAAAAAAAAACTGGGTATTTTCTTCAGTTGTTTGGTGTATTAATAGGACATGGCTTTTCAGGGGATAAATGATTGGTATGATAAATATATATTTTAAATATTTTATTGAATTTATTAGACTGATATTGGTTAATATAATTACATAGGTTTCAGATATACAGTTCTATAACACATCATATGTATAGTGAGTGTATTGTGTGTTCACTACCCCCAAATAATCTCTCAATGCAATGCACAAATTAAGAATCCTGCCTTTCAATCTGAAATAATACTTTGATGTTATTTCTTTGAGCTTTTACAACCCTCCATAAAAGATGTTTTTAGAACTCAAAACAATCTCAATGATACTATTTTGCAGTCTTCAGCTTTGCTCCACAAGTTATATGGCCTTTTAGTCCATAGCAAAACTTCTTACCTCCTTACACCCTTTCATTGTTACACTGTGTGTTAGGGAGAATAGCACTCCTTTTCCAAAGATGTCTATGCCCTTATTTCTGGAACTTGTGGATATTCATCATAGGGCAAAAGGGATCTTCTGAGCATTTGAGATAGAAAGGTTATCCTATATTATCCAGGTGGGTTCGATATAATCTCATGGATCTCAAAGAGAAGATAGGGAGGCAGGAAAGCCAGAGTGTGGGGCAGAGAAGATGTGACAACTGAACCAGAGGAAGGAGTTTCAGTTGCTGGAAGTGGAAAACAGCCTAGAAATACAGTCAACCTTGAGAAGCCAGAAAAGGCAGAGGATTGAATTCCTTCCTAGAGTTTCTAGAAGGTGCCATGTGGACACCTTGAGCTTCCACCTCATTTCAGACTTCTGACATCCAGAACTACAATATATTTACACTTTTTAAAAATATGGTGTTTTTTTTAATTGATTTTAGAGAGAGTAAGGGAGAAGAAGAGAGATTTAGAAACATCGACGGGAGAGAAACATCAATCAATTGCCTTCTGAATGGTCCCCACCGGGGATGGAGCCCACAACCCTGTCATGTGCCCTGACGTGTGCAGTGACCTCCCGGTGCATGGGCTGACACTCAACTATTAACCAACACCAGCTGGGCCATTTACATTGTTTTAAGCCACTAAGCTTGCGGTAATTTGTTACAACAGGATTAGGAAACTAATACATACTGAGTACAAACATTTAAATATACATTCATTCATTTAAAACAGCAATATATATTATCTGTTAATAGAAATAATATATTTTAATGAAAAGTGTCTATATTTTCATAAAATAGAAGACTGGCATTGTCTTTTGTTTAGGCAAATCTTCCAATATCAGGCTTAGTAGAAGACAGCTAAATTTTCATATTTGCTTACATTCACTCCATTATAATATGTAATTTGGGTTGGCATGCATAAAGAAAAAAAATTAATTTTACATATAATTTGGAAATGGGAACATTCCCCAGGTAGTAGAGGCAAACAGAGTCAAAAGATATTTATTGCAAGAGTTGTCTTTAAAAGATAAAGAGGAAAGAGAGCAATATTATTCAGGGAAAGCTTTCTAATTGTAATATGGTCTGACAACCAAGCAAGGAAGAAGGAGAAAGGGAACAAAGAAATATCTGGGAGGAAGATCTCAGCTGCCAGCCTTTATTTATTTTTTTAAAAATATATTTTTTATTGATTTTATACAGAGAGGAAGGGAGGGAGATAGAGAGTTAGAAACATCAATGAGAGAGAGTCATCGATCAGCTGCCTCTTGCACACCCCCTACTGGGGATATGCCCGCAACCAAGGTACATGCCCTTGACGGGAATCGAACCCGGGTCCCTTCAGTACCCAAGCCGACGCTCTATCCATTGAGCCAAACCGGTCCCGGCTCAGCTGCCAGCCTTTAAAGAATCTTGGCTATCAAGATATGGAAGCAACCCAAGTGCCCATCAATAGACAAATGGATAAAACAGTGGATCATATATACAATAGAATATTACTTCACCATAAAAAGAATGAAATCTTACCATTTACAGCAGTACAGATGGATCTAGACTAGAGGCTAGGTGAAATAAGTCAGTCAGAGAAGACAATACTATGTGGTTTCATTTATATGTGGAATCTAAATAACAAAAACAAAATGTCGAAATAGACTCAAAGATACAGAGAGAACAGACTGATGGTTGCCAGGTGGGAGAGGGCTTGGGGAATGGTAAAAAGGGAAAGGCATTAAGTATAAATTGTTGGTTACAAAATAGCCACAAGGATGTAATAGATAGCATAAGTCAATAATATAGTCAATAAAAAATAAAATAATATAGTCAATAATATTGTAATGACAATTAGTGGAGTTCTGCCTCAGACAGAAATGGCCAGTTTCAGAACCCACACTGAGAAATCACTGGCTGGCAGCAGCTGGCAGAGAGCAAGGCTCACAGTGGATCTCACTGTTACCGCATCTGAAGGCTCCTCAACATTCTGCACTCTTCACTGCAGGTGTTTTTGTTGGAGAGAGATCTAAGTGATGCATCTCTATGACCTTCCTACTTTTCTCAGTTGACTGAGGATACTGTTCTCTGATACTCTGCTAAAGCTCAATGAATGAGGGGTAGTTTTTTAAAGTTAACTTGTAATGTGGTATCTAAAACCCTGCATTTTTTTCTTATACTCTGCTCCATTAAAATCTAATTGGTCAACTTGTACTTGGGATGGAAGTTTTACTTATGCATGATTTTGTAACATCCGGCATTTGGTCATTTGGAAAATATTGGTTCGCTGAATTATGCATATCTGACCAAGGTTGACACATTTTATTATGAAATATATATAAAGAAGGTCATAAATATTAATATCACCACCAGTCTCATCAGAAAACTCTTAAGTACTGAAAGGTTGCCAAAGTCACAATGCTGAATACAAGCTTTCTAAAGTTCTACTTTTATAGAAAGACAATGAACTGATAGCATCTAGCTATACAGATTAACTATGAAGATCATGATAAAAAATGATTGTCACTGACATCAGATAGTTTAATTTTTTTTCTCCTTAAAGTGAAAGGTTTACTAGCCTAAACGGTTTAGCTCAGTGGATAGAGCATTGGCCTGCGGACTAAGGGGTCCCTGGTTCGATTCCTGGCAAGGACATGTACCTTGGTTGTGGGCACAACCCCAGTGGAGGGTGTGCAGACGGCAGTTGATTGATGTTTCTCTCTCATCAGTATTTCTGACTCTCTGTCCCTCTCTCTTCCTCTCTGTGGAAAATAATAAAGTATATTTTTTAAATATCTAAAAATAAAAAAAGTGAAAGGTTTACTGCATTTCTTTTTAAAAAACTATGCCAGATGTCCAGGTTTGAATAATCATAGTTTATCTCAATTGTTTTTTCAAGAGAAAATTATGTTTTGTGCAAAAAACAAATAAACAAACAAAAACAAAAAAACAAGTGAGATTGCAACTCAAACAATAGTATAGGCATGCTCTCTAGGGAAAGTCATAGTACTGACATATATGTGACAAACTGTAATATGCAGACTTCTGATTGTGGCACACAGAATATTAAAAAGATGGCATTTGGATCAATGTTTAATAAAATTAATGACTTACTGCTGCTTTATCAAGAACTACCTTACATAAAAGGTTGTCTTAGTTTTTTTGTTTGTTTGGTTGCTTGATTTTTTTTTTTTAATCTGGGCAATAAAAAATCCAACATGACTATGAGTATGATTTGTTGGCACATTTTGATCCTTGCTTGGCACATTGTTTTACTCACCATTGATCTTGTCCCATGAGTTAAAATGCCAATACAGTAAAAAAGCAATTAACTTCTTAATATTTTTTTTTCTTAAAATAAACCTTACAGATCCCCTCAAAAACCTCTCAAGGGTCCCTAGGTATCTGTGAACTATATTTTGAAAGCCAATGACCTCAGACCCATTTTTATCAAATCCAAGTCTACATTTCATGCCTCCAGACATACCCCAGAGCTGGGTTCCATTGTATAAAATACAAATCCCTCACTCTCTCTGAATCTTCTTTCCTTTCTTTTGGAACTCCCATTATTACATGTTCTCCTTTCCTTGCAATTTATGAGTTTCATTAAAACTCTACCTGAATTGGCCAGTTTTCCCCCTGGATGTGTAAAGTTAAAATATTTGAGATTATAAATTCAATTTTCCCTAGCCAGAGCCTGACTTTCATAATCATTAAATTCTGTAGGCTTGAGATTTTTATTTTTAATGTCCAAAGCTGAGAATTCATTTTATCTTTTCCATTTAATTCCTATCATAAGAATCTGAGCTTCCCTAAAGCAAATATTGGCTCTCGCCAGACTAGGAAGAGATTATATAAGAGTACACCCAAATAGATAAGCACAACTTTATATCTGTGAATAATAGAACGCCTGGTTTATAGCCTTTGGACCACACAAGCAAATCCCATAACAGAGTACAGGAAATGACAAGAAACTCTTCTCTTGGTCCTTAAACCATTTCTCATGCTAAATAAACGGTTGCTTTCCACTCTTGCTTTCAGATAATATTTTCATGTTGTGTCTTAACAATCCTGATCATTTTTTAACTCTAAAGTGTGTTGTTTTCCCCCAAAAAAAGATTTCTGTGGCATTATTTTAAGTCTTTTCCCTCTATGTTAACTTTTCTTTCCCTATTAAACTTGCTGTAAAGGATTCTTTACAATTCCCCAATCTAGGACAGCATTTTAAACAGACTGTGGAATCTCAGAGAGAAGGCAGGGATGGGTGGGTGTGTGGAAAGAGATTAGCCAAAGAATTTATGGACCTATATCCATAACCATGCACACAGACAATAGTGTGATGAAGGCCTGGGGCCAGGGGTGGGTTAGGCCAGAAGGGGTCAAAGGGGAAAAAATGAAACATCTGTAATACTTTCAACAATAAAGATTTTTTTTTAAGTGAGATAAGGGTATGGAGTAGTTTTTCAGAATATTTTGAGGATGATTTTTTAAAAATTGATTTCATAGAGGAAGGGAGAGGGAGAGAAATAGAAACATCAATGATGAGAGAGACCATTGATCAACTTCCTCCTGCATGTCCCCTCTGGGGATTAGACCCACAACCTGAGCATGTGCCCTTGACCAGAATAAAACCAGGGATGCTTCAGTCCAGAGGCCGATGCTCTATCCACTGAGTCAAACAGCTAGGACCTGAGGATCATTTTTAAAATATGTTTTCCAAGTAATATTCTTCCTCACCAGTCATTTTGCTCTCAGGAATAACGTTTAAGACTCCTAAATTTAGATATCAAAGTATAATTAAATATGTTTCCTTAAATTCTGCAGCTATATTCTCAAAGAAATAAACTCAAAGTATAAGCCATGTTCAGTTTTAGTTTCAAAAGGTAAAGTGCCCAATCACTCAAACAGCATTTATATTAGGGATGTCAGAAAAGTGCAGTAAGTATAGTGCCAAACTCCTTTGAAAACTCAAATATCTTACACCATCATTTCCCAGTGAAATTCAGTGGGGTATAGACGCACAGCTTAATGATTCATTTATGCTGCACATTGAACTTCTGGACATTTTCATCCAGAATAATAAAAATGCACTTGAAGAAAGTTTTATTGATTTTTCATTGGCTTTTGATTCTGTGGATAGAAACTAGTTACTACCTAATCTATACTAACTCAGTTTAAAATGCTGGGTAACAAAGCATGCCTCAGTCCTGAATTTTAATAATTCTTTGTGATTCAGAGATGTTGGAACAACTGATCCTCGTTGGGAAAAAGGGAGATATGTCTGACTCCTACCAATCTATTCATCTCCTGTCTATATCATTTAAAATCCCTTTGATTCCATAAGTAATGTAAGTTCTTAAATTATGAAATGCAAATACCCTCAACATAAAATGCATGGCAACTACAGGTGGTAATACAGAAGGAATTAAAGTACTATCTCCTATAATTTAAAAAATAAAATTATCCTTAATAATATACTTCAAAATTAGATTCAAGTCTGATTACCCCATATAGTGAGATTTTTTTCTTTTTTTAGTTATTTGACACTAATTAAAAAAAAAATATTAGAATCAGTAGAATTGGCTAGAAAGTTTTTCTCAGAACTTCACCTTTAAATATTAACTTATTAATATGTAAATAGCTAGAGAGCTCATGTCAACTAGAATAAAGGAAGGCAAGCTAAAATTATCTCTGCTCCAGGCTATCATGTAAAGTTGGGGGCGTTATATTGATATAACGGTTTTCATTTTTGTTGGTGTGAATCATGACTTTTCTTCTTGAAGACAAATGCTGCTTTATTCACATTTTTATGGGCATAAGGAGTTACTTCTGGTATTTTATAGATATAAGGAAGTTAATAACCTGATCAAAATTTCTGGGTTGATGAAGGACTTGTATACATGCATATAAGTACAACCAATGGACACAAACTCTGGGGAGGAAGAGGATGTATGGGAGGGAGGGGGCCAATGTTAAAATATGTACACAGATAATAATTTAATAAAAAATGTAAAAAAAAATTCTGGGTTGATACCTTATACTTGGAAAAACATTCATAGGCACTAAAACTGATACAAATTTGCATTATAAATTTTCTCAAGTATAGTTATCCACAATCACTGAGTAACAAAGAAACCCATGATTTGGAACTCTTAGAGAATCAGTCTTAAATTGTCTGCTAAACAGTTGTTATCTAAAAACTCCTGAGAAAAATTACACTTAAGATAGCTAGAAAAAGGTACGTAAATCATTCAGAAGAGAGGATGAACTATACTGGCATGCATTAATTTAAATACTTGTGCTGCATTTAAACATTGTTTCTTTCACCTTTATGAAAAGAAACTTTGGGAATCACCACATGAAAAGTTAGTGCCATAAATTAACCCCCCAAACCCAAAAGAAATTAAAATAAAAATATAAAAAATATTTGGTAACTTCAAGTTTTTACATGTTTATTTATAATAAAGAGAAATTATAATAAAATAATATATCAAAGCTAATAAATACTACATATATTTTATACGTTATATATAAATTTATATATTTAATAATTTTTACAATAATTCTATGTTAAGAAAAGATAGTTTTATAAATTGTTTAAAATGTTAAAGTAATTTCCACTTTTATTATGAGAAAGAGTTGTGCTGTATTTAAACTCAATTATAGCTGCCATTGTTGCTTTGTTCTTGCATATCTATAATAATAAAAGCATAATATACTAATTAGACTGGATGACCTTCCGGATGAAGCCAGGGCTGCGAGGGAAGCACAGGTCCCGGGGGCCAGAGGGAAGCAGGTGCCGGCAGCCGGGAAAGAAAGGCCTACTCTTGCACGCATTTCATGCATTTGGCCTCTTATTTTATAATAATAAACATGCCGCTTTTATTATATGATAGGTGCTGTTCTAAGCTCTTTGCTTAGTTAGTCCTCATTGCAAGCTCCAAATGAGGAAATAGCTGTGAAACTTGTCCAAGTCACAAAAATACCCAGCTATAGAATTGGAATTCAATCCCAAGCTATCAGTCTTGAGTCTTTGCTCTTAATCATTAGCAATACTGTTTTTTTGTTATTTATAGTTTTCATTTGTAGTTTTCCTTATTTTTTCTTCTTGTGGTATTCTAATATATATTTTCCCAGGTCAAATTCCTTATTTGCTTATTATTTACACTAGAGGCCTGCTGCACGGATTCGTGCCTGGGTGTAGTCCCTCTGGGTGGCCTGCAGGAATCAGGCCGAAACCTGCAGTCCAACACCGCCAGCAGCTCCTACCTGCAGCTCCCACTCATCCTGGCCCCACTGTGCCTGCCACAGGCTTGCTCTCAATCACTCCTGATTGGAAGAGGCTTGTGCTGCCACAATGGTGCTCCTCAGCTATGAGCCCTAAGTCTGGAGCCCTCCCAAAGGGAGTGGCCTGAAGAATCAGGCTTAAAGACTCACCAACATCCCTAAGGGATCCTGGACTGCAAAAGGGCACAGGCCAGGCTGAAGGACCCCACCAGTCCCCTGGGAGGAACCATGAGAGGGCTCCAGGGCATGTCCAGCCCATCTTGCTCAGTGCTAATCAACCAGACACCAGAAGCAAGCTAACCTAGTGGTCCGAGCATCTGTCCCCTGATGATTAGTGCATGTCATATTTGACTGGTTGACCAGCTGCCTGTCTGTCCCATGGTGGTCAATGCATGTCATAGGGAGCAGTTGAACAGCCTTAGCATATCATTAGCATATTATGCTTTGATTGGTTGTTCAGTTATTCTGCTGTTTGGTCTATTTACATATTACCCTTTTATTATATAGGATTTTCTTGTGTATTTTGTTCTTGAAGTCCACTTCATATCAACATCTATATATATAAAAGCTGAGTGACCTGAATAACAGAATGACCAGTTGCCATGACGTGCATTGTGGTGGCCACCTGGCAGGAGTGGGGCCCCAATCAGTCCCCCAAACCTCCTGCATCCCCCCCCTGCCAACCCCATTCCCAATCAGTCCCATTGGAACAGGCCAGCAGGACCCTACCCATGCACAAATTCATGCACCAGGCCTCTAGATGAATTATAAATACTATGTTAAATCTAGATTAATAATTGATAAATTGTTAAACAGGTGGATGAATTTAAATCTGTATATTTTATAATACAGCATAATGTTTTTAAGCCCTCACAACACTTTAAATATTTATAATTTACATATACATTTTACATATCCTCCAAGAATATAAACTTTGTATAGTTAGAGGACAAATTATTTTTGTTGTTGTGTTCCTCATAATCTATATTAGATGGTTCACTACATTAATCTAATAACTGGGTAATGGATAAATTAGACATATGTGTGCAAACTAGTCTCCTCTTTTTTTTTAATTTAAGAAGTTCGACATTGCAATTTTTAAGGAAACCGTTCTACCAACTAGCATAGCTTTTGGCACTGACAGCTTTCAGAAAATATTATAGTGTTAATATAAAATTCTGAAGTGGATAGATGTTATCCAAATCTGTCATTGTATCATATTACTTTATTGATTACAGTTCATGAAGCAGTAGAAGTTTGAAGAGAAAAACAAGGAAAGTGCTCTTCCAAAGCACTCACTTGAAAAACCTGAAGAAAACTAAAATCCGCTTAACAGTGCAGTCATTGTAAAATTAGGAGACTCATTCTAGCTGATATTAAAAGATTTAAAAGTATCAGGTAATCCTATCCTGTATAATAAAAGCCTAATATGCTAAGTGTCTGGTCATCCGGTTGGTTGTTCAACCAATCAAATATGTTAATATGCTAATAATATGCTAAGGACACTCAACCACTTCCTATGATGTGTACTGCCCACCAGGGGGAAGATGCTGTGACCCATAGGTGAGCTTGCTGTTGGGGTCCTGTTGATTGGGACTGAGCAAGACGTCTACCAGTGGGGTCCCTCTGCTCGGCCTTCACTCTCTCACAATCCAGGACCACTCAGAGGATGTCAGAAAGCTAGTTTCCGCCTGATCCCACAGGCCAGGCTGAGGGACCCCCCTGGTGCACGTCTCTAGTGAGAGATAAAGAAATTTTCTGTTGAAGAGAGTTAGCTGTCCCTCTGCCCAAACAGGGAATTAAATTGCAGGCCTTGGTCATTTTAATTCTCTATTTAACCATTTTGATAATAGACAACTCATTGAACCATTTTTTACCTGCATCCACCATCCACACAAATCAAGTTTCCTAACTATCATATTTATTTGACTTTAGCAATATTGCCTATTCTGAGAAAATTCCTTTGATAAGGACTGATTGAAATAAAGGTGAACATAGAAGGATTAGAACTTAGATCTTTGGATTTACTCTATTAATAACACCTTGTTGTTAAAAAAACATATGTCTGCCTTTAATCCTTATATAGTACATTTAAAATATATATGTGATCTAGGTTATAGCACTCTAGAGAAAAAGGGAAGAATTACTGTTTATTCTCTGAATTCAGTTCTTCATAACCTCATTGTTCTGCCACTAAGACATTTAAATTTCTCAAATTTGATATTTACTTAGGTAAGTTTCAGAGATCACATAAAAATCACATACCTCAGCAACCAATTTTTATTCTTTCAACTCAGAATATCTGAAAAGTCTAAAATGACATAGTTCTTAAAGAGAAGTATTAAAGTGCAAAGATGCTTATGTGGTACTTGATTAATTGTTAATTATTTTCACTCATTTTTAAAATTCACTATGAACAGGCCAAGTACAAATCTGTTTGAGTTCCACAAACTAGGATATAACTGCAGCAGTGCATTAGTAATAAAAAAAATTATCATGTTTCTGTGGACCTTGTAGTAATGGTATTTTAGGTTTATTGCTTTAACTATAAAAACTATCGCATCACTGAGAAATGGGGTCAATTATATTATTCTATGCCAACTAAAAATGAAATGTTGGTAGAAATAAAAATACTTGCAGTGCTAACTTTTTTATTTATTTATTTTTTTTATTAATCAATGTTGATCCTGACAGCTATTCACATGAATATTTGGCTCCTACTCATGATCTTTTTACTCTTATAAAGGACTATTTCATTACCAGTACTTGCACAATATCCTCTACATGCTTTATTCAGATGATTTGTTACATTTTATTTCTTTATTTAGATCTCCCCATTGCTAGGAAATAAAGCCCCAGGATAGAGACCATGAATAAATAATCTAGTAGATGGCCTGGCATATGTTAGTTACAAAAATTACCAGTTAAATGCATAAATTAGTTAATCATGTAAATGCATTATTATTTTTTTTATAGTATACTAGAGGCCCAGTGCATGACAGTCATGCACTAGGTGGGACAGGGGCAGTGCCCTCAGCCCAGCCAGCCTCTGCCCTTTTGCAGTCCGGGAGCCCTCGGGGATGTCTGACTGATGGCTGAGGATATCCTAAGCCACAGTAGGACATCCTTAGCACTGCTATAGAGGCAGGCTGCTGTGCTCTCCAGCCTTCAGCCCAGCTTGTGGCTGAGTGGTGCTCCCCCTGTGGGAGTGCACTGACTACCAGGTGGCACCTCCTGCATTGAGTGTCTGCCCCCTAGTGGTCAGTGAACATCATAACGACCGGTTGTTCTGCTGTTCAGTTGATATGCATATTACCCTTTTATTATATAGGATTGTCACAAGGTGTGAGAACTAAACATTTTAAGTAAAATAGCAGGTTTTTTGACACTTAGGAAGAATTTAAAGAGAGTTGTTCAATATTCAAAAATGTTAAAATGTCTTTTCATCTTGAAAGTACAAAATATTTTTACTGTGGGAATACACAAAATGAAGTTATTATTATTATTTTTTGAGTACATATCACAGGACAGATACTACCCTCAACAATTCTACATATTAAACTTATGTGAACAAGTTAATAAATAGAATAACATAAATGGTGATAAAACCTGCTGATTGGCAAATTAGGATATATATGGCCAGTGGTAATAGAAGAAAAATGGTTTGCAGGTGATTTATGCTAGATGATAGTTGCCTTTAGTTTACTAAAGGCTTTTCTAACTTTACATTAATTTATATAAAGCAAATATTACAATGTATTATTTATTTTTAAATACTAATTTCATATAGACAGATTTTCTTTTTATTACACTTATTGGGATAACCTAACCTTGTTTAGTAAAGTGATATAGGTTTCAAGTAGACAATTCTATGGTACTTCATATGTGCATTGCATTGTGTGTCTACCACCCAGAGTCAAATCATTTTCTACCACCATATACTTGACCTTCTTTACCCTTTTCTACCCCATCCACCTTCCCTCTGGTAACCACCATACTGTGATCTGTGCCTGTGAATTTTTATTTCTGATCTATTAATTTTTTGCTTTCACCTTTCACAATGACATATTTTCTAAAGAAAACACTTTTCACACTTCTCAGATTTCAGCAAAATAAGAAATGAGTACAAGGGCAGATACAAATGGACTAAAATTATTCACAAAAAATATCAGCTATATAGTAATTAGGAAAAGGTATGTTGTTAGTTACCAAAACAAGTATAGTTTTGTGTGCAAATGTTTTTCTAAGTCTTGTCTTGAATTAGGTCGACATATTTTTAAGATTCTGAACAAAAACAGGATGAAAAAAATCTGTGCTGTGTGTTTTTGCAAAACTGCTAAACTCTAACCCTAGTTAACGAGACTGCTCATTCAGCCATTCAGTAGTGGTGTGGCAACCAATAGGAGGTATTACAAAACCTACATGGTGAATAGTGCCACATAACACGCCCAGGGCATAGGAAATTAGAAAATGCAAAGTTAGGTATGGTGAGTTCTAGATTAAATAAAAGGACTGGAGCAAACACTAGGAGCCAAAAAAAAAAAAAAAAAAAAAAAAAAAAAAAAAAAAAAAAAAAAGTGAAGAGCTGAGTATGGAAAGGAGGCAGCAAAGAAGAGAACTGGTAATTACCAAAGTTTATTTCCCAAAGTATTTATAATCTATTTGCCTTTCTTCTGAGTCTCTGCCAAGTTCTTAATTTAAAAATATCAATCAATATGTGTGTGTTTATCTTAAAATGCTCAGTGAGATGTCAGAATTATGTCAAATATGTTGGAAGCACACCAAATTTGAACAGGATAGGCCCAGGAGGCCCTGGATAGATAGTATTCCCATTTACCAACTACTATCATGTAATCTCCAGAAATCAAAGGACCTCTTTAAAGTGTGTGTGTGTGTGTGTGTGTGTATGTGTGTGTGTGTGTGTGTGTGTGTGTAAAAATAACAACATCCATCTCTTTGTCACAGGATTATATATGTATACCAGCTCAAGAAATGTTTGTTTCTGAACAATTATGTAAATTACTAAAGAATATGCTAAATTCACTATTTCACTTCTGCTTCTGTCACATGGAGAAGTTAGTTTTTAACCTTAAAAATAGTGCTTAAAAATTTTGTTTTATCAAAAAAGTAAGCATGTTTCTTAAAATAAATACCGTAGTGCTTGTATTTAAATTCAATTGTATTTCTCAAATCACAGATTCAAGAGAGAGAGATTTGCATTAATCATATTTAACTGTTTTTTAATTTAAATACAGGCTTATGAAAAGTCATGAGCTGAAGGTTGGTTAAAATAATTAATTTGATGTTATTAATGTTTACTTCCCACACATTTTGTGACACTTCTGTTCCAAGACCACATATACTTTAAAATTTATTTGTGCATATTTTTATTGAAGTGGGTATGCTAAATTATGTTATTTGCATCCTAAATGTTGCTCTATGAAATGAATATGATGCATAATTATGGAAATTACACTGATAATTAGCTCTGAGCAGCAACCAAACCTGCATAAGTTAATTTTAATACATGACGTGACTCAACTCAAAGAATGTTTTCAGCAATACTTTTATATGCAGTTCCTATTTATTATATTACTTAAGTAGACAAAATATACCTTATAATCACTATATTTAAGATTAACTTACTGATTCTAAAAATAGATAAGCAAAGTAAAAATTGCTATTAAAAATCTTTATAAGCAACACTTTTTGAAATGTTGCAACTTAAAAAAAATTACTCAAAGCCTACTTGTGTATAATTGGTTTTACTAAGTAGTACATTTTTAAATTTTTTTAAAAAAATTTATTGATTTTTTTACAGAGAGGAAGGGAGAGGGATAGAGAGTTAGAAACATCAATGAGAGAGAAATGTCAATCAGAATGTGCCCTGCAACCAAGGTATATGCCCTTGACTGGAATCAAACCGGGGACCCTTCAGTTTGCAGGCTGTCGCTGTATCCACTGAGCCAAACTGGTTAGGGCTAAGTGGTACATTTTTGTTGGGTGATAAACTCAACCCAAATCAGATAAAACTAAATATGGGAAGATGATATCAAAATATTTTAATCTAATAATTGATTTTTTTTTCCACTGGGGAAACTATATTTTCTTTAATAAGGTTTTAATGTACTTTTGCTCTTCCTGTCTTGTTCTTTAAATCTGTCATAGTGGAATTTATTTGTTAATTAGAATGAATGCAGACTCATTAGTTTTATCTAATATTTCTTTGTGAAAAGTATTTCTTTTGTGTTGGGCTAATCATTAGGATTAATTAATACAATGATAATAAAAGAAAAGCCACTTCATATTTATAATTCTTATATTTGAATTTCAACTATATAGCATACACTTTTTTCCAGCAAGTAAATAAGAGTGTACAAGTAGAGTTCTTCGATCTCATTACCTTTTTATATTTCTCTTCAAAATATAACCAAGTAACAAAACAATATTAAAAATTACTTTATTGAAAAATCACATACTAAAATTGGCACAGTAGTTTTTGCAAATTATTTTAAAATGACAGTATCATCTGCAAATATTTAGTGAGTAGGGGCCCAGTGCTTGAATTCATGTACCTTGAAAGAAACTGTGGGCTCCAAGGCTACTGTAGGCACAAGGGCAGTTCTTGGCCCATCCTCTATGCCCCCACCTGGCCCCTTTCCCACTACCACAGCTCCCACGACGTGCTGACAGCACCTGCCCCCCTCACACCCACTGAAGGCACATAGCGATTTTGGTCAACACCAACAGCCAGTGACAGCAGGGCCAGCACTATCAGTGACTGCAAGTGGCAGCTGCTGTCCTGATTGCCCCTCAGGAGCAGGGGGGGGGGGGTGGAGAAGCCCTCAGAAGCAATCAGGGCTGGAAACCACTGTGCACACCTGCTGGTGGTGCCGAGTGATTGGGACTGGCACTGGCCACCAGCAGCGCCTGAGAGCGGTGGCTCTGGTGCTGGCTTTGGGTGCAAGCGGGTCCAGCACTGGCAGTAAGTGTGAGTGGCAGATCTGGCACCAGCAGCAGGTGTGAGCAGGGCCTTCACTAGCAGTAGGTGCGACAGGTGGCTGCCAGCGCTGATCTCCCCTCAGGAGCAGGGGGAGGTGAGGAAGCCCTGAGGAGCAATTGGGGCCAGCAGCCACCGCTCACCCCCACTGATGGCACCCAGCAATCAGGACCAGTGCCCTGCGCTGGCAGATGTTGTGAGTGGCAGTTCTGGTGCCAGCAGCACTTGTAAGCGCCAAGTGGGATCAAAGCACATGGGAGCAAAGAGTTTTCAGTAACCTCCACAGGTTGGCCCCGATGGCAGCAAGCAGCACTCCGCCTTGGTCTGCTGACCCCACTCACCTGTTCCACCATCCCACTGTGGCCAGCGGCTGCCATGTTTCACACACACTTCCTGGTGGTCAGTGTATGTCATAGGGACTGGTTGTTCGGTTGTTCTGGTTGTTCCGCCATTTGGCCATTTGGTCTATTTGCCTATTAGCCTTTTATTATATTGGAATTAGGTTATAGCTTTTTGAGAAGTCTTATTAATGCATTTGATTGGTTCAGGTTTTTTGTTTAATGTATATATAAGTCCCATAATTAGTGCACGTATACAGATTGGCTTTAGGGAGTCCATGGGATTTCTTAATATTTTTCCAAAATTTTGTTGTAATGAGCACATATGGATTTTTTAAGAACAAGATTTCATAGTTTTTTGGAGTGGTTTATGACCTATGAAAGGAAAGATTTATGAAATATATAGGCTTTTTCTAAATCTAAATAACTGTAACTCAGTTTTTGCTTTAGGTACATAACATTTTACTCTCCAATTTTTATTTTAGAATAGCAAAATATTCATTTTCATTAACATTGTGACATTTCAATACTAGTTAATACTAGTAACAACAAAAGTTGTATTTCAGCCAAATCCATAAACTTTTTCACATCTCTCTCAAATTTGTGTTTTCTTCTTCCTTATGAGAGTTGAATCATATAAGGGAGTATACCCATCAATGCCAAGGCTTCTACTATTGATCGTCAAAATAAACCAATATCATTTTAATCTTGTCAATCACTAGGAATCCAAAAATTATTTCTTATACTACATCTATATATTTTTAGTAGCCTTAAAGCTTTGAGGATCTTAAGTGCAGTTACCCTAAATACTAGATTTCTTGCTACAATTTTATTTTATACAACTTTATTTTATCATTTATTAAAGTGGTCATTTTATATTTATATATTTTTAATGTAGATGCATTTATAAATAAGAAAAATGTTATTTAAACCTTGGTATATAAAAAAAAAACTACAGTAGCACATGTAGTCCCTGTATTTTAATACACATAAACCAAATATTTATTTATATAGATTATATTCACTTATAAAAATAAATGGAAAAGAGTTTTAAAAATGTTGTTAAAAAGAACTTATATTGCTAATCATATAATTGACTCATTAGACAACTATTAGACTGTTCTCAGGTATAACATCATTCTGTGATATTACTACCTAGATTGAGCTGTCACATTATGTTTCACTTCAAAGATTATAGAAAGCACAAATTAGTATAGAATAAATTATAAAAGACTGACTATCCAGCACTAGCATTCACATTCATTCATTAATCAAAGACTACTTACTTCAGGGTTCTTTATTAAGTATTGTTACTTAACATAAAATTAATCATATATATATATATAT